>NW_026048462.1:10542224-10908474 GCF_023864345.2 Schistocerca serialis cubense
GCGTGGAACCCGTAGTATTCCATAGCTACGCAATTTCTGGGTTAATTCATCAAACTGAGTAAGGGAGGGATGCAGTAAAGAAGGAATAGTGCATCGGAAAGGAGATAGTCGCCTCCCGAAAGGAAATCCTGTCGTTTGCATAGAAACGTTACTCGATTTACAGGGAGAAGTCGTAGAACCCATTATATCTCATAGCGAAACAACTGCTCTGTTAATTCGCCAATGTGAGGGAGTGAGGGATGCAATAAAGAAGGAATAGTGCATTGTAAAGGAGATACTCGTATCCCAAAAGAAAATCCTGTCGTTTCCATAGAAGCGTTACTCGATTTAGAAGGAGAAGTCGTAGACCCCATGGTATTTCATGGCGACGCAATTTGTGTGTTAATTCGTCACAGTGAGAGAGGGAGGAATCCAGAAGAGAAGGAATAGTCATCGGAAAAGATATACTCAACCCCCCAAAAGTTAATCCTTCTAATTCCATAGAAACGTTACTCGACTGGGAAGGAGAATGGGTGGATCCATAGTAATCCATAGCAACGCAATTTCTGTGTTAATTCGTCAATGTGAACAAGCGAGGGATGCAGTAAAGAAGTAATAGTGCATCGGAAAGGAGGTACTCGTAACCCAAAATAAAATCCTGTCGTTCCCATAGAAACGAATCTCGATTTAAAACGAGAAGTCATGGAACCCATAGTATTTCATAGCGACGGAATTTCAGTGTTAATTCGACAAAGTGATTGAGCGAGGGATGCAGTAAAGAAGGAATAGTGCATCGCAAAGGGTATACTCGCCTCCCAAAAGAAAATACTGTAGATTCTATAGACACGTTACTCGATTTAGAAGGGGAAGTCATAGAAACCATAGTATTTCATAGCGACCCAACTTCTCTTTTAATTCGTCAATGTGAGGGAGTCAGGGGTGCAGTAAAGAAGGAATAGTGCATCGGAAAGGAGATACTCTTATCTCAAAAGAAAATCCTGCCGTTTCCATTGAAACGTTACTCGATTTAGAAGGAGAAGTCATAGAACCGATAGTATATCATAGCGACGCAATTAAAGTGCTAATTCGTCAATGTGAGGTGCGAGGGATTCAGGAAAGAAGGAATAGTGCACCGGAAAGGAGATACTCACCTCCTAAAAGGAAATCCAGTCGGTTCCATAGAAACGTTACTCGATTTAGAAGGAGAAGTCATACAACACCTAGTATTTTATAGTGACGCAGATGCTGTGTTAATTCGTCAATGTGAGGGAGCAAGGAACGCAGTAAAGAAGGAATAGTGCATCGGAAAGGAGAAACTCGCCTCCCAAAAGAAAATCCTGTCGTTTCTGTGATACTCGATAGAGAAGGAGAAGTTATAGACCCCATTGTAATTCATAGCGAAGCAATCTCTGTGTTAATTCGTCAATATGAGGGAGCGAGGGATACAGTACAGAAGGAGTAGTGCATCGGAAAGGAGATACTCGCCTCCTACAGGAAAATCCTGTCGCTTCCAAAGAAACGTTACTCGATTGAAAAGGAGAAGTCATAGAACCCATAGTATTTCATAGCGAAGCAATTCTGTGTTAATTCGCCAATGTGACGGAGCGAGGCATGCAGTAAAGAAAGATTAGTGCATCGGAAAGGAGATACTCGCCTCCCGTAAGACAGTCCTGTCGTTTCTATAGAAAAGTTACTCGATTTGGAATGAGAGGACATAGGACCCATAGTATTACATAGCGACGCAATTTCTGTCTTAATTCGTCAATGTGAGGGAGCGAGGGATGCAGTAAAGAAGGAATAGTGCATCGGAAAGGAGATACTCGCCCCTCAAAAGAAAATCCTGTCGGTTCCATAGAAACGTGACTTGATTTAGACGGAGAAGTCATAGAACACATAGTATTTCATAGCGACGCAATTTCAGTTAAAATTCGACAAAGTGAAGGAGTGAGGGATGCAATAAAGTAGGGAAAAAAGCATCGCAAAGGAGATACTCGCCTCGCAAAAAAAATTCCGGTCGTTTCCATAGAAACGTTACTCGATTTAGAAGGAGAAGTCATAGAACCCATAGTGTTTCATAGCGACGTAATTTCTGTGTTAATTCATCAATGAGAGGGAGCTAGGGATGCATTAAAGAAGGAAGAGTGCATCGGAAAGGAAATACTCCCCTCTCAAAAGAAAATCCTGTCGTTTCCATAGAAACGTTACTCGATTTAGAAGGAGAATTCATAGAACACATAGTATTTCATAGCGACGCAAATTCTGTGTTAATTCGTCAATGTGAGGGAGCGAGGGATGTAGTAAAGTAGGAATAGTGCATCGGAAAGGAGATATTCGCCTACAAAAGAAAATCCCGTCATTACCATATAAACATAAGTCGATTTAGAAGGAGAAGTCATATAACCCATAGTATTTCATAGCAACGCAGTTTCTGTGTTAATTCGTCAATGTGAGGGACGGAGGGATGCAGTAAAGAAGGATGAGTGCATCGGAAAGGAGATACTCGCCTCCCAAAAGAACATCCATTCGGTTCCATAGAGACCTTACTCGATTTAGAAGTAGAAGACATAGAACCCATAGTATTTCATAGCAACGCAATTTCTGTGTTAATTCGTCAATGTTACGGTACGAGGGATGCATTAAAGGTCGAATAGTGCATCGGAAAGGCGATAATCACCTCCCATAGACAATCGTGTCGTTTCTATAGAAACGTTACTCGATTTGGAATGAGAAATTATAGAACCCATAGTATTACATAGCGACCCAATTACTGTCTTAATATGTCAATGTGAGGGAGAGAGGGATGCAGTAAAGAAGGAATAGAGCATCGGAAAGGAGATACTCGCCTCCCAAAAGAAAATCCTGTCGTTTCCATAGAAACGTTACTTAATTTAGAAGATGAAGTCCTAGACCCCATAGAATTACATAGCGACGAAATTTCTGTGTTAATTCGTCAAAGTGAGGGAGCGAGGGATGCAGTAAAGAAGGAATAGTGCACCGGAAAGGAGATACTCGCCACTCAAAAGAAAATCCTTTCGTTTCCATAGAAACGTAATTTGGTTTAGAAGGAGAAGTCTTAGAACCAATAGTATTTCATAGCGACGTAATTTCTGTGTTAATTCGTCAATGTTATGAAGCGAGGGATGAAGGAAAGAAGGATTAGTGCATCGAAAACGAGATACTCGCCTCTCAAAAGAAAATCCTGTCGTTTCCATAGAAACGTTACCCGATTTAGAAGGAGAATTCATAGACCCCATAGTATTTCATAGTGAGGTGATTTCTGTCTTAATTCGTCAATGTGAGGGAGCGAGGGATGTAGTAAAGAAGGAATAGAGCATCGGAAAGGAGATACTCGCCTCCCAAAAGAAAATCCTGTCGTTTCCACAGAAATGTTACTTAATTTAGAAGATGAAGTCCTAGACCCCATAGTATTTCATAGCGACTAAATTTCCGTGTAAATTCGTGAATGTGATGGAGCGAGGGATGCAGTAAAGAAGTAATAGTGCATCGGAAAGGAGATACTCGCCTCTCAAAAGGAAATCCTGTCGGTTCCATAGAAACGTTACTCGATTTAGATGGAGACGTTATAGAACCCATTCCATTTCATAGCGACGCAATTTCAGTGTCAATTCGTCAATGTGAGGGAGCGAGGGATGCTGGAAAGAAGGAATAGTGCGTCGGAAAGGATATACTCGCCTCTCAAAAGCAAATCCAGTCGGTTCCATAGAAACGTTACTCGATTTAGGAGGAGAAGTCATAGAACCCCTAGTATTTCATAGCGACGCAAATCCTGTGTTAATTCGTCAATGTGAGGGAGCGAGGGATGCAGTACAGAAGGAATAGTGCATCGGAAAGGAGATACTCGCCTCCTATAGGAAAATCCTGTTGTTTCCATAGAAACGTTACTCGATTTAATAGGAGAAGTCATAGAACCCATAGTATTTCATAACGAAGCAATTCTGTGTTAATTCGCCAATATGACGGAGCGAGGGATGCGGTAAAGAATGAATAGTGCTTCGGAAAGGAGATAATCGCCTCTCAAAAGAAAATCCTGTCGGTTCCATAGAAACGTTACTCGATTTAGAAGGTGAAGTCATAGAACCCATACCATATCATAGCGACGCAATTTCTGTGTTAATTCGTCAATGTGATGGAGCGACTGATGAAGCACAGAAGGAACAGTGCATCGGAAAGGAGATACTCGCCTCTCATAAGAAAATCCTGGCGTTTCCATCGAAACGTTACTCCATTTAGAGGGAGAAGGCATAGAACGAATAGTATTTCATAGCGACGACATTTCTGTGTTAATTCGTCAATGTGAGGGAGCGAGGGATGCAGTATAGGAGGAATAGTGCATCGGAAGGGAGATACTCGCCTCGCGAAAAAAAATCCTATCGGTTCCATAGAAACGTAATCCGATTTAGAAGGAGAAATCATAGAATCCATAGTGTAGTGGGACGATATTAAGCGTCAGCCATCCACCAAAGTCAGCCCAGTTTGCAGGTGACTATAAGTTTAATTTAGTTTTGTTTATGTGTTTTTCTTATTATTTGTAATAGATGTGAATTATCTAAAAGTTTGTATTTTTTTTATGTGTTTCATGTACGGAGAGGGCGGCGCAACGAACGGGGACAGTATCTTCGTTGCCCCGACCAGAGAGGAAATTGCTGGCCGCTATACGTCGCGGGTCGACAGCCAAGGAGCAACAGAAGATCCTGGAACCGAGTTGTTGCGTCGTGCTTCTAAAAATTAAAAATGAATTTTTATACTCTTTTTGTACAACAATGACGTCACATAGAGCTTAATCTTATTGAAAAGTCAGTCACTAACTCTCAACGCTCATGTTCACATCTGTATGTGTAGGAAGCTAAGAAAATAGTGTATGCTATTAAAGTTGAAACACGTGTCTTGTAGATTTATTTATGAAGAATTATGTGAACGGATTAATAATATATTTGACAAGATTAGTGATTCTTACGGCGTTCACCGAAACTTTGAATCTCAAAAGTTTATTTAATGTGTGATTCTGATATCGATTAGATCAAGATTACGTGTGTCAATATAATTTCTGAGGAGAAACAAACGAAATTTAAATCGAAAAAGTTACAAAAACCAATTGGCCCAGGTGATGTAATTCTTTGCATACGACTCAACTGATGTTTTACAGTTTCGTTCAAGAACCACTCTATGACAATTTAAAAGGCATATAAATCATTTTTGAAGTGGGTTGTAACTGACGTAGGTGACGAAGTCTGCACATGGTCATACATATATATCAAACGAAAAACTTGCGTCGTTACACTACACCGTGGCGACATTAGAAACAGGACTATGTGTGCAACTAAGGCACACAGGTACGAAACAAAACATGAAGAGTCCTTCGGAAGTTAACGCGAGTTTTCGTGGAGCCTTCACCAGCCAGCGGCGACTTCGCGGGTGTGGGCATCTGACGGAGCGCAGCCAAGCAGTACGGTCACGCAGTTGTTCCACGAGAAGGCGCATCTGTTGGGCAGCAGCTGAACGCTGCAAAACCCGACAACCTTTTTTCTCCCTAAACTAATAGGCCCAGTACGTCAGCTGCGGGGTGTTCCTGCGGCTGGTATTAGAGGTGTTGCTGAGGGCTTCGCCTGTCTACGGCGGTGCCGGGCGTGGTAGCAGCCAGTGACGTTTCCGGTGTTCGACTCAGCGTCCTGCCGGTTGCGGAAGCGGGGTCGCGGCATCTCAGCGGCTGCATCGACGGCTGTTACGTCTGCAGCCCATAGCAGCACACTGATCATCGAGAACTACAAATTACAATATTAGTGTCCGGTGAGTTTGTTTCAAGTTGGAAGTGGAGTGTTGTATATAGGGAGTGTGTTTTTATAGGATTGTTGATTACAAGTCTGCGTGTGTAAATAGTTAATTTCTTACAATAATGTCGGGAAGTGAAATGTCAGACGAAGAGCATTCTATGTCCGATAGGAACATGAGATCCCTTTTTAGAGCGATCGCTAAATTAAAACAATCTAACGGGGATTTTCTAGCTGAATTGAAACAGAATCTGCTGCTAGATTGAAAGAGGAACTAAAACAGGAATTAAAACAGTCTAACGAGGAATCTACTGCTAGATTGAAAGAGGAACTAAAACAGGAGTTAAAACAGTCTAACGAGGAATCTACTGCTAGACTTAAAGGGGAGCTAACAAAATCTACAGACAGGTTACAGGAATATCTTAATGAAACCAGTCGAGAATTAAGTGATAAAATAGAGTCTTCTAAAGTTGAAATCCAGGAAAAATTAGTAGGACATAGTAATAAGATTGCTGATAATTGTAAAAGGTTAGAAGAACATATCCAGGAATCGCGCGAGGAAAAAGCTCGCATGCGAAACGATATTACTGACTTAACCGAGAGACTAGATAGTGTCAATATCTTAGTTGTAAATGAAATACAGAAAAATAACGATATGTTACGAGATGAATTTTCTATGCAAACGGAAACTGTTCGTAGAGAATTATTGGAATCTATTAAAGAGGTCTCTACCAAACCTGTAGAGATTTCTTCAATAGATAATGTAGAATTAGAGATATTAACTCATCAAGTAGAAAAGGACCATACCGAAATCGAAAACATGAAGTTTTTAATTACTGAAATATGCAGTAACCTTGAGACTGCCAAAGATAATAACATTGACGAAGGTACAGAGCGTTCACATCGTGAACACAGTGAAGAATCGATATTAGCTAATCGCGTATCCAATACAGAAATGCGGACACAGGAAATTACTAAACGGTTATCGGAATTAGATAATAATGAAAACGTTTCAAGTAGCAGAGGTAATAACATAATCAGAGACAACAGTCGCATCGAATTTGCTAGCTCGGACGACAACAATATGAATAAAGCAATCACAGCAAGCCAATCCGATGCAACTCCGTCTCTGAAATCAAAACAAAATCCGACTATTTCTCTCGCAGAATGTCTGGATGACATAACGACAAATTCAAATGTAGCAAGTCGATTTCCTGTATTCAAACCAGGAGGCGAACTTCACCCTATAATCTTTATAAAAACTTTTGAAACATCATTATCTCCTAAATGGAGTAATGAAAAACGCATTCAATTTGTAATAGGACATTTAGAAGCAGAAGCTGCGGAATGGGCAGTACTGCATAGAACTGAATTTAGGGACTGGGATGATTTTGTTAAGCAGTTTAAACAAAATTATTGGTCAAGAGGAAAACAACAACACTTAACTTTAGAGTTGTTAGACCCTCCTCCATATTCTAAACGGTGGGGAGGTTATAGGAATTATTTTGAATGGCATTTAAACCGTGCTAAATTAATTGAAGAACCAATTATTGAAAGTCATTTAATACGAGTCCTAATTAGTAGGTTATCGTATTATGTAAAGGAAAGAATGACAGAAAGCGAATGGTCACAGCCGTGCGAATTATTAGGATATTTAGAGCAGTTAGATATACTTAATAGAGAAAAGGAAGACGAGAAGTTTAGATTTGGTAGAAATGACAATCCTCGAAATAATAATAATAATTCAGAACCACGAAAAGCTAATAACAACAATCATAGCCGGTTTTGTTATATAAAGCGTCAATCTAAAGATAAAGAGAGCCAACAAAATCATGGTAATAACTCTAAAGTGCGGAAATTACACAATAAAGATCATGAGATAAATCATCCTCAAGTAATTAATGAAGGTCAAGTGGTAGGTGGCGTCATCATAGAAAGTTCGGAAAACTAGTAAAGTCCTTTAGTACGGGTCAACTAAAGGGAACTGATAGTCAAGATTATACAAGACCCAATTGCAATTCATCATTAAGCTGCCAAAAGGACGGTGACTGGCAACAAGATTTACTTCAGGAAGACAATCAGATAAGAGAGAATATAACTTATAAACCCGTTATTAAAGGTTATGTTAAAGATACCGAAGTAAATATTATAATTGATTCGGGTAGCGAAGTAAGTATTTTATCCAAAGAATTATTTCAGCTTAAAAGAAAATATTGGAATTTCCCAACTTTACCTGTAACTGGGGTGAAAATTATAGGAGTTACTGGTAAAAGAAGTCAAAATATTACTGAGGAAGTTTATGTAACTTTTGAAATTGCTAAACGATTAATTGCTCACTCTGTACTCGTCGTAGCCAACTTAAATGTGGCCATAGTTTTAGATATAGATTGGCTGTGTAAATATAAAGCTATATTAGATTTTAAAGACTCTTTCTTAACTATCCATAAGGAGGCATGTGCTTTTAAAGTGAGGTTTTCTAATAATCAAGTACCTGAAAATTGCTACGAATCCTTACAGATTAAGTACGCACCGACCATGAACCTATTAACAGATTTTAGTGATCTTGAGTATGCAGTATACCAATGTCAGGCTAGTAATAGTATCGAAACTGAAGTGAAAGAAAAATGTTATTCTACGAATTGTCTATCCGAACAAGAAAAGGAAGAGTTGGAATCTTTGATGTTAGAATTTAGAGCCGTCTTCTCAGATGTACCGGAGAGAATTAAAGATTACGTTTGTAAACTTAACATTAAAGATAAAAAACCATTCTTTAAGAAACCTTATCCTATTCCAGTACAATTCAAATAACCGGCTAGTAGAGAAATAAGTAAGATGCTAGAACAAAACATTATCGAACGATCATGTAGCGCTTTTAACAGTCCGTTGTGGGTAGTTAAGAAAGCCACTGGTGGGGTACGACTAGTTCTGGATGCTCGGGAATTAAATAAAATTATAGAGATGGAAAGAGACAGACCTATTCCTATGGAGGACGTACTTCTTAAGATTGCTGGTTCTCGTTATTTGAGTACAGTGGATCTAACCGCCGGCTACCATCAAGTAACATTACACCCGGATTCACGGCAATATACGGCTTTTCTTTTTGAAGGCAGATCATATCAGTTACAAGATTTACCTTTTGGACTTAATATATCAGTTTCAACTTTCATTAGGGCATTAGATTCTGCTTTGGGTCAGCAATTGTTACAAAAGATTATTTTATATGTAGATGATATTTTGGTAGCTACTAAAACGTGGGAAGAACACGTAACGATATTACGGGAATTGTTTAACCGTTTAATTGACAGAGGAGTTACTTTAAAATTATCTAAATCTTACTTCGGAAAGGAGGAAGTGAGATTTTTGGGGCATATAGTGGACAGTAAAGGTATTAGGCCAGACCCAGCACGTATTGAAGCTATTGCTCGCTGCCCGAGTCCTAGAAATCGGAAACAATTGAAATCATTCTTAGGAATGGTAGGATTTCTGAGAAGATTTCATCCAGGGCAGGATATTGTTAATCCTAAATTACTAGATTTATTGAAAGAGAAGTCAGTATGGCTCTGGGGACAAGAGGAAGAGGAAGTTTTTAATAAGATAAAAGGAGCGTTAACCGAAGCCAAAATGTTATACCACCCAGATTTCAATCAGGACTTTTGTATGTGTACGGATGCCTCTGATTATGGTGTGTCTTGTGTAATATTCCAAGGTGATCTGACCAATGAAGAGGGATTATATCGGCCTATTGGGTTCGCTACTCGAACTTTAAATAAACATGAAAGAAATTATTTTGTATCCGAGAAGGAAGCACTCGCAGTGGTATGGAGTTTTCAACGATTTAGAGGATTATTAATGGGAAGAAAAACAATTGTATATACTGATCATCAGGCTTTAATCTTTTTGAACAATTGCTGGTTACTTCACCGTAGGCTATTACGTTGGGTATTATGCTTGCAAGAATTTCAGTACGAAATTAGGTATATAAAAGGATCTCAGAATGTAGTTTCAGATGCTTTGTCGAGGCTTCCCGTAGGAATGGAGAATATTAATATTGCAGAAGAACCAAGAACAAATTACCATGTTTATTTCCTTTTAACTATGGAGAACGAACGTAAGGTTAAACGGATAGTAACTGCTGTTAGATGCAATCAAAGAAACGACGATCAATATAGGGACCTTATACAAAACTTTAATAATGGGGACGAAACAGTTAACATCCGGCGTGTGTGGTTATATTTTAACGACTGGCTGTATTGGAAAGCACAGAGGGAACACCAGAAATGGAAAATCTGCATTCCGAACACTGTTGTGGACGAGTTAATTACTTATATTCATGAAGGTTACGGGCATTTTGGAATTCATAAATGTATTAAACATCTAATGAAGTATTATTATTTCAAAAATATGTCCCGTATTGTGAGAAGTATTATTAGGGCTTGTGAAACCTGTCAAAAGGTTAAAGTTAATAACAAATCTAAGCGTTATAAATTATATGCAGTAATTCCTCGAGGTTTGTGGGATCTACTGTCATTAGGTTTTTTCGGCCCTCTGCCTCGTAGTTCAGGAGGATTAACTTATGTGTTTGTTGTAATGGAATGTTGGTCCAAACATGTGAAGCTATACACTTTGAAACGAGCGAATACAGCAAGCGTTATACGCTGCCTCACCCGAAATTACTTTCTTAACTGGGGCATTCCTAAACGACTTATGTCTGACAACGGTAGTGCCTTTATTAGTCAAAGATTTCAAGATATGATAAAACAATATGGAATCAAACATATCTTAATTTCGAAATATCACCCTCATAGTAATTTAGTAGAAAGAGTCATGAAAGAATTAGGACGATTATGTAGAACTTATTGTGCACATAAACATACTCGGTGAACCAAACTAATTTCTGAATTCGAAAAGATATTAAATGAATTGCCTCACCTAACGACGGGATTATCATCTATAGAAATTTTAGGCAAACGAATTATAGGTGAGCCTTTACTAGCTGCTCTACCTTGGCCACCAGTAAATGAGATCCAACAATGCATTCCAGACGAAAAAGTTTGCGAACAGATTGTAAAAAATGCCGAACGGAGAATTAAAAGTTACAATCAACAGGCTATAGAACCCTCATTTCAGGTAGGAGATCTTGTGTTAGTACTATCTCATCCTAAAAGTTCTAAGATCGGTAAGGAATGTAGAAAATTCTTCTTTATCTTTGAAGGTCCATATGTTGTACATAAGATTGTACATCCCAAAGCATTACTTCTTATGGAACCTTCATCAGGTGTAATTAAAGGATTATATAGTGTTGATCAAACGAAACCCTTCATTCCTAAATAAGTTACTAATTAGTATATGTTACACACGGAAGAGCGTTCATAGTTTATTCATGTGAAGTTTTTCGTGATAGTTACGTATTATTTTAAAGAATGAAACAGAAAGCTTAAACAAGTGTTCTACAATAATCTACTGGTACTTCAAAAAGAGAAAGATAACCAAAAGGGGGATTTATATGGAAGAAATTTTGCTCTTAGGTCAAAAGGAATTTTGCGTATTTTAAATTTACTCGGATAGTAGGAACCAAAGGGGATGGTTAATAGTTTTAGGGACCATGGGCGTCCAGAGCTATATGGCTCACGAGAACATAGCAGAGTGCCTTTCATAGAGGTTTGCAATAGTGTTAATATAGAACACACCAAACGGGGCTCTCTCGCTTGTTTCTCCTAAATAAATGGCCATTACCCAACAAGGTGTCCGAAGGTAAAGAAAGCCGTGCCGAGATTCTAAAGAAAGTTTTGCTTGATTTCCTCTTGACCTCAGGCATAAATAAGGCATTAGGGAAGAGAATGACGTAAAGTAAATAGTACTATTAGTTATTGTGAGAAACTTATTAGTAATATACATTCTTGGAAAGAATAACTCTAGTAAACAAATGAAACTGAAACTAATCTATCACAATTTGAACGCTCTGTCCTAATGTAACAACGTTAAAGAACGTACTAAATTAGTATTTATTAGCAACTATTAAATGAAGAGGAGCAATCTCCCTATATTCGGTTACGAATTACCATAATAGCACAATTAAGAGTAAATGATAAATAGTCACAACAATATCGTATTAAAGATACATCTATCTAAGAGCAAGGACTCTAGGTTACGTAAAATGTGAGGAAAATGTATTAACAGTTAAATATTGTATATTGAAAAGTTTTATTTTCGGTTAAAACCTGACAAACTGAGCTTGTGGGTGGGGTATGTAGTGGGACGAAATTAAGCGTCACCCATCCATCAAAGTCAGCCCAGTTTGCAGGTGACTATAAGTTTAATTTAGTTTTGTTTATATGTTTTTCTTATTATTTGTAATAGATGTGAATTATCTAAAAGTTTGTATTTTTTTTATGTGTTTCATGTACGGAGAGGGCGGCGCAACGAACGGGGACAGTATCTTCGTTGCCGCGACCAGAGAGGAAATTGCTGGCCGCTATACGTCGCGGGTCGACAGCCAAGGAGCAACAGAAGATCCTGGAACCGAGTTGTTGCGTCGTGCTTCTAAAAATTAAAAATGAATTTTTGTACCCTTTTTGTACAACAATGACGTCACATAGAGCTTAATCTTATTGAAAAGTCAGTCACTAACTCTAAACGCTCAAGTTCACATCTGTATGTGTAGGAAGCTAATAAAATAGTGTATGCTATTAAAGTTGAAACACGTGTCTTGAAGATTTATTTATGAAGAATTATGTGCACGGATTAATAATATATTTGACAAGATTAGTGATTCTTACGGCGTTCACCGAAACTTTGAATCTCAAAAGTTTATTTAATGTGTGATTCTGATATCGATTAGATCAAAATAACGTGTGTCAATATAATTTCTGAGGAGAAACAAACGAAATTTAAATCGAAAAAGTTACAAAAACCAATTGGCCCAAGTGATGTAATTCTTTGCATACGACTCAACTGATGTTTTACAGTTTCGTTCAAGAACCACTCTATGACAATTTAAAAGGCATATAAATCATTTTTGAAGTGGGTTGTAACTGACGTAGGTGACGAAGTCTGCACATGGTCATACACATATATCAAACGAAAAACTTGCGTCGTTACACTACAATAGTATTTCATAGCGACGCAATTTCTGACTTAATTCGTCAGTGTGAGGGAGCGTGGGATGCAGTAAAGAAGGAATAGTGCATCGTAAAGTAGATCTCGCCTCCCAAAAGAAAATCCTGTCGTTTCCATAGAAACGTTACTCGATTTTGAAGGAGAAGTCATAGAACACATATTATTTCATAGCGACGCAATTTCAGTTTAAATTCGACAAAGTGAAGGAGTGAGGGATGCAGTAAAGTAGGGAAAAATGCATCGCAAAGGAGATACTCGCCTCCCAAAAGAAAATCCGGTCGTTTCCATAGAAGCGTTACTCGATTTAGAAGGAGAGTCATAGAACCCATAGTATTTCATAGCGACGTAATTTATGTGTTAATTCGTCAATGTGAGGGAGCTAGGGATGCATTAAAGAAGGAAGAGTTTATCGGAGAAAAGATACTCGCCTCTCAAGAGAAAATCCTGTCGTTTCCAGAGAAACGTTACACGATTTAGAAGGAAAATTCATAGAACACATAGTATTTCATAGCGACGCAATTTCTGTGTTAACTCGTCAATGTGAGGGAGTGAGGGATGCAGTAAAGTAGGGAAAAATGCATCGCAAAGGAGATACACGCCTCCAAAAAGAAAATCCGGTCGTTTCCATAGAAACGTTACTCGATTTAGAAGGAGAAGTCATAGAACCCATAGTATTTCATAACGACGTAATTTCTGTGTTAATTCGTCAATCTGAGGGAGCTAGGGATGCATTAAAGAAGGAAGAGTGCATCGGAAAGGAGATACTCGCCTCTCAAAAGAAAATCCTGTCGTTTCCATAGAAACGTTACTCGAATTAGAAGGAGAATTCATAGAACACATAGTATTTCATAGCGACGCAATTTCTGTGTTAATTCGTCAACGTGAGGGAGCGAGGGATGCAGTAAAGAAGGAATATTGCATCGGAAAGAAGATACTCGTATCAGAAAAGAAAATCCTGTCGGTTGCATAGAAACGTTACTCGATTTAGAAGGAGAAGTCATAGAACCCATAGTATTTCATAGCGACTCAATTTCCGTGTCAATTCGTCAATGTGAGGGAGCGAGGGATGCAGTAGAGCAGTAATAGTTCACAGGAAAGGAGATACTCCCCTTCCAAAAGAAAATACTGTCGTTTCTGTGATACTCGATAGAGAAGGAGAAGTTATAGATTCCATAGTATTTCATAGCGAAGCAATTTCTGTGTTAATTCGTCAATGTGAGGCAGCGAGGGATGCAGTACAGAAGGAATGGTGCATTGGAAAGGAGATACTCGCCTCCCAAAGGAAAATCCTGTCGTTTCCATAGAAACGTGACTCGATTTAGAAGGAGAAGTCATAGAACCCATAGTATTTCATAGCGAAGCAATTTCTGTGTTAATACGTCAATGTGACGGTACGAGGTATGCAGTAAAGATCGAATAGTGCATCGGAAAGGAGATACTCGCCTCCCATAAGACAATCCTGTGGTTTCTATAGAATCGTTACTCGAGTCGGAATGAGAAGTCATAGAACCCATAGTACTACATAGCGACTCAATAACTCTCTTAATTTGTCAATGTGAAGGAGCGAGGGATGCAGTAAAGAAGGAATAGAGCATCGGAAAGGAGATACTCGCCTCCAAAAAGAAAATCCTGTAGTTTCCATAGAAACGTAACTCGATTTTGAAGGAGAAGTCGTAGAACCCATAGGGGTCATAGCGACGCACTGTCTGTGTTAATTCGTCAATGTGAGGGAGCGAGGGATGCAGTAAAAAGGAATAGTGCATCGGAAAGCAGATACTCGCCTCTCAAAAGAAAATCCTTTCGTTTCTGTGATTCTCGATTGAGAAGGCGAAGTTATAGAAACCATAGTATTTCATAGTAAAAGCAATTTCTGTGTTAATTCGTCAATGTGAGGGAGCGAGGGATGTAGTAAAGGAGGAATAGTGCTTCGGAAAGGAGATACTCGCCTCACAAAAGAAAATCCTGCCGTTTCCATAGAAACGTTAGTCGATTTAGAAGGAGAAGTCATATAACGCATAGTATTTCATAGCGACTCAATTTCAGTGTTAATTCGTCAATGTGAGGGAGCGAGGGATGCAGTAAAGAATGAATAGTGCATCGGAAAGGACATACCCGCCTCTCCAAAGAAAATCCTGCCGTTTCCATTGAAACGTTACTTGATTTAGAGGGAGATGTCATAGAACCCATAGTATTTCATAGCGAAACAGTTTCTGTGTTACTTCGTCAATGTGAGGGAGCGAGGGATGGAGTAAAGATGGAATAGTGCGTCGGAAAGGAGATACTCGCCTCTCAAAAGAAAATCCAGTAGTTTCCATAGAAACGTTACACGATTTAGAAGGAGAAGTCATAGAACCCATAGTATTTAATAGCGACTAAATTTCCGTATCAATTCGTCAATGTGAGGGAGCGAGGGATGCAGTAAAGAAGTAATAGTGCATCGGAAAGGAGATACTCGCCTCTCAAAAGGAAATCCTGTCGGTTCCATAGAAACGTTACTCGATTTAGAAGGATAAGTCATAGAACCCATACCATATCATAGCGACGCAATTTCAGTGTCAATTCGTCAATGTGAGGGAACGAAGGATGCTGGAAAGAAGGAATAGTGCATCGGTAGGAGATACTCACCGCTCAAATGAAAATCATGTCGGTTCCATAGAAACGTAACTTGATTTAGAAGTAGGAGTCATAGACCCATAGTAATTCATAGCGACTCTATTTCAGTGTTAATTCGTCAATGTGAGGGAGCGTGGGATGCAGAAAAGAAGGAATAGTGCATCGGAAAGGAGATACTCGCCTCTTAAAAGAAAATCCTTTCGTTTCTGTGATTTTCGATTGAGAAGGAGAAGTTATAGGCCCCATGGTATTTCATAGCAAAAGCAATTTCTGTGTTAATTCGTCAATGTGAGGGAGCGAGGGATACAGTAAAAAAGGAATAGTGCATCGGAACGGATATACTCGTATCCCAAAAGAAAAACCTATCGTTTCCATAGAAACGTTACTCAATCTAGAAGGAGATGTCATAGAACTAATAGCATTTCATAGCGACGCAATTTCTGTGTTATTTTCGTCAATGTGAGGGAGCGAGTGATGCAGTAAAGAAGGAATAGTGCATCGGAAAGGAGATACTGGCTTCCCAAAATTAAATCTTGTAGTTTCCATAGAAACGTTATTCGATTTAGAAGAAGAAGTCATAAAACCCATAGTATTTCATAGCGACGCAATTTTTGTGTTAATTCGTCAATGTGAGGGATTGAAGGATGCAGTAAAGAAGGAATAGTGCATCGTAAAGGAGATACTCGCCTCCCAAAAGAAAATCCTGCCGTTTCCATAGAAACGTTACTCGATTTAGAAGGTAAAATCATAGAACCCATAGTATTTCATAGCGACGCAATTTTTGTGTTAATTCGTCAATGTGAGGGATTGAAGGATGCAGAAAAGAAGGAATAGTGCATCGGAAAGAAGATACTCGCCTCCCAAAAGAAAATTCTGTCGTTTCCATAGAAACGTTACTCGATTTAGAAGGAGAAGTTATATAACCCACAGTATTTCATAGCAACGCAATTTCAGTTTTAAATCGACAAAGTGAGGGAGCGAGGGATGCAGTAAAGAAGGAGTAGTGCATCGGAAAGGAGATACTAGCCACTCAAAACAAAATCCTGTCGTTTCCATGGAAACGTTACTCGATTTAGAAGGAGAAGTCATGGAACCCATAGTATTTAATAGCGACGCAATTTCTGTGTTAATTCGTCAATGTGAGGGAGCGAAGGATGCTGTAAAGAAGGAATAGTGCATCGGAAAGGAGATACACGCCTCCCAAAAGAAAATCCTGTCGTTTCCATGAAAACCTTACTCGATTTAGATGGAGGAGCCATAGAACATACAGTATATGATAGCCAGTCTATTTCAGTGCCAATTCGTCAATGTGAGGGGGCGAAGGATGCAGTAAAGGAGGAATAGTGCATCGGAAAGGAGTTACTCGCCCCCCAAAAGAAAATCCATTCGGTTCCGTGGAAACGTTACTCGATTTAGAAGGAGAATTCATAGAACCCATAGTATTTCATAGCGACGCAATGTCTCTGTTAATTCGTCATTGTGAGGGAGCGCGGGATGCAGTAAAGAAAGAATAGTGCATCGCAAAGGAGATACTCGTATCCCAAAAGAAAATCCTGTCGTTTCCATAGAAACGTTACTCGATTTAGAAGGACAATTCATAGAACCCACAGTATTTCGAAGCGACGCAATTTCTGTGTTAATTCGTCAATGTGAGGGAGCCAGGGTTGCAGTAATGAAGGAATAGTGCATCGGAAAGGAAATACTCCCCTCACAAGAGAAAATCTTGACGTTTAAATCGAAACGTTACTCAATTTAGAAGGAGAAGTCATAGAACGAATAGCATTTCATAGCGACGCAATTTCTGTGTGTGAGTGGGAGCGAGGGATGAAATAAAGTAGGAATAGTGCATCGGAACGGAGATACTCGCATCTCAAAAGATAATCCTGTCGTTTCCATAGAAATGTTACTCGATTTAGAAGGAGAAGTCATAGAACACATAGTATTTCACAGCGACACAATTTCTGTGTTAATTCGTCAATAAGAGGGAGCGAGGGATGCAGTAAAGAAGGAATAGTGCACCGGAAAGGAGATACTCGTCTGCCGAAAGAAAATCCTGTCGTTTCCATAGAAACGTTACTCGATTTAGAAGGAGAAATCATATAACCCATAGTATATCATAGCGACGCAATTTCAGATTTAATTCGACAAAGTGCGGGAGCGAGGGATGCAGTAAAGAAGGAACAGTGCATCACAGAGGCGATATTCGCCTCCCAAAAGAAAATCCTGTCGTTTCCATAGAAACGTTACTCGATTTAGTAGGAGAAGTCATAGAACACATAGTATTTCATAGCATTTCTGTGTTAATTCGTCAATGTGAGGGAGCGAGGGATGCAGTAAAGAAGTAAGAGTGCATTGGAAAGCAGAAACTCGCCCCTCAAAAGAAAATCCTGTCGTTTCCATAGAAACGTTGCTTGATTTAGAAGGAGAAGTCATAGAACCCATAGTTTTTCATAGCGACGCAGTTTCTGTGTTAATTCGTCAATGTGAGGGAGCGAGGGATGCAGTAAAGAAGGAATAGCGCACCGGGATAGGAGATACTCGCCTCCCAAAAGAAAGTCCGTTCGGTTCCGTAGAAACGTTACTCGATTTAGAAGGAGAAGTCATAGAACCCATAGTATTTCATAACGACGTAATTTCAGTGTTAATTCGTCAATGTGAGGGAACGAGGGATGCAGTAAAGAAGTAAGAGTGCATCGGAAAGGAGAAACTCGCCTCTCAAAAGAAAATCCTGTTATTTCCATAGAAACGTTACATGATTTAGAAGGAGAAGTCATAGAACCCATAGTATTTCATAGCGACTAAATTTCCGTGTCAATTCGTCAATGTGAGGGAGCGAGGGATGCAGTAAAGAAGTAGTAGTGCAGCGGAAAGACGATACTCGCCTCTCAAAAGGAAATCCTGTCGGTTCCATTGAAACGTTACTCGATTTAGAAGGAGAAGTCATAGAACCCATACCATATCATAGCGACACAATTTCAGTGTCAATTCGTCAATGTGAGGGAACGAGGGATGCTGGAAAGAAGGAATAGGGCATCGGAAAGGAGATACTCACCTCTCAAAAGAAAATCCGGTCGGTTCCATAGAGACGCAACTTGATTTAGAAGTAGGAGTAATAGAACCCATTGTATTTCATAGCGACTCAATTTCAGTGTTAATTCGTCAATGTGAGGGAGCGTGGGATGCAGAAAAGAAGGAATAGTGCATCGGAATGGAGATACTCGCCTGTTAAAAGAAAATCCTTTCTTTTCTGTGATTCTCGATTGAGAAGGAGAAGTTATAGACCCCATAGTATTTCATAGCAAAAGCAATTTCTGTGTTAATTCGTCAATGTGAGGGAGCGAGGGATACAGTAAAAAAGGAATAGTGCATCGGAACGGATATACTCGTATCCCAAAAGAGAATCCTATCTTTTCCATAGAAACGTTACTCGATCTAGAAGGAGATGTCATAGAACTAATAGCATTTTATAGCGACGCAATTTCTGTGTTATTTTCGTCAATGTGAGGGAGCGAGAGATGCAGTGAAGAAGGAATAGTGCATCGGAAAGGAGATACTGGCCTCCCAAAATTAAATCTTGTAGTTTCCATAGAAACGTTATTCGATTTAGAAGGAGAAGTCATAAAACCCATAGTATTTCATAGCGACGCAATTTCTGTTTTAATTCGACAAAGTGAGGGAGCGAGGGATGCTGTAAAGATGGGATAGTGCATCGTAAAGGAGATACTCGCCTCCCAAAAGAAAATCCTGCCGTTTCCATAGAAACGTTACTCGCTTTAGAAGGTGAAATCATAGAACCCATAGTATTTCATAGCGACGCAATTTTTGTGTTAATTCGTCAATGTGAGGGATTGAAGGATGCAGTAAAGAAGGAATAGTGCATCGGAAAGGAGATACTCGCCTCCCAAAAGAAAATTCTGTCGTTTCCATAGAAACGTTACCCGATTTAGAAGGAGAAGTCATATAACCCACAGTATTTCATAGCAACGCAATTTCAGTTTTAAATCGACAAAGTGAGGGAGCGAGGGATGCAGTAAAGAAGGAGTAGTGCATCGGAAAGGAGATACTCGCCACTCAAAACAAAATCCTGTCGATCCCATGGAAACGTTACTCGATTTAGAAGGAGAAGTCATAGAACCCATAGTATTTAATAGCGACGCAATTTCTGTGTTAATTCGTGAATGTGAGGGAGCGAGGGATGCAGTAATGAAAAAATAGTGCATCGCAAAGGAGATCCTCGTCTCCCAAATGAATATCCTGTCGTTTCCATAGAAACGATACTCGATTATGAAAGAGAAGACATAGAACCCACAGTACTTCATAGCGACGCAAGTTCTGTGTAAATTGATAAATGTGAGGGAGCGAGGGATGCTGTAAAGAAGGAATAGTGCATCGGAAAGGAGATACTCGCCTCCCAAAAGAAAATCCTGTCGTTTCCATGAAAACCTTACTCGATTTAGATGGAGAAGCCATAGAACATACAGTATATAATAGCAAGTCTATTTCAGTGTCAATTCGTCAATGTGAGGGGGCGAAGGATGCAGTAAAGGAGGAATAGTGCGTCGGAAAGGCGTTACTCGCCGCCCAAAAGAAAATCCACTCGGTTGCGTGGAAACGTTACTCGATTTAGAAGGAGAATTCATAGAACCCATATTATTTCATAGCGACGCAATGTCTCTGTTAATTCGTCAATGTGAGAGAGCGAGGGATGCAGTAAAGAAAGAATAGTACATCGCAAAGGAGATACTCGTATCCCAAAAGAAAATCCTGTCGTTTCCATAGAAACGTTACTCGATTTAGAAGGACAATTCATAGAACCCACAGTATTTCGAAGCTACGCAATTTCTGTGTTAGTTCGTCAATGTGAGAGAGCCTGGGATGCAGTAATGAAGGAATAGTGCATCGGAAAGGAAATACTCGCCTCACAAGAGAAAATCTTGACGTTTAAATCGAAACGTTACTCCATTTAGAAGGAGAAGTCATAGAACGAATAGCATTTCATAGCGACGCAATTTCTGTGTTAATTCGTCATGTGTGGGAGCGAGGGATGAAATAAAGTAGGAATATTGCATCGGAACGGAGATACTCGCATCTCAAAAGATAACCCTGTCGTTTCCATAGAAAAGTTACTCGATTTAGAAGGAGAAGTCATAGAACACATAGTATTTCATAGCGACAAAATTTCTGTGTTAATTCGTCAATAAGAGGGAGCGAGGGATGCAGTAAAGAAGGAATAGTGCACCGAAAAGGAGATACTCGCCTCCCGAAAGAAAATCCTATCGTTTCCATAGAAACGTTACTCGATTTAGAAGGAGAAGTCATATAACCCATAGTATATCATAGCGACGCAATTTCAGATTTAATTCGACAAAGTGCGGGAGCGAGGGATGCAGTAAAGAAGTAATAGTGCATCGGAAAGAAGATACTCGCGTCTCAAAAGGAAATCCTGTCGGTTCCATTGCAACGTTACTCGATTTAGAAGGAGAAGTCATAGAACCCATACCATACCATAGCGACGCATTTTCAGTGTCAATTCGTCAATGTGAGGGAACGAGGGATGCTGGAAAGAAGGAATAGGGCATCGGAAAGGAGATACTCTCCTCTCAAAAGAAAGTCCGGTCGGTTCCATAGAAACGTAACTTGATTTAGAAGTAGGAGTAATAGAACCCATTGTATTTCATAGCGACTCAATTTCAGTGTTAATTCGTCAATGTGAGGGAGCGAGGGATGCAGAAAAGAAGGAATAGTGCATCGGAAAGGAGATACTCGCCTCCCAAAAGAAAATCCTTTCGTTTCTGTGATTCTTGATTGAGAAGAAGAAGTTATAGACCCCATAGTATTTCATAGCAGAAGCAATTTCTGTGTTAATTCGTCAATGTGAGGGTGCGAGTAATACAGTAAAAAAGGAATAGTGCATCGGAACGGATATACTCGTATCCCAAAAGAAAATCCTATCGTTTCCATAGAAACGTTACTCGATTTAGAAGGAGATGTCATAGAACCCATAGTATTTCATAGCGACGCAATTTCTGTGTTATTTGCGTCAATCTGAGGGAGCCAGGGATACAGAAAAGAACGAATAGTGTATCGGAAAGGAGATACTTGCCTCCCAAAAGAAAATCCTGTCGTTTCCATAGAAACGTTACTCGATTTAGAAGGAGAAGTCATATAACCCACAGTATTTCATAGCAACGCTATTTCAGTTTTAAATCGACAAAGTGAGGGAGCGAGGGATGCAGTAAAGAAGGAAGAGTGCATCGGAAAGGAGATACTCGCCACTCAAAAGAAAATCCTGTCGTTTCCATAGAAACGTTACTCGATTGAGAAGGAGATGTCTAGAACCCATAGTATTTCATAGCGACGCAATTTCTGTGTTATTTTCGTCAGTGTGAGGGAGCCAGGGATGCAGAAAAGAAGGAATAGTGTATCGGAGAGGAGATACTTGCCTCCCGAAAGAAAATAATGTCGTTTCCACAGAAACGTTACTCGATTTAGTAGGAGAAGTCATACAACCCATAGTATTTCACAGCGACGCTATTTCTGTGTTAAATCGTCAATGTGAGGGAGCTAGGGACGCAGTAAAGAAGGAATAGTGCATCGGAAAGGAGATACTCGCCTCCCAAACGAAAATTCTGTCGTCTCCATAGAAACGTTACTCGATTTAGAATGACAATTCATAGAACCCACAGTATTACGAAGCGACGCAATTGCTGTGTTAATTCGTCAATGTGAGGGAGCCAGGGAGGCAGTAAAGAAGGAATAGTGCATCGGAAAGGAGATACTCGCCTCCCCAAAGGAAATCCATTCGGTTCCGTAGAAACGTTACTCGATTTAGAAGGAGAAGTCATACAACCCATAGTATTTCACAGCGTCGCAATTTCAGTTTTAATTCTACCAAGAGGGGGAACCAGGGATACAGTAAAGAAGGAATAGTGCACCGGAAAGGTGATGCTCGCCTCCCAAAAGACAATCCATTCGGTTCCGTAGAAACGTTACTCGATTTAGAAGGAGAAGTCATAGGACCCATAGTATATCATAGCGACGCAATTTCAGATTTAATTCGACAAATTGAGGGAGCGAGGGATGCAGTAAAGAAGGAATAGTGCATCACAAAGGCAATATTCGCCTCCGAAAAGAAAATCCTGTCGTTTCCATAGAAACGTTACTCGATTTAGAAGGAGAAGTCATAGAACCCATAGTATTTCATAGCGACGTAATTTCTGTGTTAATTCGTCAATGTGAGGGAGCGAGGGATGCAGTAAAGAAGTAAGATTGCATCGGAAAGGAGAAACTCGCCTCTCAAAAGAAAATCCTGTCGTTTCCATAGAAACGTTACTTGATTTAGAAGGAGAAGTCGTAGAACCCATAATATTTCATAGCAACGCAATTTCAGTTTTAATTCGTAATATTGAGGGAGCGAGGGATGCAGTAAAGAAGGAATAGTGCATCGGAAAGGAGATAATCGCCACACAAAACAAAATCCTGTCGTTTCTGTGATGGTCGATTGGGAAGGAGAAGTTGTAGACCCCAAAGTAATCCTTAGCGACGCAATTTCTGTGTTAATTCGACAATGTGAGGGAGCGAGGGATGCAGTATAGAAGGAATAGTGCACCGGAAAGGAGATACTCGTCTGCCGAAAGAAAATCCTGTCGTTTCCATAGAAACGTTACTCGATTTAGAAGGAGAAGTCATATAACCCATAGTATATCATAGCGACGCAATTTCAGATTTAATTCGACAAAGTGCGGGAGCGAGGGATGCAGTAAAGAAAGAACAGTGCATCACAGAGGCGATATTCGCCTCCCAAAAGAAAATCCTGTCGTTTCCATAGAAACGTTACTCGATTTAGTAGGAGAAGTCATAGAACACATAGTATTTCATAGCATTTCTGTGTTAATTCGTCAATGTGAGGGAGCGAGGGATGCAGTAAAGAAGTAAGAGTGCATTGGAAAGCAGAAACTCGCCCCTCAAAAGAAAATCCTTTCGTTTCCATAGAAACGTTGCTTGATTTAGAAGGAGAAGTCATAGAACCCATAGTTTTTCATAGTGACGCAGTTTCTGTGTTAATTCGTCAATGTGAGGGAGCGAAGGATGCAGTAAAGAAGGAATAGCGCACCGGGATAGGAGATACTCGCCTCCCAAAAGAAAGTCCGTTCGGTTCCGTAGAAACGTTACTCGATTTAGAAGGAGAAGTCATAGAACCCATAGTATTTCATAGCGTCGAAATTTCAGTTTTAATTCTACCAAGAGAGGGAGCATGGGACACAGTAAGGAAGGAATAGTGCACAGGAAAGGTGATGCTCGCCTCCCAAAAGACAATCCATTCGGTTCCGTAGAAACGTTACTCGATTTAGAAGGAGAAGTCATGGGACCCATAGTATATCATAGCGACGCAATTTCAGATTTAATTCGACAAAATGAGGGTGCGAGGGATGCAGTAAAGAAGGAATAGTGCATCACAAAGGCGATATTCGCCTCCGAAAAGAAAATCCTGTCGTTTCCATAGAAACGTAACTCGATTTAGTAGGAGAAGTCATAGAACCCATAATATTTCATAGCGCCGCAATTTCTGTGTTAATTTGTCAATGTGAGGGAGCGAGGGATGCAGTAAAGAAGGAATAGTGCACCGGAAAGGAGATACTCGCCTCCCAAAAGAAAATCCAGTCGGTTCCATAGAAACATTACTCGATTTAGATGGAGAAGTCATAGAACCCATAGTGTATCATAGTGACGCTATTTTAGATTTAATTCGACAAAGTGAGGGAGCGAGGGATGCAGTAAACAAGGAATAGAGCATCGCAAAGGAGATATTCCCCTCCCAAAAGAAAATCGTATCGTTTCCATTGAAACGTTACTCGATTTAGAAGGAGAAGTAATAGAACCCATAGTATTTCATAACGACGTAATTTCTGTGTTAATTCGTCAATGTGAGGGAACGAGGGATGCAGTAAAGAAGTAAGAGTGCATCGGAAATGAGAAACTCGCATCTCAAAAGAAAATCCTGTTATTTCCATAGAAACGTTACATGATTTAGAAGGAGAAGTCATAGAACCCATAGTATTTGATAGCGACTAAATTTCCGTGTCAATTCGTCAATGTGAGGGAGCGAGGGATGCAGTAAAGAAGTAGTAGTGCAGCGGAAAGACGATACTCGCCTCTCAAAAGGAAATCCTGTCGGTTCCATTGAAACGTTACTCGATTTAGAAGGAGAAGTCATAGAACCCATACCATATCATAGCGACACAATTTCAGTGTCAATTCGTCAATGTGAGGGAACGAGGGATGCTGGAAAGAAGGAATAGGGCATCGGAAAGGAGATACTCACCTCTCAAAAGAAAATCCGGTCGGTTCCATAGAGACGCAACTTGATTTAGAAGTAGGAGTAATAGAACCCATTGTATTTCATAGCGACTCAATTTCAGTGTTAATTCGTCAATGTGAGGGAGCGTGGGATGCAGAAAAGAAGGAATAGTGCATCGGAATAGAGATACTCGCCTGTTAAAAGAAAATCCTTTCTTTTCTGTGATTCTCGATTGAGAAGGAGAAGTTATAGACCCCATAGTATTTCATAGCAAAAGCAATTTCTGTGTTAATTCGTCAATGTGAGGGAGCGAGGGATACAGTAAAAAAGGAATAGTGCATCGGAACGGATATACTCGTATCCCAAAAGAGAATCCTATCGTTTCCATAGAAACGTTACTCGATCTAGAAGGAGATGTCACAGAACTAATAGCATTTTATAGCGACGCAATTTCTGTGTTATTTTCGTCAATGTGAGGGAGCGAGGGATGGAGTGAAGAAGGAATAGTGCATCGGAAAGGAGATACTGGCCTCCCAAAATTAAATCTTGTAGTTTCCATAGAAACGTTATTCGATTTAGAAGGAGAAGTCATAAAACCCATAGAATTTCATAGCGACGCAATTTCTGTTTTAATTCGACAAAGTGAGGGAGCGAGGGATGCTGTAAAGAAGGGATAGTGCATCGTAAAGGAGATACTCGCCTCCCAAAAGAAAATCCTGCCGTTTCCATAGAAACGTTACTCGATTTAGAAGGTGAAATCATAGAACCCATAGTATTTCATAGCGACGCAATTTTTGTGTTAATTCGTCAATGTGAGGGATTGAAGGATGCAGTAAAGAAGGAATAGTGCATCGGAAAGGAGATACTCGCCTCCCAAAAGAAAATTCTGTCGTTTCCATAGAAACGTTACTCGATTTAGAAGGAGAAGTCATATAACCCACAGTATTTCATAGTAACGCAATTTCAGTTTTAAATCGACAAAGTGAGGGAGCGAGGGATGCAGTAAAGAAGGAGTAGTGCATCGGAAAGGAGATACTCGCCACTCAAAACAAAATCCAGTCGATTCCATGGAAACGTTACTCGATTTAGAAGGAGAAGTCATAGAACCCATAGTATTTAATAGCGACGCAATTTCTGTGTTAATTCGTCAATGTGAGGGAGCGAGGGATGCAAAAATGAAAAAATAGTGCATCGCAAAGGAGATCCTCGTCTCCCAAATGAATATCCTGTCGTTTCCATAGAAACGATACTCGATTATGAAAGAGAAGACATAGAACCCACAGTACTTCATAGCGACGCAAGTTCTGTGTAAATTGATAAATGAGAGGGAGCGAGGGATGCTGTAAAGAAGGAATAGTGCATCGGAAAGGAGATACTCGCCTCCCAAAAGAAAATCCAGTCGTTTCCATGAAAACCTTACTCGATTTAGATGGAGAAGCAATAGAACATACAGTATATAATAGCCAGTCTATTTCAGTGTCAATTCGTCAATGTGAGGGGGCGAAGGATGCAGTAAAGGAGGAATAGTGCGTCGGAAAGGAGTTACTCGCCGCCCAAAAGAAAATCCATTCGGTTGCGTGGAAACGTTACTCGATTTAGAAGGAGAATTCATAGAACCCATAGTATTTCATAGCGACGCAATGTCTCTGTTAATTCGTCAATGTGAGAGAGCGAGGGATGCAGTAAAGAAAGAATAGTGCATCGCAAAGGAGATACTCGTATCCCAAAAGAAAATCCTGTCGTTTCCATAGAAACGTTACTCGATTTAGAAGGACAATTCATAGAACCCACAGTATTTCGAAGCTACGCAATTTCTGTGTTAATTCGTCAATGTGAGAGAGCCTGGGATGCAGTAATGAAGGAATAGTGCATCGGAAAGGAAATACTCGCCTCACAAGAGAAAATCTTGACGTTTAAATCGAAACGTTACTCCATTTAGAAGGAGAAGTCATAGAACGAATAGCATTTCATAGCGACGCAATTTCTGTGTTAATTCGTCAATAAGAGGGAGCGAGGGATGCAGTAAAGAAGGAATAGTGCACCGAAAAGGAGATACTCGCCTCCCGAGAGAAAATCCTGTCGTTTCCATAGAAACGTTACTCGATTTAGAAGGAGAAGTCATATAACCCATAGTATATCATAGCGACGCAATTTCAGATTTAATTCGACAAAGTGCGGGAGCGAGGGATGCAGTAAAGAAGGAACAGTGCATCACAGAGGCGATATTCGCCTCCCAAAAGAAATTCCTGGCGTTTCCATAGAAACGTTACTCGATTTAGTAGGAGAAGTCATAGAACCCATAGTATTTCATAACGACGTAATTTCTGTGTTAATTCATCAATGTGAGGGAACGAGGGATGCAGTAAAGAAGTAAGAGTGCATTGGAAAGGAGAAACTCGCCTCTCAAAAGAAAATCCTGTCATTTCCATAGAAACGTTACTTAATTTAGAAGGTGAAGTCGTAGAACGCTTAGTTTTTCATAGCGACGCAGTTTCTGTGTTAATTCGTCAATGTGAGGGAGCGAATGATGAAGTAAAGAAGGAATAGTGCATCGGAAAGGACATACTCGCCTCTCAAAAGGAAATCCTGTTATTTCCATAGAAACGTTACATGATTTAGAAGGAGAAGTCATAGAACCCATAGTATTTCATAGCGACGCAATTTCCGTGTCAATTCGTCAATGTGAGGGAGCGAGGGATGCAGTAAAGAAGTAATAGTGCATCGGAAAGAAGATACTCGCGTCTCAAAAGGAAATCCTGTCGGTTCCATTGCAACGTTACTCGATTTAGAAGGAGAAGTCATAGAACCCATACCATACCATAGCGACGCATTTTCAGTGTCAATTCGTCAATGTGAGGGAACGAGGGATGCTGGAAAGAAGGAATAGGGCATCGGAAAGGAGATACTCACCTCTCAAAAGAAAATCCGGTCGGTTCCATAGAAACGTAACTTGATTTAGAAGTAGGAGTAATAGAACCCATTGTATTTCATAGCGACTCAATTTCAGTGTTAATTCGTCAATGTGAGGGAGCGAGGGATGCAGAAAAGAAGGAATAGTGCATCGGAAAGGAGATACTCGCCTCCCAAAAGAAAATCCTTTCGTTTCTGTGATTCTTGATTGAGAAGAAGAAGTTATAGACCCCATAGTATTTCATAGCAGAAGCAATTTCTGTGTTAATTCGTCAATGTGAGGGTGCGAGTAATACAGTAAAAAAGGAATAGTGCATCGGAACGGATATACTCGTATCCCAAAAGAAAATCCTATCGTTTCCATAGAAACGTTACTCGATTTAGAAGGAGATGTCATAGAACCCATAGTATTTCATAGCGACGCAATTTCTGTGTTATTTGCGTCAATCTGAGGGAGCCAGGGATACAGAAAAGAACGAATAGTGTATCGGAAAGGAGATACTTGCCTCCCAAAAGAAAATCCTGTCGTTTCCATAGAAACGTTACTCGATTTAGAAGGTGAAGTCATAGAACCCATAGTATTTCATAGCGACGCAATTTTTGTGTTAATTCGTCAATGTAAGGGATTGAAGGATGCAGTAAATAAGGAATAGTGCATCGGAAAAGAGATACTCGCCTCCCAAAAGAAAATTCTATCGTTACCATAGAAACGTTACTCGATTTAGAAGGAGAAGTCATATAACCAACAGTATTTCATAGCAACGCTATTTCAGTTTTAAATCGACAAAGTGAGGGAGCGAGGGATGCAGTAAAGAAGGAAGAGTGCATCGGAAAGGAGATACTCGCCACTCAAAAGAAAATCCTGTCGTTTCCATAGAAACGTTACTCGATTGAGAAGGAGATGTCTAGAACCCATAGTATTTCATAGCGACGCAATTTCTGTGTTATTTTCGTCAGTGTGAGGGAGCCAGGGATGCAGAAAAGAAGGAAAAGTGTATCGGAGATGAGATACTTGCCTCCCGAAAGAAAATAATGTCGTTTCCACAGAAACGTTACTCGATTTAGTAGGAGAAGTCATACAACCCATAGTATTTCATAGCGACGCTATTTCTGTGTTAAATCGTCAATGTGAGGGAGCTAGGGACGCAGTAAAGAAGGAATAGTGCATCGGAAAGGAGATACTCGCCTCCCCAAAGGAAATCCATTCGGTTCCGTAGAAACGTTACACGATTTACAAGGAGAAGTCATACAACCCATAGTATTTCATAGCGTCGCAATTTCAGTTTTAATTCTACCAAGAGGGGGAACCAGGGATACAGTAAAGAAGGAATAGTGCACCGGAAAGGTGATGCTCGCCTCCCAAAAGACAATCCATTCGGTTCCGTAGAAACGTTACTCGATTTAGAAGGAGAAGTCATAGGACCCATAGTATATCATAGCGACGCAATTTCAGATTTAATTCGACAAATTGAGGGAGCGAGGGATGCAGTAAAGAAGGAATAGTGCATCACAAAGGCAATATTCGCCTCCGAAAAGAAAATCCTGTCGTTTCCATAGAAACGTTACTCGATTTAGAAGGAGAAGTCATAGAACCCATAGTATTTCATAGCGACGTAATTTCTGTGTTAATTCGTCAATGTGAGGGAGCGAGGGATGCAGTAAAGAAGTAAGATTGCATCGGAAAGGAGAAACTCGCCTCTCAAAAGAAAATCCTGTCGTTTCCATAGAAACGTTACTTGATTTAGAAGGAGAAGTCGTAGAACCCATAATATTTCATAGCAACGCAATTTCAGTTTTAATTCGTAACATTGAGGGAGCGAGGGATGCAGTAAAGAAGGAATAGTGCATCGGAAAGGAGATAATCGCCACACAAAACAAAATCCTGTCGTTTCTGTGATGGTCGATTGGGAAGGAGAAGTTGTAGACCCCAAAGTAATCCTTAGCGTCGCAATTTCTGTGTTAATTCGACAATGTGAGGGAGCGAGGGATGCAGTAAAAAATGAATAGTGCATCGGTATGCAGATACTCGCATCCCAAAAGAAAATCCTTTCGCTTCCATACAAATGTTACTCGATTTAGAAGGAGATGTCATAGAACCCATAGTATTTCATAGCGACGCAATTTCTGTGTTATTTTCGTCAATGTGAGGGAGCCAGGGATGCAGAAAAGAAGGAGTAGTGTATCGGAATGGAGATACTTGCCTCCCAAAAGAAAATCCTGTCGTTTCCATAGAAACGTAACTCGATTTAGTAGGAGAAGTCATAGAACCCATAGTATTTCATAGCGACGCAATTTCTGTGTTAAATCGTCAATGTGAGGGAGCTAGGGACGCAGTAATGAAGGAATAGTCCATCGGAAAGGAGATACACGAGTCCTATAGGAAAATCCTGTTGTTTCCATAGAAACATTACTCGATTTAGAAGGAGAAGTCATATAACCCACAGTATATCGTAGCGACGCTATTTCAGTTTTAATTCGACAAGAAGAGGGAACGAGGGACGCAGTAAAGAAGGAATAGTGCATCGCAAAGGGAATACACGCCTCCCAAATGAAAATAATGTCGTTTCCATAGCAACGTTACACGAATTAGAAGGAGAAGTCATAGAACACATAGTATTTAATAGCGACTCTATTTCTGTGTTAATTCGTCCAAGTGAGGGAGCGAGGGATGCAGTAAAGAAGGAATAGTGCATCGGAAAGGAGATACTCGCCTCCCAAAAGAAAATACTGTTGTTGCCATAGAAACGTTACTCGATTTTGAATGAGAAGACATATGACCCATAGTAGTTCATAGCGACGCAATTTCTGTGTTAATTTGTCAATGTTAGGGAGCCAGGGATGCAGTAAAGGAGGAATAGTGCATCGGAACGGATATACTCGCCTCCCATAAGAAAATCCTTTCGTTTCTATAAAACGCAACTCGATTTAAAAGGAGAAGTCATACAACCCATAGTATTACATAGCAACGCAATTTATGTGTTAATTCGTCAATGTGAGGGAGCGAGGGATGCTGTAAAGAAGGAATAGTGCATCGGAAGGGAGATACTCGCCTCCCTAAAGAAAATCCTGTCATTTCCATCGAAACGTTACTCGATATAGAAGGAGAATTCACATTACACATAGTATTTCATGGCGACGCAATTTCAGTTTTAATTCGACAAAGTGAGGGAGCGAGGGATGCAGTTAAGAAGGAATAGTGTATCGCAAAGGAGATACTCGCCTCCCAAAAGGAAATCCTTTCGTTTCCATAGAAACGTTACTCGATTTAGAAGGAGAAGTCATAGAAACCACAGTAGTTCATAGCGACGCAATTTCTGTGTTAATTCGACAATGTGAGGGAGCGAGGGATGCAGTAAAGAAGGAATAGTGCATCGGAACGGAGATACTCGCATCCCAAAAGAAAATCCTTTCGCTTCCGTAGAAACGTTACTCGATTTAGAAGGAGAAGTCATGTAACCCATAGTATTTCATAGCGACGCAATCTCAGTGTTAATTCGTCAATGTGAGGGTGCGAGGGATGCAGTAAAGAAAGAATTGTGCTTCGGAAAGGAGAAACTCGCCTCACAAAAGAAAATCTTCGCGTTTCCATAGAAACGTTACTTAATTTAGAAGGTGAAGTCATAGAACGCATAGTTTTCATAGCGACGCAGTTTCTGTGTTAATTCGCCAATGTGACGGAGCGAGGGATGAAGTAAAGAAGGAATAGTGCATCGCAAAGGAAATACACGCCTCCCAAAGGAAAATACTGTCGTTTCCATAGCAAGGTTACTCGATTTGGAAGGAGAAGTAATAGTACCCAAAGTATTCCATAGCGACCCAATTTCTGTGTCAATTCGTCAATGTGACGGTGCGAGAGATGCAGTAAAGAAGGAATAGTGCACAGGAAAGGAGATATTCGCCTCCCAAAAGAAAATCATATCGGTTACATAGAAACGTTACTCGATTTAGAAGGAGAAGTCATAGAAACCATAGTTTTTCATAGCGACGCAGTATCAGTGTTAATTCGTCAATGTGTGAGCGAGGGATGCAGTAAAGAAGGAATAGTGCATCGGAAAGGAGATACTCGCCTCCCAAAAGAAAATACTGTCGTTGCCATAGAAACGTTACTCGATTTTGAATGAGAAGACATAGAACCCATAGTAGTTCATAGCGACGCAATTTCTGTGTTAATTTGTCAATGTTAGGGAGCCAGGGATGCAGTAAAGGAGGAATAGTGCATCGGAACGGATATACTCGCCTCCCATAAGAAAATCCTTTCATTACTATAAAACGCAACTCGATTTAAAAGGAGAAGTCGTACAATCCATAGTATTATATAGCAACGCCATTTCTGTGTAAATTCGTCAATGTGAGGGAGCGAGGGATGCTGTAAAGAAGGAATAGTGCATCGGAAGGGAGATACTCGCCTCCCTAAAGAAAATCCTGTCATTTCCATCGAAACGTTACACGATATAGAAGGGGAAGCCACATTACACATAGTATTTCATGGCGACGCAATTTCAGTTTTAATTCGACAAAGTGAGGGAGCGAGGGATGCAGTTAAGAAGGAATAGTGCATCGCAAAGGAGATACTCGCCTCCCAAACGAAAAACCTTTCGTTTCCATAGAAACGTTACTCGATTTAGAAGGAGAAGTCATAGGAACCACAGTAGTTCATAGCGACTCAATTTCAGTGTTAATTCGTCAATGTGAGGGAGCGAGGGATGCAGTAAAGAAGGAATAGTGCATCGGAAAGGAAATACTCGCCTCCAAAAAGACAATCCTCTCGTTTAATAAAAACGTACTCGATTTAGAAGGAGAAGTCATAGAACACACAGTATTTCATAGCGACTCAATTTCAGTGTTAATTCGTCAATGTTAGGGAGCGAGAGATGCAGTAAAGAAGGAATAGTGCATCGGAAAGGAGATACTCGCCTCAAAAAAAGAGAATCCTCTCGTTTCCATAGAAACCTTACTCGATTTGGAAGGAGAATTCATAAAACCCATAGTATTTCATAACGACGCAATTTCAGTTTTAATTCTACAAAGTGAGGGAGCGAGGGATGCAGTAAAGAAGGAATAGTGCATCGCAAAGGAGATACTCGCCTCCCAAAGGAAAATCCTGTTGATACCATCGAAAAGTTACTCGATTTAGAAGGAGAAGTCATAGAACCCATAGTATTTCATAGCGACGCAATTTTAGTGTTAATTCGTCAATATGAGGGAGGGAGGGATGCAGTAAAGAAGGAATAGTGCATCGGAAGGGAGATACTCGCTTACCAAAAGAAAATCCTGTCGTTTGCACAAAATCGTTACTCGATTTAGAAGACGAAAGCAAAGAACCCATAGTATTCCATAGCGACTCAATTTCTGTGTTAATTCGTCAATGAGAGGGAGCGAGGGATGCATTAAAGAAGGAATAGTGCATCGGAAAGGAGATACTCGCCTCCCAAAAGAAAATCCAGTCGTTTCCATAGAAAATTACTCGATTTTGAAGGAGAAGTCATAGAACCCACAGTATTTCATAGCGACACAATTTCATTGTTAAATCGTCATTGTTAGGGAGCGAGGGATGCAGTAAAGAAGGAATAGTGCATCGGAAAGGAGATACTCGCCTCCCAAAACAAAATCCTGTCGTTTCCATAGAAACGTTACTCGATATAGAAGGAGAAATAATATAACCCATAGTATTTCATAGCGACGCAATTTCAGTTTTAATTCGACAAAGTGAGGGAGTGAGGGATGCAGTTAAGAACGAATAGTGCATCGCAAAGGAGATACTCGCCTCCCAAAAGAAAATCCATTCGGTTCCGTAGAAACGTTACTCGATTTAGAAGGAGAACTCATAGAACCCATAGTATTTCGAAGCGACGCAATTTCTGTGTTAATTCGTCAATGTGAGGGAGCCAGGGATGAAGTAAAGAAGGAATAGTGAATCGGAAAGGAGATACTCGCCTCCCAAAAGAAAATCCTGACGTTCCCATAGAAACGTTACTCGATTAAAAGGCGAAGTTGTATAAGCCATAGTATTTCATAGCGACGCAATTTCAGTTTTAATTCGACAAAGTGAGGGAGTGAGGGATGCAGTAAAGATGGAATAGTGCATCGGAACGGAGATACTCGTCTCCCAAAACAAAATCCTGTCGTTTCCATAGAAACGTTACTCGGTTTAGCCGGAGATGTCACGGAACCCATAGTATTTCATAGCGACGCAATTTCTCTGTTATTTTCGTCAGTGCGAGGGAGCCAGGGATGCAGAAAAGAAGGAATAGTGTATCGGAGAGGAGATACTTGCCTCCCAAAAGAAAATAATGTCGTTTCCATAGAATCGTAACTCGATTTAGTAGGAGAAGTCATAGAACCCATAGTATTTCACAGCGACGCTATTTCTGTGTTAAATCGTCAATGTGAGGGAGCTAGAGACGCAGTAAAGAAGGAATAGTGCATCTGAAAGGAGCTACTCGCCACCCAAAAGAAAATCCTATCGTTGCTGTGATACTCGATTGAGAAGGAGAAGTTTTAGATCCCTAAGTATTCCATAGCGAAGCAATTTCAGTTTTAATTCGTAAAAGTGAGGGAGCCAGGGATGCAGAAAAGAAGGAGTAGTGTATCGGAATGGAGATACTTGCTCCCAAAAGAAAATCCTCTCGTTTCCATAGAAACGTAACTCGATTTAGTAGGAGAAGTCATAGAACTCATAGTATTTCATAGCGACGCAATATCTGTGTCAAATCGTCAATGTGAGGGAGCTAGGGACGCAGTAATGAAGGAAAAGTGCATCGGAAAGGAGATACTCGTTTCCCAAACGAAAATTCTGTCTTTTCCACAGGAACGTTACTCGATTTAGAAGGAGAAGTCATATAACCCATAGTATTTCATAGAGACGCAATATCAGTGTTAATTCGTCAAAATGAGGGTGCGAGGGATGCAGTAAAGAAAGAATAGTGCTTCGGAAAGGAGATACTCGCCTCACAAAAGAAAATCTTGACGTTTCCATCCAAACGTTATTCAATTTAGAAGGAGAAGTCATAGAACCCACAGTATTTCATAGCGACTCAATTTCAGTGTTAAATCGACAATGTTAGGGAGCGAGGGATGCAGTAAAGAAGGAATAGTGCATCGGAAAGGAGTTACTCGCCTCCCAAAAGAAAATCCTGTCGTTTCGATAGAAACGTTACTCAATTTTGAAAGAGACGTCATAGAACGCATAGTATTTCTTAGCGACGCAATTTCTGTGTTAATTTGCCAATGTGAGGGAGCCAGGGATGCAGTAAAGGAGGAATAGTGCATCGGAACGGATATACTCGCCTCCCATAAGAAAATCCTGTCGTTTCTATAAAACGCAACTCGATTTAGATGGAGAAGTCACACAAACCATAGTATTAAATAGCAACGCAATTTCTGTTTAAATTCGCCAATGTGAGGGAGCGAGGGATGCTGTAAAGAAGGAATAGTGCATCGGAAGGGAGATACTCGCCTCCCAAAAGAAAATCCAGTCGGTTCCATAGAAACGTTACTCGATTTCGAAGGAGAAGTCATAGAACGAATAGTATTTCATAGCGACGCAATTTCTGTGTTAATTTCTCAATGTGAGGGAGCGAGGGATGCAGTAAAGAAGGAATATTGCACGGGAAAGGAGATACTCGCCTCCCAAAAGAAAATCCAGTCGGTTCCATAGAAACGTTACTCGATTTAGAAGGAGAAGTCATAGAATCCATAGTATATCATAGCGACGCAATTTCAGATTTAATTCGACAAAGGGAGGGAGTGAGGGATGCAGTAAAGAAGGAATAGTGCATCGCAAAGGAGATGTTCGCCTCCCAAAAGAAAATCGTGTTGTTTCCATAGAAACGTTACTCGATTTAGGAGAAGTCATAGAACCCATAGTATTTCATAGCGACGTAATTTCTGTGTTAATTCGTCAATGTGAGGGAACGAGGGATGCAGTTAAGAAGTAAGAGTGCATCGGAAATGAGAAACTCGCCTCTCAAAAGAAAATCCTGTCGTTTCCATAGAAACGTTACTTAATTTAGAAGGTGAAGTCATAGAACGCATAGTTTTTCATAGCGACGCAGTTTCTGTGTTAATTCGTCAATGAGAGGGAGCGTGGGATGCAGTAAAGAAGGAATAGTGCATCGTAAAGGTAATACTCGCCTCCAAAAAAAAAATCCTGACTTTTTCTAAGAAACGTTACTCGATTTAGAAGGAGAAGTCATATAACGCACAGTATATCATAGCGACGCTATTTCAGTTTTAATTAGACAAAAAGAGGGATCGAGGGATGCAGATCAGAAGGAATAGTGCATCGGAAAGGAGATACTCGCCTCCCAAAAGAAAATCCTGTCGTTTCCATAGAAACGTTACTCGATTTAGAAGGAGAAATCATATCACCCACAGTATATCATAGCGACGCTATTTCAGTTTTAATTCGACAAAAAGAATGAGCGAGGGATGCAGTAAAGAAGGAATAGTGCATCGCAAAGGAAATACACGCCTCCCAAAAGAAAATTCTGTCGTTTCCGTAGCAACGTTACTTGATTTACAAGGAGAAGTCATAGTACCCAAAGTATTCCATAGCGACCCAATTTCTGTGTCAATTAGTCAATGTGAGGGAGCGAAAGATGCAGCAAAGAAGGAATAGTGCACAGGAAAGGAGATATTCGCCTCCCAAAAGAAAATCCATTCGGTTCCGTAGAAACGTTACTCGATTTAGAAGGAGAAGTCATAGAAACCATAGTTTTTCATAGCGACGCAGTATCAGTGTTAATTCGTCAATGTGTGCGAGCGAGGGATGCAGTAAAGAAGGAATAGTGCATGGCAAAGGAGTTACTCGTATCCCAAGAGAAAATCCTGTCGTTCCATAGAAACGTTACACGAATTAGAAGTAGAAGTGATAGAACACATAGTATTTAATAGCGACGCAATTTCTGTGTTAATTCGTCAATGTGAGGGAGCGAGGGATGCAGTAAACAAGGAATAGTGCATCGGAAAGGAGATACTCGCCTCCCAAAAGAAAATCTTGTCGTTTCCATAGAAAAGTTACTCGATTTTAAATGAGAAGACATAGAACCCATAGTATTTCATAGCGACGCAATTTCTGTGTAAATTCGTCAATGTGAGGGAGCGAAGGATGCCGTAAAAAGGAATATTGCATCGGAAGGGAGATACGCGCGTCCCTAAAGAAAATCCTGTCTTTTCCTTCGAAACGTTACTCGATATAGAAGGAGAAATCATATCACCCATAGTATCTCATAGCGACGCAATTTCAGTTTTAATTCGACAAAGTGAGGGAGCGAGGGATGCAGTTAAGAACGAATAGTGCATCGCAAAGGAGATACTCGCCTCCCAAAAGAAAATCCTGTCGTTTCCATAGAAACGTTACTCGATTTTGAAAGAGACGTCATAGAACGAATAGTATTTCATAGCGACGCAATTTCTGAGTTAATTCGTAAATGAGAGGAAGCGAGGAATGCAGTAAGGAAGGAATAGTGCATCGAAAAGGAGATACTCGCCTCCCAAAAGAAAATCCTGTCGTTTCCATAGAAACGTTACTCGATTTTGAATGAGAAGACATAGAACCCATAGTATTTCATAGCGACGCAATTTCTGTGTAAATTCGTCAATGTGAGGGAGCGAAGGATGCTGTAAAGAAGGAATATCTCATCAGAAGGGAGATACGCGCGTCCCTAAAGAAAATCCTGTCTTTTCCATCGAGACGTTACTCGATATAGAAGGAGAAATCATATAACCCATAGTTTTTCATAGCGACGCAATTTCAGTTTTAATTCGACACAGTGAGGGAGCGAGGGATGCAGTTAAGAACGAATAGTGCATCGCAAAGGAGATACTCGCCTCCCAAAAGAAAATCCTGTCGTGTCCATGGAAACGTTACTGATTTTGAAAGAGACGTCATAGAACGCATAGTATTTCATAGCGACGCAATTTCTGAGTTAATTCTTAAATGTGAAGAAGCGAGGGATGCAGTAAGGAAGGAATAGAGCATCGGAAAGGAGATACTCGCCTCCCAAAAGAAAATTCTGTCGTTTCCATAGAAACGTTACTCGATTTAGAAGGAGAAGACACAAAACCCACAGTATTTCATAGCGATGCAATTTCAGATTTAATTCGACAAAGTGAGGGAGCGAGGGATGCAGTAAAGAAGGAATAGTGCATCGCAAAGGAGATATTCGCCTCCCAATAGAAAATCGTGTCGTTTCCATAGACACGTTACAAGATTTTGAAGGAGAAGTCATAGAACCCATAGTATTTCATAGCGACGTAATGTCTGTGTTAATTCGTCAATGTGAGGGAACGAGGGATGCAGTAAAGAAGTAAGAGTGCATCGGAAAGGAGAAACTCTCCTCTCAAAAGAAAATCTTGTCGTTTCCATAGAATTGTTAATTAATTTAGAAGGTGAAGTCATAGAACGCATAGTTTTTCATAGCGACGCAGTTTCTGTGTTAATTCTTCAATGTGAGGGAGCGAGGGATGCAGTAAAGAAGGAATAGTGCTTCGGAAAGGAAAAATTCGCCTCCCAAAAGAAAATCCTAACGTTTCCATAGAAACGTAACTCGATTTAGAACGAGAAGTCATAGAACCCATACAATTTCATAGCGACGCAATTTCAATGTTAATTCGTCATTGTGAGGGAGCGAAGGATGCAGATAAGAAGGAATAGTGCATCGGAAAGGTAAAACTCGCCTCCAAAAAGAAAATCCTGACTTTTTCTTAGAAACTTTACTCGATTTAGAAGAAGAAGTCATATAACTCACAGTATATCATAGCGACGCTATTTCAGTTTTAATTCGACAACAAGACGGAGCGAGGGATGCAGATAAGAAGGAATAGTGCATCGGAAAGGAGATACTCGCCTCCCAAAAGAAAATCCTGTCGTTTCCATAGAAACGTTACTCGATTTTGAAGGAGAAGTCATATGACCCACAGTATATCATAGAGACGCTATTTCATTTTTTAATCGACAAAAAGAATGAGCGTGGGATGCAGTAAAGAAGGAATAGTGCATCGCAAAGGAAATACACGCCCCCCAAAAGAATATTCTATCGTTTCCGTAGCAACGTTACTCGTTTTAGAAGGAGAAGTCATAGTACCCAAAGTATTCCATAGCGACCCAATTTCTGTGTCAATTCGTCAATGTGAGTTAGCGAGAGATGCAGTAAAGAAGGAATAGCGCACAGGAAAGGAGATATTCGCGTCCCAAAAGAAAATCCATTCGGTTCCATAGAAACGTTACTTGATTTAGAAGGAGAAGTCATAGAAAACATAGTTTTTCATAGCGACGACGTATCAGTGTTAATTTGTCAATGTGTGCGAGCGAAGGATGCAGTAACGAAGGAATAGTGCATGGCAAAGGAGATACTCGTATCCCAAGAGAAAATCCTGTCGTTTCCATGGAAACGTTACACGAATTAGAAGGAGAAGTCATAGAACACATAGTATTTAATAGCGACGCAATTTCTGTGTTAATTCGTGAATGTGAGGGAGCGAGGGATGCAGTAAAGAAGGAATAGTGCATCGGAAAGGAGATAATCGCCTCCCAAAAGAAAATCCTGTCGTTTCCATAGAAACGTTACTCGATTTTGAATGAGAAAACATAGAACCTATAGTATTTCATAGCGACGCAATTTCTGTGTTAATTTGTCAATGTGAGGAAGCCAAGGATGCAGTAAAGGAGGAATAGTGCATCGGAACGGATATACTCGCCTCCCATAATAAAATCCTGTCGTTTCTATAAAACGCAACTCGATTTAAATGGAAAAGTCATGCAACCCATAGTATTACATAGCAACGCAATTTCTGTGTAAATTCGTCAATGTGAGGGAGCGAGGGATGCTGTAAAGAAGGAATAGTGCATCGGAAGGGAGATCCTCGCCTCCCAAAATAAAATCCTGTCGCTTGCATAAAATCGTTACTCGATTTAGAAGAAGAAGCCAAAGAACCCATAGTATTCCATGGCGACTCAATTTTGTGTTAATTCCTCAATGTGAGGGAGCGAGGGATGCAGTAAAGAAGGAATAGTGCATCGCAAAGGAGATACTCTCCTCCCAGGAGAAAATCCAGTCGTTTGCATAAAATCGTTACTCGATTTAGAAGAAGAAGCCAAAGAATCCATAGTATTCCATAGCGACTCAATTTCTGTGTTAATTCGTCAATGTGAAGGAACGAGGGATGCAGTAAAGAAGGAATATTACATCGGAAAGGAGTTACTCGCCTCCTAAATGAAAATCCTGTCGTTTCCATTGAAACGTTATTCGATTTAGAAGAAGAAGTCATACAACCCATAGTACTCAATAGCGACGCGATTTCTGTGTTAATTCGTCAATGTGAGGGAGCAAGGGATGCAGAAATGAAGGAATAGTGCATCGGAAAGGAGATACTCGCCTCCGAAAAGAAAATCCTGTCGTATCCATAGAAACGTTACTCGATTTAGAAGGAGAAGACACAAAACCCATAGTATTTCATAGCGATGTAATTTCAGTTTTAATTCGACAAAGTGAGGGAGCGTGGGATGCAGTAAAGAAGCAATAGTGCATCGCATAGGAGATACTCGCCTCCCAAAAGATAATCCTGTCGTTTCCATAGAAATATTACTCGATTTAGAAGGAGAAGCCATAGAACGCATAGTATTACATAGCGGCGCAATTTCTGTGTTAATTCGTCAATGTGAGAGAGCGAGGGATGCAGAAAACAAGGAATAGTGCATCGGAAAAGAGATACTCGCCTCCCAAAAGTAAAAATCCTGTCGCTTCCATAGAAACGTTACTCGATTTACAAGAAGAAGTCATAGAACCCATAGTATTTCATAGCGACGCTATCTCAGTTTTAATTCGACAAAGTGAGGGAGCGAGGGATGCAGTAAAGAAGGAATAGTGCATCGTAAAGGAGATACTCGCCTCCCAAAGGAAAATCCTGTCGTTTCCAGATAAACGTTACTCGATTTAGATGGAGATGTCATAGAACGAGTAGTATTTTATAGCGACGCAATTTCTGTGTTAATACGTCAATGTGAGGGAACGAGGGATGAAGTAAAGAAGGAATAGTGCATAGGAAAGGCAATACTCGCATCTCAAAAGAAAATCCTGTCGTTTCCATAGAAACGTTACTCGATTAAGAAGGAGAAGTCATAGAACCCATAGTATTCCATAGCGACGCAATTTCTGTGTTAATTCGTCAATGTGAGGGAACGAGTGATGAAGTAATGAAGGAATAGTGCATCGGAAACGAAATACTCGCATCTCAAAAGAAAATCCTGTCGTTTCCATAGAAACGTTACTCGATCTAGAAGGAGAAGTCATATAAGCTACAGAATTTCATTGCGACGCAATTTCAGTTTTAATTCGACAAAGTGAGGTTGCGAGGAATGCAGTAAAGAACTAATAGTGCATCGGAAAGGAGATACACGTATCCCAAAAGAAAATCCTGTCGTTTCCATAGAAATGTTACTCGACTTAGAAGGAGAAGTCATGGAGCCCAAAGTATTTGATAGCGACGCAATTTCTGTGTTATTTCGTCAATGTGAGGGAGCGAGGGATGCAGTAAAGAAGGAATAGTGCATCACAAAGGAGATACTCGCCTCCCAAAAGAAAATCCTGTCGTTTCGATAGAAACGTTACTCGATTTTGAAAGAGACGTCATAGAACGCATAGTATTTCTTAGCGACGCAATTTCTGAGTTAATTCGTTAATGTGAGGAAGCGAGGGATGCAGTAAGGAAGGAATAGTGCATCGGAAAGGAGATACTCGCCTCCCAAAAGAAAATCCTGTCGTTTCCATAGAAACGTTACTCGATTTTGAATGAGAAGACATAGAATCCATAGTATTTCATAGCGACGCAATTTCTGTGTTAATTTGCCAATGTGAGGGAGCCAGGGATGCAGTAAAGGAGGAATAGTGCATCGGAACGGATATACTCGCCTCCCATAAGAAAATCCTGTCGTTTCTATAAAACGCAACTCGATTTAGATGGAGAAGTCACACAAACCATAGTATTAAATAGCAACGCAATTTCTGTTTAAATTCGCCAATGTGAGGGAGCGAGGGATGCTGTAAAGAAGGAATAGTGCATCGGAAGGAAGATACTCGCCTCCCAAAAGAAAATCCAGTCGGTTCCATAGAAACGTTACTCGATTTCGAAGGAGAAGTCATAGAACGAATAGTATTTCATAGCGACGCAATTTCTGTGTTAATTTCTCAATGTGAGGGAGCGAGGGATGCAGTAAAGAAGGAATATTGCACGGGAAAGGAGATACTCGCCTCCCAAAAGAAAATCCAGTCGGTTCCATAGAAACGTTACTCGATTTAGAAGGAGAAGTCATAGAATCCATAGTATATCATAGCGACGCAATTTCAGATTTAATTCGACAAAGGGAGGGAGTGAGGGATGCAGTAAAGAAGGAATAGTGCATCGCAAAGGAGATGTTCGCCTCCCAAAAGAAAATCGTGTTGTTTCCATAGAAACGTTACTCGATTTAGGAGAAGTCATAGAACCCATAGTATTTCATAGCGACGTAATTTCTGTGTTAATTCGTCAATGTGAGGGAACGAGGGATGCAGTTAAGAAGTAAGAGTGCATCGGAAATGAGAAACTCGCCTCTCAAAAGAAAATCCTGTCGTTTCCATAGAAACGTTACTTAATTTAGAAGGTGAAGTCATAGAACGCATAGTTTTTCATAGCGACGCAGTTTCTGTGTTAATTCGTCAATGTGAGGGAGCGTGGGATGCAGTAAAGAAGGAATAGTGCATCGTAAAGGTAATACTCGCCTCCAAAAAAAAAATCCTGACTTTTTCTAAGAAACGTTACTCGATTTAGAAGGAGAAGTCATATAACGCACAGTATATCATAGCGACGCTATTTCAGTTTTAATTAGACAAAAAGAGGGATCGAGGGATGCAGATCAGAAGGAATAGTGCATCGGAAAGGAGATACTCGCCTCCCAAAAGAAAATCCTGTCGTTTCCATAGAAACGTTACTCGATTTAGAAGGAGAAATCATATCACCCACACTATATCATAGCGACGCTATTTCAGTTTTAATTCGACAAAAAGAATGAGCGAGGGATGCAGTAAAGAAGGAATAGTGCATCGCAAAGGAAATACACGCCTCCCAAAAGAAAATTCTGTCGTTTCCGTAGCAACGTTACTTGATTTACAAGGAGAAGTCATAGTACCCAAAGTATTCCATAGCGACCCAATTTCTGTGTCAATTAGTCAATGTGAGGGAGCGAAAGATGCAGCAAAGAAGGAATAGTGCACAGGAAAGGAGATATTCGCCTCCCAAAAGAAAATCCATTCGGTTCCGTAGAAACGTTACTCGATTTAGAAGGAGAAGTCATAGAAACCATAGTTTTTCATAGCGACGCAGTATCAGTGTTAATTCGTCAATGTGTGCGAGCGAGGGATGCAGTAAAGAAGGAATAGTGCATGGCAAAGGAGTTACTCGTATCCCAAGAGAAAATCCTGTCGTTCCATAGAAACGTTACACGAATTAGAAGTAGAAGTGATAGAACACATAGTATTTAATAGCGACGCAATTTCTGTGTTAATTCGTCAATGTGAGGGAGCGAGGGATGCAGTAAACAAGGAATAGTGCATCGGAAAGGAGATACTCGCCTCCCAAAAGAAAATCTTGTCGTTTCCATAGAAAAGTTACTCGATTTTAAATGAGAAGACATAGAACCCATAGTATTTCATAGCGACGCAATTTCTGTGTAAATTCGTCAATGTGAGGGAGCGAAGGATGCCGTAAAAAGGAATATTGCATCGGAAGGGAGATACGCGCGTCCCTAAAGAAAATCCTGTCTTTTCCTTCGAAACGTTACTCGATATAGAAGGAGAAATCATATCACCCATAGTATCTCATAGCGACGCAATTTCAGTTTTAATTCGACAAAGTGAGGGAGCGAGGGATGCAGTTAAGAACGAATAGTGCATCGCAAAGGAGATACTCGCCTCCCAAAAGAAAATCCTGTCGTTTCCATAGAAACGTTACTCGATTTTGAAAGAGACGTCATAGAACGAATAGTATTTCATAGCGACGCAATTTCTGAGTTAATTCGTAAATGAGAGGAAGCGAGGAATGCAGTAAGGAAGGAATAGTGCATCGAAAGGGAGATACTCGCCTCCCAAAAGAAAATCCTGTCGTTTCCATAGAAACGTTACTCGATTTTGAATGAGAAGACATAGAACCCATAGTATTTCATAGCGACGCAATTTCTGTGTAAATTCGTCAATGTGAGGGAGCGAAGGATGCTGTAAAGAAGGAATATCTCATCAGAAGGGAGATACGCGCGTCCCTAAAGAAAATCCTGTCTTTTCCATCGAGACGTTACTCGATATAGAAGGAGAAATCATATAACCCATAGTTTTTCATAGCGACGCAATTTCAGTTTTAATTCGACACAGTGAGGGAGCGAGGGATGCAGTTAAGAACGAATAGTGCATCGCAAAGGAGATACTCGCCTCCCAAAAGAAAATCCTGTCGTGTCCATGGAAACGTTACTCGATTTTGAAAGAGACGTCATAGAACGCATAGTATTTCATAGCGACGCAATTTCTGAGTTAATTCTTAAATGTGAAGAAGCGAGGGATGCAGTAAGGAAGGAATAGAGCATCGGAAAGGAGATACTCGCCTCCCAAAAGAAAATTCTGTCGTTTCCATAGAAACGTTACTCGATTTAGAAGGAGAAGACACAAAACCCACAGTATTTCATAGCGATGCAATTTCAGATTTAATTCGACAAAATGAGGGAGCGAGGGATGCAGTAAAGAAGGAATAGTGCATCGCAAAGGAGATATTCGCCTCCCAATAGAAAATCGTGTCGTTTCCATAGACACGTTACAAGATTTTGAAGGAGAAGTCATAGAACCCATAGTATTTCATAGCGACGTAATGTCTGTGTTAATTCGTCAATGTGAGGGAACGAGGGATGCAGTAAAGAAGTAAGAGTGCATCGGAAAGGAGAAACTCTCCTCTCAAAAGAAAATCTTGTCGTTTCCATAGAATTGTTAATTAATTTAGAAGGTGAAGTCATAGAACGCATAGTTTTTCATAGCGACGCAGTTTGTGTGTTAATTCTTCAATGTGAGGGAGCGAGGGATGCAGTAAAGAAGGAATAGTGCTTCGGAAAGGAAAAATTCGCCTCCCAAAAGAAAATCCTAACGTTTCCATAGAAACGTAACTCGATTTAGAACGAGAAGTCATAGAACCCATACAATTTCATAGCGACGCAATTTCAATTTTAATTCGTCATTGTGAGGGAGCGAAGGATGCAGATAAGAAGGAATAGTGCATCGGAAAGGTAAAACTCGCCTCCAAAAAGAAAATCCTGACTTTTTCTTAGAAACTTTACTCGATTTAGAAGAAGAAGTCATATAACTCACAGTATATCATAGCGACGCTATTTCAGTTTTAATTCGACAACAAGACGGAGCGAGGGATGCAGGTAAGAAGGAATAGTGCATCGGAAAGGAGATACTCGCCTCCCAAAAGAAAATCCTGTCGTTTCCATAGAAACGTTACTCGATTTTGAAGGAGAAGTCATATGACCCACAGTATATCATAGAGACGCTATTTCATTTTTTAATCGACAAAAAGAATGAGCGTGGGATGCAGTAAAGAAGGAATAGTGCATCGCAAAGGAAATACACGCCCCCCAAAAGAATATTCTATCGTTTCCGTAGCAACGTTACTCGTTTTAGAAGGAGAAGTCATAGTACCCAAAGTATTCCATAGCGACCCAATTTCTGTGTCAATTCGTCAATGTGAGTTAGCGAGAGATGCAGTAAAGAAGGAATAGCGCACAGGAAAGGAGATATTCGCGTCCCAAAAGAAAATCCATTCGGTTCCATAGAAACGTTACTTGATTTAGAAGGAGAAGTCATAGAAATAATAGTTTTTCATAGCGACGACGTATCAGTGTTAATTTGTCAATGTGTGCGAGCGAAGGATGCAGTAACGAAGGAATAGTGCATGGCAAAGGAGATACTCGTATCCCAAGAGAAAATCCTGTCGTTTCCATGGAAACGTTACACGAATTAGAAGGAGAAGTCATAGAACACATAGTATTTAATAGCGACGCAATTTCTGTGTTAATTCGTGAATGTGAGGGAGCGAGGGATGCAGTAAAGAAGGAATAGTGCATCGGAAAAGAGATAATCGCCTCCCAAAAGAAAATCCTGTCGTTTCCATAGAAACGTTACTCGATTTTGAATGAGAAAACACAGAACCTATAGTATTTCATAGCGACGCAATTTCTGTGTTAATTTGTCAATGTGAGGAAGCCAAGGATGCAGTAAAGGAGGAATAGTGCATCGGAACGGATATACTCGCCTCCCATAATAAAATCCTGTCGTTTCTATAAAACGCAACTCGATTTAAATGGAAAAGTCATGCAACCCATAGTATTACATAGCAACGCAATTTCTGTGTAAATTCGTCAATGTGAGGGAGCGAGGGATGCTGTAAAGAAGGAATAGTGCATCGGAAGGGAGATCCTCGCCTCCCAAAATAAAATCCTGTCGCTTGCATAAAATCGTTACTCGATTTAGAAGAAGAAGCCAAAGAACCCATAGTATTCCATGGCGACTCAATTTTGTGTTAATTCCTCAATGTGAGGGAGCGAGGGATGCAGTAAAGAAGGAATAGTGCATCGCAAAGGAGATACTCTCCTCCCAGGAGAAAATCCAGTCGTTTGCATAAAATCGTTACTCGATTTAGAAGAAGAAGCCAAAGAATCCATAGTATTCCATAGCGACTCAATTTCTGTGTTAATTCGTCAATGTGAAAGAACGACGGATGCAGTAAAGAAGGAATATTACATCGGAAAGGAGTTACTCGCCTCCTAAATGAAAATCCTGTCGTTTCCATTGAAACGTTACTCGATTTAGAAGAAGAAGTCATACAACCCATAGTACTCAATAGCGACGCGATTTCTGTGTTAATTCGTCAATGTGAGGGAGCAAGGGATGCAGAAATGAAGGAATAGTGCATCGGAAAGGAGATACTCGCCTCCGAAAAGAAAATCCTGTCGTTTCCATAGAAACGTTACTCGATTTAGAAGGAGAAGACACAAAACCCATAGTATTTCATAGCGATGTAATTTCAGTTTTAATTCGACAAAGTGAGGGAGCGTGGGATGCAGTAAAGAAGCAATAGTGCATCGCATAGGAGATACTCGCCTCCCAAAAGATAATCCTGTCGTTTCCATAGAAATATTACTCGATTTAGAAGGAGAAGCCATAGAACGCATAGTATTACATAGCGGCGCAATTTCTGTGTTAATTCGTCAATGTGAGGGAGCGAGGGATGCAGAAAACAAGGAATAGTGCATCGGAAAAGAGATACTCGCCTCCCAAAAGTAAAAATCCTGTCGCTTCCATAGAAACGTTACTCGATTTACAAGAAGAAGTCATAGAACCCATAGTATTTCATAGCGACGCTATCTCAGTTTTAATTCGACAAAGTGAGGGAGCGAGGGATGCAGTAAAGAAGGAATAGAGCATCGTAAAGGAGATACTCGCCTCCCAAAGGAAAATCCTGTCGTTTCCAGATAAACGTTACTCGATTTAGAAGGAGATGTCATAGAACGAGTAGTATTTCATAGCGACGCAATTTCTGTGTTAATACGTCAATGTGAGGGAACGAGGGATGAAGTAAAGAAGGAATAGTGCATCGGAAAGGCAATACTCGCATCTCAAAAGAAAATCCTGTCGTTTCCATAGAAACGTTACTCGATTAAGAAGGAAAAGTCATAGAACCCATAGTATTCCATAGCGACGCAATTTCTGTGTTAATTCGTCAATGTGAGGGAACGAGTGATGAAGTAATGAAGGAATAGTGCATCGGAAAGGAAATACTCGCATCTCAAAAGAAAATCCTGTCGTTTCCATAGAAACGTTACTCGATCTAGAAGGAGAAGTCATATAACCTACAGTATTTCATTGCGACGCAATTTCAGTTTTAATTCGACAAAGTGAGGTTGCGAGGAATGCAGTAAAGAACTAATAGTGCATCGGAAAGGAGATACTCGTATCCCAAAAGAAAATCCTGTCGTTTCCATAGAAATGTTACTCGACTTAGAAGGAGAAGTCATGGAGCCCAAAGTATTTGATAGCGACGCAATTTCTGTGTTATTTCGTCAATGTGAGGGAGCGAGGGATGCAGTAAAGAAGGAATAGTGCATCACAAAGGAGATACTCGCCTCCCAAAAGAAAATCCTGTCGATTCCATTGAAACGTACTCGATTTAGAAGGAGTAGTCATAGAACCCACAGTATTTCATAGCGACGCAATTTCGGAATTAATTCGAACAAGTGAGGGAGCGAGGGAAGCAGTAAAGAAGAATAGTGCATCGCAAAGAGGATACTCGCCTCCCAAAAGAAGATGCTGTAGTTTCCATAGCAACGTTACTCGATTTAGAAGGAGAAGTCATAGAACCCATAGTATTTAATAGCGGCGAAATATCTGAGTTAATTCGTCAGTGTGAGAGAGCGCGGGATGCAGTAAAGAAGGAATAGTGCATCGCAAGGGAGATACTCGCTCCCATAAGAAAATCCTGTCGTTTCTGTGAAACTCAATTCGGTGTAGAAGGAGAAGTCATAGAGCCCATATTATTTCACAGCGACGCAATTACTGTGTTAATTCGTAAATGTGAGGGAGCGTGGGATGCAGTAAAGAAGGAATAGTGCATCGGAAGGAGATACTCGCCTCCCAAAAGAAAATCCTGTCGTTTCCATTGAAACGTACTCGATTTAGAAGGAGTAGTCATAGAACCCACAGTATTTCATAGCGACTCAATTTCAGTGTTAGGTCGTCAATTTTAGGGAGCGAGGGATCCAGAAAAGAAGGAATAATGCATCGGATAAGAGGTACCCGCTTCATGAAAGAAAATCATGTCGTTTCCATAGCAACGTTACTCGATTTAGAAGGCGAAGTCATAAAACCCATGGAATTTCATTGCGACGCAATTTCAGTATTAATTCGACCAAGTGAGAGAGTGCGGGATGCAGTAAAGAAGGAATAGTGCATCACAAAGGAGATACTCGCCTCCCAAAAGGAAATCCTGTAGCTTCCATAGCAACGTTACTCGATTTAGAAGGAGAAGTCATAGAACCCATAGTATTTCATAGCGACGAAATTTCTGTGTTAATTCCACAATGTGAGGGAGCGAGGGATGCAGTAAAGAAGGAATAGTGCATCGGAAAGGAGATACTCGCCTTCCAAAAGAAAATCCTCTCGTTTCCATAGAAACGTTACTCGATGTAGAAGGAGAAGTCATACAACCAACAGTAGTTCATAGCGACACAATTTCAGTGTTAATTTGTCAATGTGATGGAGCGAGGGATGCAGTAAAGAAGGAATAGTGCATCGCAAAGGAGATACTCGCCTCCCAAAAGAAAATCCTGTCGTTTCCATTGAAACGTTACTCGATTTAGAAGGAGATGTCATAGAACCCACAGTATTTCATAGCGCCGAAATTTCAGGTTTAATTCGACTAAGTGTGGGAGCGAGGGATGCAGAAAAGAAGGAATAGTGCTTCGTAAAGGCTATACTGTCTTCCCAAAAGAAAATTATTTCGTTTCCATAGGAAAGTTACTCGATTTAGAAGGAGAAGTCATAGAACCCATAGAATTTCATAGCGACGCAATTTCTGTGTGAAATCGTCAATGTGAGGGAGCTGGGGATGCAGTAAAGAAGGAATAGTGCATCGGAAAGGAGATAGTTGCCTCCCAAAAGAAAATTCTGTCGTCTCCATAGAAACGTCACTCGATTTAGAAGGAGAAGTCATAGAACACAAACTATTTCATAGCGACGCAATTTCTGTGTTAATTCGTCATTGTGAGGGAGCGAGGGATGTAGTAAAGAAGGAATAGTGCATCGGAAAGGTGATACTCGCCTTCCAAAAGCAAATCCTGTCGTCTCCATAGAAACGTTACTCGATTTAGAAGGAGAAGACATGAAACCCATGGTATTTCATAGCGATGCATAATCAGTTTTTATTCGACAAAGTGAGGGAGCGAGGGATGCAGTAAAGAAGGAATAGTGCATCGTAAAGGAGATACTCGTCTCCCAAAAGAAAATCCTGCGGTTTCCAAAGAAACGTTAATCGAAATAGAAGGAGAAGTCATTGATCGAATAGTATTTCGTAGCGACGCAGTTTCTGTATTAATTCGTCAATGTGAGGGAACGAGCTGTGAAGTAAAGAAGGAATAGTGCATCGGAAAGGAGATACTCGTCTCCCAAAAGAAAATCCTGTCGTTTCCAGAGAAACGTTACTCGATTTAGAAGGAGAAGTCATAGAACGAGTAGTATTTCATAGCGACGCAATATCTGTGTCAATACGTCAATGTGAGGAAACTAGGGATGAAGTAAAGAAGGAATAGTTCATCGGAAGGAAATACCCGCATCTCAAAAGAAAATCCTGTCGTTCCCATAGAAACGTTACTCGATTTAGAAGGTGAAGTCATAGAACCCATAGTATTCCATAGCGACGCAATTACTGTGTTAATTCGTCAATGTGAGGAAACGAGGGATGACGTAAAGAAGATATAGTGCATCGGAAAGGAAATACTCGCAGCTCAAAAGAAAACCCTGTCGTTTCCATAGAAACGTTACTCGATCTAGAAGGAGAAGTCATATAACCTACAGTATTTCATTGCGACGCAATTTCAGTTTTAATTCGACCAAGTGAGGGTGCGAGGAATGCAGTAAAGAAGGAATAGTGCATCGCAAAAGGAGATACTCTGACCCCAAACGAAAAGCATGTCGTTTCCATAGAAATGTTACTCGATTTAGAAGAAGAAGTCATAGATCCCATAGTATTTCATAGCGACTCAATTTCTGTTTTAATTCGTCAATGTGAGGGAGCGAGGGATGCAGTAAAGAAGGAATAGTGCATCGGAAAGGAGATACTCGCCTCCCAAAAGAAAATCCTGTCGTTTCCATAGAAACGTTACTCGATTTAGAAGGAGAAGTCATATAACAAATAGTATTTCATAGGGACGCAATTTCAGAATTAATTCGAACAAGTGAGGGAGCGAGGGAAGCAGTAAAGAAGGAATAGTGCATCGCAAAGGAGATACTCGCCTTCCAAAGGAAAATCCTCTCGTCTCCATAGAAACGTTACTCGATGTAGAAGGAGAAGTCATACAAACCACAGTAGTTCATAGCGACACAATTTCAGTGTTAATTTGTCAATGTGATGGAGCGAGGGATGCAGTAAAGAAGGAATAGTGCATCGCAAAGGAGATACTCGCCTCCCAAAAGAAAATCCTATCGTATCCATAGAAACGTTACTCGATTTAGAAGGAAAGGTCACAGAAAATATAGTAATTCATAGCGATGCAATTTCAGTGTTAATTCGTCAGTGTGAGGGAGGGAGTGATGCAGTAAAGAAGGAATAGTGCATCGGAAAGGAGATACACGCCTCCCAATATAAAATCCTGTCGTTCCATAGAAACGTTACTCGATTTTGAAGGAGAAGTCATATAACCCACAGTATTTCATTGCGAGGCAATTTTAGTTTTAATTCGACAAAGAGAGGGAGCGAGGGATGCAGTAAAGTAGGAATAGTGCATCCCAAAGGAGAACCTCTCCTCCCAAAAGAAAATGCAGTCGTTTCCATAGAAACGTTACTCTATCTAGAAGAAGAAGTCATAGAACATATAGTATATCATAGCGACTCAAATTCTGTGTTAATTCGTCAATGTGAGGGAGCGAGGGATGCAGTAAAGAAGGAATAGTGCATCGGAAAGGAGATACTAGCCCCCCCAAAAGAAAATCCAGTCATATCCATAGAAACGTTACTCGAATTAGAAGGAGAAGTCATATAACCCATAGTATTTCATAGCGACGCAATTTAAGTATTAATTCGACCAAGTGAGGGAGCGCGGGATGCAGTAAAGAAGGAATAGTGCATCACAAAGGAGATACTCGCCTCCCAAAAGGAAATCCTGTCGCTTCCATAGCAACGTTACTCGATATAGAAGGAGAAGTAATAGAACCCATAGTATTTCATAGCGACGAAATTTCTGTGTTAATTCGACAATGTGAGGGAGCGAGGGATGCAGTAAAGAAGGAATAGTGCATCGAAAAGGAGATACTCGCCTTCCAAAGGAAAATCCTCTCGTTTCCATAGAAACGTTACTCGATGTAGAAGGAGAAGTCATACAAACCACAGTAGTTCATAGCGACACAATATCAGTGCTAATTTGTCAATGTGATGGAGCGAGGGATGCAGTAAAGAAGGAATAGTGCATCGAAAGGGAGATATTCGCCTCCCCAAAGCAAATCCATTCGTATCCATAGCATCGTTACTCGATTTAGAAGGAGAAGTCATTGAACCTTAGTATTTCATAGCGACGAAATTTCTGTGTTAATTCGTCAATGTGAGGGAGCGAGGGATTCAATAAAGAAGGATTAGTGCATCGGAAAGGAGATACTCGCCTCCTAAAAGAAAATCCTGTCGTTTCCATAGAATCGTTACTCGATTTAGAAAGGGAAGTCATAGAAACCATAGTCTTTCATAGCGACGCAATTTCTGTGTTAATTCGTCAATGTGAGGGAGCGAGGAATGCCGTAAAGAAGGAATAGTGCATCGGAAAGGAGATACTCGCCTTCCAAAAGAAAATCCTCTTGTTTCCATAGAAACGTTACTCGATTTAGAAGGGGAAGTCCTAAAACCCATTGTATTTCATAGCGATGCAATTTCAGTTTTCATTCGACAAAGTGAGGGAGCGAGGGCTGCAGTAGAGAAGGAATAGTGCATCGCAAAGGAGATACTCGCCTTCCAAAAGAAAATCCTGTCGTTTCCATAGCAACGTTAATCGATTTAGAAGGAGAAGTCATAGAACACATAGTATTTCACAGCGGCGCAATATCTGTGTTAATTCGTGAATGTGAGGGAGCTTGGTATGCAGTGAAGAAGGAATAGTGCATCGCAAAGGAGATACTAGCCTTCCAAAAGAAAATCCTGTCGTTTCCATTGAAACGTTACTCGATTTAGAAGGAGAAGTCATAGAACCCATACTATTTCATAGCGGCGCAATATCTGTGTTAATTCGTCAATGTGAGGTAGCGAGGGATGCAGTAAAGAAGAAATAGTGCATCGTAAAGGAGATACTCGCCTCCCAAAAGGAAATCCTGTAGTTTCCATAGAAACGTTACTCGATATAGAAGGAGAAGTCGTAAAACCCATAGTATTTCATAGCGATGCAATTTCAGATTTACTTTGACAAAGTGAGGGAGCGAGGAATGCAGTAAAGAAGGAGTTGTGCATCGCAAAGGAGATACTCGCCTCCCAAAAGAAAATACTTTCGTTTCCATTGAAACGTTACTCGATGTAGAAGGAGAGGTCATAGAACGCATAGTATATCAGAGCGACGCCAATTCTGTGTTAATCCGTCAATGTGAGGGAGCGAGGGATGCAGAAAAGAAGGAATAGTGCATCGGAAAGGAGATACTCGCCTCCCAAAAGAAAATCCTGCCGTTTCCATAGAAACGTTACTCGATTTAGAAGGAAAAGTCATAGAAACCATAGTATTCCATAGCGACGCTATTTCTGTGTTAATTCGTGATTGTGAGGGAGCGTTGGATGCAGTAAAGAAGGAATAGTGCATCGCAAAGGAAATACTCTCCTCCCATAAGAAAATCCCTTCGTTTCCATAGAAACGTTACTCGATTTTGGAAGGTGAAGTCATAGAACCCATAGTATTTCATACCGACTCAATTTCAATGTTAATTCGTGAATGTGAGGGAGCGAGGGATGCAGTAAAGAAGGAATAGTGCATCGGAAGGGAGATGCGGCCCCAAAGCTAATCCTGTCGTTTCCATAGCATCGTTATTCGATTTAGAAGGAGAAGTCATAGAATCATAGTATTTCTTAGCGACGCAAATTCTGTGTTAATTCATCAATGTGAGGGAGCGAGGGATGCAGTAAAGAAGGAACAGTGCATCGGAAAGGAGATCTTGCCTCCCAAAAGAAAATTCTGTAGTTTCCATAGAAACGTTACTCGATTTAGAAGGAGAAGTCATAAAACCCATAGTATTTCATAGCGATGCAATTTCAGTTTTAATTTGACCAAGTGAGGGAGCGTGGGATGCAGTAAAGAAGGAATAGTGCATCGCATAGGAGATACTCGCCTCCCAAAACAAAATCCTGTCTTTTCCAGAGAAACGTTACTCGATTTAGAAGGAGAAGTATTAGAACGAGTAGTACTTCATAGCGACGCAAATTCTGTGTTAATTCGTCAATGTGAGGGAGCAAGGGATGCAGTAAAGAAGGAATAGTGCATCGGAAAGGAAATACTCGCCTCTTAAAAGAAAATACTCTAGTTTCCATAGAATCGTTACTCGATTTAGAAGGAGAAGCCATAGAAGCCATAGTGTTTCATAGCGACTCAATTTCAGTGTTAATTCGTCAATGTGAGGGAGCGAGGGATGCAGTAAAGAAGGAATAGTGCAACGGAAAGGAGATACACGCCACTCAAAAGAAAATCCTTTCGCTTCCATAGAAACGTTACTCGATTTAGAAGGAGAATTCATAGAACCCATATATTTCCTAGCGATGCAATTTCTGTGTTAATTCGTCAATGTGAGGGAGCGAGGGATGCAGTAAAGAAGGAATAGTGCTTCGGAAAGGAGATACTCGCCTCCCAAAAGAAAATCCTGTCGTTTCCATAGAAACGTTACTTGATTAAGAAGGAGATGTCATATAACGAACAGTATTTCATAGAGACGCAATTCCAGTTTTAATTCGACAAAGTAAGGGAGCGAGGGATGCCGAAAAGAAGGCATAGTGCATCGCAAAGGAGATACTCGCCTCCCCAAAGAAAATCCTTTCGTTTCCTTAGAAACGTCACTCGATTTAGAAGGAGAAGTCATAGAAGGCATAGTATTTCAGAGCGACGCAATTTCTGTGTTAATTCGTCAATGTGAGGGGGCGAGGGATGCAGAAAAGAGGAAATAGGGCATCGGAAAGGAGATACTCGCCTCCAAAAAGAAAATACTTTCGTTTCCATTGAAACGTTACTCGATTTACAAGGAGAAGTCATAGAACCATAGTACCTCACAGCGACCCAATTTCTGTGTTAATTCGTCAATGTGAGGGAGCGAGGGATGCAGTAATAATGAAATAGTGCATCGCAAAGGAGATACTCGCCTCCCAATATTAAAAATCCTGTCGCTTCCATAGAAACGTTACTCGATTTAAAAGGAGAAGTCATAGAACCCACAGTATTTCATAGCGACGAAATTTCAGTTTTAATTCGACAAAGTGTGGGAGCGAGGGATGCAGTAAACAAGGAATAGTGCATCGGAAGGGAGATACCCGCCTCCCAAAGGAAAATTCTGTATTTTCCATAGAAACGTTACTCGATTTAGAAGGAGAAGTCATAAGACCCACAGTTTTTCATAGCGATGCAATTTCAGTTTTAATTAAACAAAGTGAGGGAGCGAGGGATGCAGTAAAGATGGAATTGTGCATCGCATATGAGATACTCGCCTCCCAAAAGAAAATCCTGTCTTTTCCATTGAAACGTTACACGATTTAGAAGGAGAAGTCATAGAACGCATAGAATTTCATAGCGGCGCAATTTCTGTGTTAATTCGCCAATGTGAGTGAGCGAGGGATGCAGAAAAGAAGGAATAGTGCATCGCAAAGGAGATACTCGCCTCCCAAAAGTAAAAATCCTGTCGCTTCCATAGAAACGTTACTCGATATAAAAGGAGAAGTCATAGAACCCACAGTATTTCATAGCGACGAAATTTGAGTTTTAATTCGACAAAGTGTGGGGGCGAGGGATGCAGAAAAGAAGGAATAGTACATCGTGAAGGAGATACCGACCTCCCAAAAGAAAATCATGTCGTTTCCATTGGGACGTTAATCGATTTAGAAGGAGAAGTCATAGAACCCATAGAATTTCATAGCGACGCAATTTCTCTGTTAATTCGACAATGTGAGGGAGCGAGGAATGCAGTAAAGAAGGAATAGTGCATCGGAAAGGAGATACTCGCTTCCTAAAAGAAATTCCTGTCGTCTCCATAGAAACGTCACTCGATTTAGAAGAAGAAGAAATAGAACCAAAACTATTTCATAGCGACGCAATTTCTGTGTGAATTCGTCCATGTGAGGAAGCGAGGGATGCTGCAAAGAAGGAATAGTGCATCTGAAAGGAGATACTCGCCTCCCAAAAGAATATCTTGTCGTTTCCATAGAAACGTTACTCGATTTAGAAGGAGAAGTCATATAACCCACAGTATTTCATAGCGACGCAATTTCAGTTTTAATTCGACAAAGTGAGGGAGCGAGGGATGCAGTGAAGAGGGAATAGTGCATCGTAAAGGAGATACTCGCCTCCCAAAAGAAAATACTTTCGTTTCCATTGAAACGTTACTCGATTTAGAAGGAGAAGTCATAGAACCATAGTATCTCACAGCGACCCAATTTCTGTGTTAATTCGTCATTGTGAGGGAGCGAGGGATGCAGTTAAGACGGAATAGCGCATCGGAAAGGAGATACTCGCCTCCCAAAAGAAAATCCTGTCGTTTCCATAGAAACGTTACTCGATTTAGAAGGAGAAGACATAAAACCCATAGTATTTCATAGCGATGCAATTTCAGTTTTAATTCGACAAAGTGAGGGAGCCAGGGATGCAGTGAAGAGGGAATAGTGCATCGTAAAGGAGATACTCGCCTCCCAAAAGAAAATCCTGTGGTTTCCAGAGAAACGTTACTCGATTTAGAAGGAGAAGTCATAGAACGCATAGTATTCCATAGCGACGCAATATCTGTGTTAACTCGACAATGAGAGGGAGCGAGGGATGCAGTAAAGAAGGAATAGTGCATCGGAAGGGAGACACTCGCCTCCCAAAAGAAAATCCTGTATTTTCCATAGAAACGTTACTCGGTTTAGAAGGAGAAGACATAAAACCCATAGTATTTCATAACGATGCAATTTCCATTTTAATTCGACAAAGTGAGGGAGCGAGGTATGCAGTAAAGAAGGAATAGTGCATCGCATAGGAAATACTCGCCTCCCAAAACAAAATCCAGTCGTTTCCAAAGAAACGTTACTCGATTTCGAAGGAGAAGTCATAGAACCCATATATTTCATAGCGCGCAATTTCTGTGTTAATTCATCAATGTGAGGGATCGAGGGATGCAGTAAAGAAGGAATAGCGCATCGCAGAGGTGGTACTCGCCTCCCAAAAGAAAATCCAGTCGTTTCCATAGAAACGTTACTCGATTAAGAAGGGGATGACATACAACCCATAGTATTTAATAGTGACGCAATTTAAGTTTTAATTCGCCAAAGTGAGGGAGCGACGGATGCAGTAAAGATGGAATAGCGCATCGCAATGGAGATACTCTCCTCCCAAACGAAAATACTTTCGTTTCCATAGAAACGTTACTCGATTTAGAAGGAGAAGTCATAGAACCATAGTATCTCACAGCGAACCAATTTCTGTGTTAATTCGTAAATGTGAGGGAGCGATGGATGCAGTAAAGAAGGATTGGTGCATCGGAAAGGAGATACTCGGCTCCCAAAAGAAAATCCTGTCGTTTGCATAGAATCGTTACTCGATTTAGAAGGAGAAGTTATGGAGCCCACAGTATTTCATAGCGACTCAAATTCAGTGTTAATTCGTCAATGTGAGGGAGCGAGTGATGCAGTAAAGAAGGAATAGTGCATCGGAAGGGAGATACCCGCCTCCGAAAGGAAAATCCTGTATTTTCCATAGAAACGTTACTCGATTTAGAAGGAGAAGTCATAAAACCCATAGTTTTTCATAGCGATGCAATTTCAGTTTTAATTCGACAAAGTGAGGGAGCGAGGGATGCAGTAAAGATGGAATAGTGAATCGCATATGAGATACTCGCCTCCCAAAAGAAAATCCTGTCTTTTCCATTGAAGCGTTACACGATTTAGAAGGAGAAGTCATAGAACCCACAGTATATCATAGCGACGAAATTTCAGTTTTAATCCGACAAAGTGTGGGAGCGAGGGATGCAGAAAAGAAGAAATAGTGCATCGTAAAGAAGATACTGACCTCCCAAAAGAAAATCATGTCGTTTCCATAGCAACGTTACTCGATTTAGAAGGAGAAGTCAAAGAACCCATAGAAATTCATAGCGACGCAATTTCTCTGTTAATTCGTCAATGTGAGGGAGTGAGGGATGCAGTAAAGAAGGAATAGTGCATCGGAAAGGAGATACTCGCCTCCCAAAAGAAAATCCTCTCTTTTCCATTGAAACGTTACACGATTTAGAAGGAGAAGCCATAGAACCCACAGTATTTCATAGCGACGCAATTTCAGATTTTATTCGACAAAGGGAGGGAGCGACGGATGCAGTAAAGAAGGAATAGCGCATCGCAAAGGAGATACTCTCCTCCCAAACGAAAATACTTTCGTTTCCATAGAAACGTTACTCGATTGAGAAGGAGAAGTCATAGAACCATAGTATCTCATAGCGACCCAATTTCTGTGTTAATTCGTCAATGTGAGGAGCGAGGGATGCAGTTAAGACGGAATAGTGCATCGGAAAGGAGATACTCGCCTCCAAAAAGAAAATCCTGTCGTTTCCATAGAAACGTTACTCGATTTAGAAGGAGAAAACATAAAACCCATAGTATTTCACAGCGATTCAATTTTAGTTTTAATTCGACAAAGTGAGGGAGCGAGGGATGCAGTGAAGAGGGAATAGCGCATCGTAAACGAGATACGCGCATCCCAAAAGAAAATCCTGTGGTTTCCAGAGAAACGTTACTCGAATTAGAAGGAGTAGTCATTGATCGAATAGTATTTCATAGCGACGCAATTTCTGTGTTAATTCGTCAATGTGAGGGAACGAGTTGTGAAGTAAAGAAGGAATAGTGCATCGGAAAGGAGATACTCGCCTCCCAAAAGAAAATCCTCTCGTTTCCACAGAAACGTTACTCGATTTAGAAGGAGAAGTCATATAACCCATAGTAATTCGTACCACCGCAATCTTAGTTTTAATTCGACCAAGTGAGGGAGCGAGGGATGCAGAAAAGAATGAATACTGCATCGGAAAGCAGATACTCGCCTCTCAAAGGAAAATCCTGTTGTTTCCATAGAAACGCTACTGGATTTAGTAGGAGAAGTCATACAACCCAATGTATTCCATAGCGACGCGATTTCTGTGTTAATTTGTCAATGTGAGGGAGCGAGGGATGAAGTAAAGAAGGAATAGTGCATCGGAAAGGAGTTACTCGCCTCCCCAAAGAAAATACTCTAGTTTCCATTGAAACGTTACCGATTTAGAAGGAAAAGTCATAGAACCCAGAGAATTCCATAGCGACGCTATTTCTGTGTTAATTCGTGAATGTGAGGGAGCGAGGGATGCAGTAAAGAAGGAATACTGCATCGGAAGGGAGATACTCGCCTCCCCAAACCAAATCCTTTCGTTTCCATAGCATCGTTACTCGATTTAGAAGGAGAAGTCATAGAACCCATAGTATTTCATAGCGACACAATTTCTGTGTTAATTCGTCAATGTGAAGGAGCGAGGGATGCAGTAAAGAAGGAATAGTGCATCGGAAGGGAGATACCCGCCTCCTAAAGGAAAATCCTGTACTTTCCATAGAAACGTTACTCGATTTAGAAGGAGAAGTCATAAAACCCATAGTTTTTCATAGCGATGCAATTTCAGTTTTAATTCGACAAAGTGAGGGAGCGAGGGATGCAGTAAAGAAGGAATAGTGCATCGCATATGTGATACTTGCCTCCCAAAAGAAAATCCTGTCTTTTTCATTGAAACGTTACTCGATTTAGAAGGAGAAGTCATAGAACGCATAGTATTTCATAGCGGCGCAATTTCTGTGTTAATTCGTCAATGTGAGGGAGCGAGGGATGCAGAAAAGAAGGAATAGTGCATCGCAAAGGAGATACTCGCCTCCCAAAAGTAAAAATCCTGTCGCATCCATAGAAACGTTAGTCGATTTAAAAGGAGAAGTCATAGAACCCACAGTATTTCATAGGGACGAAATTTCAGTTTTAATTCGACAAAGTGTGGGAACGAGGGGTGCATAAAAGAAGGAATAGTGCATCGTAAAGGAGATACTGTCCTCCCAAAAGAAAATCATGTCTTTTCCATAGGAACGGTACTCGATTTAGAAGGAGAAGTCATAGAACCCATAGAATTTCATAGCGACGCAATTTCACTGTTAATTCGTCAATGTGAGGGAGCGAGGGATGCAGTAAAGAAGGAATAGTGCATCGGAAAGGAGATACTCGCCACCCAAAAGAAATTCCTGTCGTCTCCATAGAAACGTCACTCGATTTAGAAGAAGAAGCCATAGAACCCGAACTATTTCATAGCGACGCAATTTCTGTGTTAATTCGTCCATGTGAGGGAGCGATGTATGCTGTAAAGAAGGAATAGTGCATCGGAATGGAGATACTCAACTCCCAGAAGAACATCCTGTCGTTTCCATAGAAACGTTACTCGATTTAGAAGGAGAAGTCATATAACCTACAGTATTTCATAGCGACGCAATTTCAGATTTTATTCGACAAAATGCGGGAGCGACGGATGTAGTAAAGAAGGAATAGCGCATCGCAAAGGAAATACTCTCCTCCCAAACGAAAATACTTTCGTTTCCATAGAAACGTTACTCGATTTAGAAGGAGAAGTCATATAACCTACAGTATTTCATAGCGACGCAATTTCAGATTTTATTCGACAAAATGCGGGAGCGACGGATGTAGTAAAGAAGGAATAGCGCATCGCAAAGGAAATACTCTCCTCCCAAACGAAAATACTTTCGTTTCCATAGAAACGTTACTCGATTTAGAACGAGAAGTCACAGAACCATACTATCTCATAGCGACCCAATTTCTGTGTTGATTCGTCAATGTGAGGGAGCGAGGGATGCAGTGAAGACGGAATAGTTCATCAGAAAGGAGATACTCGCCCCCGAAAAGAAAATCCTGTCGTTTCCATAGAAACGTTACTCGATTTAGAAGGAGATGACATAAAACCCATAGTATTTCATAGCGATGCAATTTCAGTTTTAATTCGAAAAAGTGAGGAAGCGAGGGATGCAGTAAAGAAGGAATGGTGCATCGTAAAGGAGATACTCGCCTCCCAAAAGAAAATCCTGTGGTTTTCAGAAACGTTACTCGAATTAGAAGGAGAAGGCATAGAACCCATAGTAATTCATAGCGACGCATTTCCTGTTTTAATTCGACAAAGTGGGGGAGCGAGGGATGCAGAAAATAAGGAATAGTGCATCGCATAGGAGATACTCGCCTCCCAAAAGAAAATCCTGTCGTGTCCAAAGAAACGTTACTCGATTTAGAAGGAGAAGTCATAGAACCCATATATTTCATAGCGACGCAATTTCTGTGTTAATTCATCAATGTGAGGGATCGAAGGATGCAGTAATGAAGGAATAGCGCATCGCAGAGGAGGTACTCGCCTCCCAAAAGAAAATCCTGTCGTTTCCATAGAAACGTTACTCGATTAAGAAGGAGATGTCATTTAACCCATAGTATTTCGTAATGACGCAAATTAAGTTATAATTCGACAAAGTGAGGGAGCGAGGGATGCAGTAAAGAAGGAATAGTGCATCGCAAAGGAGATACTCGCCTCCCAAAAGAAAATCCTGTAGTTTCCATAGAAACATTACTCGATATTGGAGGAGAAGTCATAGAACACATAGTATTTCATAGCGACGCAATTTCTGTGTTAATTCGTAAATGTGAGGGAGCGAGGGATGCAGTAAAGAAGGAATAGTGCATCGGAAAGGAGATACTCGCCTCCCAAAAGAAAATTCTGTCGTTTCCACAGAAACGTAACTCGATTTAGAAAGAGAAGTCATAGAACCCACAGTATTTCATAGCGACTCAACTTCAGTGTTAATTTGCCAATGTGAGGGAGCGAGGGATGCAGTAAAGAAGGAGTAGTGCATCGGAAAGGAGATACTCGCCTCCCAAAAGAAAATCCTGTCGTTTCCATAGAAACGTTACTGGATTTAGAAGGAGAAGCCATTGAAACCATAGGTTTTCATAACGACTCAATTTCTGTGTTAATACGTCATTGTGCGGGAGCGAGGGATGTAGTAAAGAAGGAATAGTGCATCGGAAAGGTGATACACGCGTCCCAAAAGCAAATCCTGTCGTTTCCATAGAAACGGTACTCGATTATGAAGGAGAAGTCATATAACCCATAGTAATTCATACCACCGCAATTTAAGTTTTAATTCGAACAAGTGAGGGAGAGAGGGATGCAGAAAAGAATGAATACTGCATCGGAAAGCAGATACTCGCCTCCCAAAAGAAAATCCTGTAGTTTCCATAGAAACGTTACTCGATTCAGAAGGAGAAGTCATACAACCCATAGTATTCCATAGCGACGTGACTTCTGTAATAATTTGTCAATGTGAGGGAGCGAGGGATGCAGTAAAGAAGGAATAGTGCAACGGAAAGCAGATACTCGCCACTCAAAAGAAAATCCTTTCGTTTCCATAGAAACGTTACTCGATTTAGAAGGAGAAGTCATAGAACCCATATATTTCCTAGCGACGCAATTTCTGTGTTAATTCGTCAATGTGAGGGAGCGAGGGATGCAGTAAAGAAGGAATAGTGCTTCGGAAAGGAGATACTCGCCTCCCAAAAGAAAATCCTGTTGTTTCCATAGAAACGTTACTCGATTAAGAAGGAGATGTCATATAACAAACACTATTTCATAGAGACGCAATTTCAGTTTTAATTCGACAAAGTAAGGGAGCGAGGAATGCAGTAAAGTAGGAATAGTGCATCGCAAAGGAGATACTCGCCTCCCAAAAGAAAATCCTGTCGTTTCCATTGAAATGTTACTCGATTTAGAAGGTTAAGTTATAGAACGCATAGTATTTCAGAGCGACGCAATTTCTCTGTTAATTCGTCAATGTGAGGGAGCGAGGGATGCAGAAAAGAGGGAATAGTGCATCGGAATGGAGATACTCGCCCTCAAAGAGAAAATCATCTCGTTTCCATAGAAACGTCACTCGATTTAGAAGAAGCAGTCATAGAACCCAAACTACTTCATAGCGACGCAATTTCTGAGTTATTTCGTCCATGTGAGGGAGGGAGCGATGCTGTAAAGAAGGAATAGTGCATCGGAAAGGAGATACTCGCCGCCCAAAAGAAAATACTGTCGTTTCCATAGAAACGTTACTCGATTTAGAAGGAGAAGACATAAAACCCATAGTATTTTATAGCGAGGCAATTTCAGTTTTAATTCGACAAAGTGGGGGAGCGAGGGATGCAGTAAAGAAGGAATAGAGCATCGTAAAGGAGATACTCGCCTCCCAAAAGAAAATCCTGCGGTTTCCAGAGAAACGTTACTCGAATTAGAATGAGAAGTCATTGATCGAAAAGTATTTCATAGCGACGCAATCTCTGTGTTAATTCGTCAATGTGAGGGATCGAGTTGTGAAGTAAAGAAGGAATAGTGCATCGGAAAGGAGATACTCGCCTCCCAAAAGAAAATCCTCTCGTTTCCATAGAAACGTTACACGATTTAGAAGGAGAAATCATAGAACGCATAGTATTCCATAGCGACGCAAATTCTGTGTTAACTCGACAATGTGAAGGAGCGAGGGATGCAGTAAAGAAGGAATAGTGCATCGGAAGGGAGACACTCGCCTCCCAAAAGAAAATCCTGTATTTTCCATAGAAACGTTACGCGGTTTAGAAGGAGAAGACATAAAACCCATAGTATTTCATAGCGATGCAATTTCAGTTTTAATTCGACAAAGTGAGGGAGCGAGGGATGCAGTAAAGAAGGAATAGTGCATCGCATAGGAGATACTCGCCTCCCAAAAGAAAATCCTGTCGTTTCCAAAGAAACGTTACTCGATTTAGAAGGAGAAGTCATAGAACGCATATATTTCATAGCGACGCAATTTCTGTGTTAATTCATCAATGTGAGGGATCGAGGGATGCAGTAAAGAAGGAATAGCGCATCGCAGAAGAGGTACACGCCTCCCAAAAGAAAATCCAGTCGTTTCCATAGAAACGTTACTCGATTAAGAAGGGGATGTCATATAACCCATAGTATTTAATAGTGACGCAATTTAAGATTTAATTCGACAAAGTGAAGGAGCGAGGTATGCAGTAAAAATGGAATAGTGCATCGCAAAGGAGATACTCGCATCCCATAAGAAAATCCGGTCGTTTCGATAAAACGTTACTCGATTTTGGAGGAGAAGTCATAGAACCCATAGTATTTCATAGCGACGCAATTTCTGTGTTAATTCGTAAATGTGAGGGAGCGAGCGATGCAGTAAAGAAGGAATGGTGCATCGGAAAAAAGATACTCGGCTCCCAAAAAAAAATCCTGTCGTTTCCATAGAATCGATACTCGATTTAGAAGGAGAAGTCATGGAGCCCACGGTATTTCATAGCGACTCAAATTCAGTGTTAATTCGTCAATGTGAGGGAGCGAGGTAAGCAGTAAAGAAGGAATAGTGCATCGGAAAGGAGATACTCGCCTCCCAAAAGAAAATCATGTCGTTTCCATAGAAACGTTACTCGATATTGGAGGACAAGTCATGGAACCCATAGTATTTCATAGCGACGCAATTTCTGTGTTAATTCGTCAATGTGAGGGAGCGAGTGATGCAGTAAAGAAGGAATAGTGCATCGGAAGGGAGATACCCGCCTCCGAAAGGAAAATCCTGTATTTTCCATAGAAACGTTACTCGATTTAGAAGGAGAAGTCATAAAACCCATAGTTTTTCATAGCGATGCAATTTCAGTTTTAATTCGACAAAGTGAGGGAGCGAGGGATGCAGTAAAGATGGAATAGTGAATCGCATATGAGATACTCGCCTCCCAAAAGAAAATCCTGTCTTTTCCATTGAAGCGTTACACGATTTAGAAGGAGAAGTCATAGAACCCACAGTATATCATAGCGACGAAATTTCAGTTTTAATCCGACAAAGTGTGGGAGCGAGGGATGCAGAAAAGAAGAAATAGTGCATCGTAAAGAAGATACTGACCTCCCAAAAGAAAATCATGTCGTTTCCATAGCAACGTTACTCGATTTAGAAGGAGAAGTCAAAGAACCCATAGAAATTCATAGCGACGCAATTTCTCTGTTAATTCGTCAATGTGAGGGAGTGAGGGATGCAGTAAAGAAGGAATAGTGCATCGGAAAGGAGATACTCGCCTCCCAAAAGAAAATCCTCTCTTTTCCATTGAAACGTTACACGATTTAGAAGGAGAAGCCATAGAACCCACAGTATTTCATAGCGACGCAATTTCAGATTTTATTCGACAAAGGGAGGGAGCGACGGATGCAGTAAAGAAGGAATAGCGCATCGCAAAGGAGATACTCTCCTCCCAAACGAAAATACTTTCGTTTCCATAGAAACGTTACTCGATTGAGAAGGAGAAGTCATAGAACCATAGTATCTCATAGCGACCCAATTTCTGTGTTAATTCGTCAATGTGAGGAGCGAGGGATGCAGTTAAGACGGAATAGTGCATCGGAAAGGAGATACTCGCCTCCAAAAAGAAAATCCTGTCGTTTCCATAGAAACGTTACACGATTTAGAAGGAGAAAACATAAAACCCATAGTATTTCATAGCGATTCAATTTTAGTTTTAATTCGACAAAGTGAGGGAGCGAGGGATGCAGTGAAGAGGGAATAGCGCATCGTAAACGAGATACGCGCATCCCAAAAGAAAATCCTGTGGTTTCCAGAGAAACGTTACTCGAATTAGAAGGAGTAGTCATTGATCGACTAGTATTTCATAGCGACGCAATTTCTGTTTTAATTCGTCAATGTGAGGGAACGAGTTGTGAAGTAAAGAAGGAATAGTGCATCGGAAAGGAGATACTCGCCTCCCAAAAGAAAATCCTCTCGTTTCCATAGAAACGTTACTCGATTTAGAAGGAGAAGTCATATAACCCATAGTAATTCGTACCACCGCAATCTTAGTTTTAATTCGACCAAGTGAGGGAGCGAGGGATGCAGAAAAGAATGAATACTGCATCGGAAAGCAGATACTCGCCTCTCAAAGGAAAATCCTGTTGTTTCCATAGAAACGCTACTGGATTTAGTAGGAGAAGTCATACAACCCAATGAATTCCATAGCGACGCGATTTCTGTGTTAATTTGTCAATGTGAGGGAGCGAGGGATGAAGTAAAGAAGGAATAGTGCATCGGAAAGGAGTTACTCGCCTCCCCAAAGAAAATACTCTAGTTTCCATTGAAACGTTACCGATTTAGAAGGAAAAGTCATAGAACCCAGAGAGTTCCATAGCGACGCTATTTCTGTGTTAATTCGTGAATGTGAGGGAGCGAGGGATGCAGTAAAGAAGGAATACTGCATCGGAAGGGAGATACTCGCCTCCCCAAACCAAATCCTTTCGTTTCCATAGCATCGTTACTCGATTTAGAAGGAGAAGTCATAGAACCCATAGTATTTCATAGCGACACAATTTCTGTGTTAATTCGTCAATGTGAAGGAGCGAGGGATGCAGTAAAGAAGGAATAGTGCATCGGAAGGGAGATACCCGCCTCCTAAAGGAAAATCCTGTACTTTCCATAGAAACGTTACTCGATTTAGAAGGAGAAGTCATAAAACCCATAGTTTTTCATAGCGATGCAATTTCAGTTTTAATTCGACAAAGTGAGGGAGCGAGGGATGCAGTAAAGAAGGAATAGTGCATCGCATATGTGATACTTGCCTCCCAAAAGAAAATCCTGTCTTTTTCATTGAAACGTTACTCGATTTAGAAGGAGAAGTCATAGAACGCATAGTATTTCATAGCGGCGCAATTTCTGTGTTAATTCGTCAATGTGAGGGAGCGAGGGATGCAGAAAAGAAGGAATAGTGCATCGCAAAGGAGATACTCGCCTCCCAAAAGTAAAAATCCTGTCGCTTCCATAGAAACGTTAGTCGATTTAAAAGGAGAAGTCATAGAACCCACAGTATTTCATAGGGACGAAATTTCAGTTTTAATTCGACAAAGTGTGGGAACGAGGGGTGCATAAAAGAAGGAATAGTGCATCGTAAAGGAGATACTGTCCTCCCAAAAGAAAATCATGTCTTTTCCATAGGAACGGTACTCGATTTAGAAGGAGAAGTCATAGAACCCATAGAATTTCATAGCGACGCAATTTCACTGTTAATTCGTCAATGTGAGGGAGCGAGGGATGCAGTAAAGAAGGAATAGTGCATCGGAAAGGAGATACTCGCCACCCAAAAGAAATTCCTGTCGTCTCCATAGAAACGTCACTCGATTTAGAAGAAGAAGCCATAGAACCCGAACTATTTCATAGCGACGCAATTTCTGTGTTAATTCGTCCATGTGAGGGAGCGATGTATGCTGTAAAGAAGGAATAGTGCATCGGAATGGAGATACTCAACTCCCAGAAGAACATCCTGTCGTTTCCATAGAAACGTTACTCGATTTAGAAGGAGAAGTCATATAACCTACAGTATTTCATAGCGACGCAATTTCAGATTTTATTCGACAAAATGCGGGAGCGACGGATGTAGTAAAGAAGGAATAGCGCATCGCAAAGGAAATACTCTCCTCCCAAACGAAAATACTTTCGTTTCCATAGAAACGTTACTCGATTTAGAAGGAGAAGTCATATAACCTACAGTATTTCATAGCGACGCAATTTCAGATTTTATTCGACAAAATGCGGGAGCGACGGATGTAGTAAAGAAGGAATAGCGCATCGCAAAGGAAATACTCTCCTCCCAAACGAAAATACTTTCGTTTCCATAGAAACGTTACTCGATTTAGAACGAGAAGTCACAGAACCATACTATCTCATAGCGACCCAATTTCTGTGTTGATTCGTCAATGTGAGGGAGCGAGGGATGCAGTGAAGACGGAATAGTTCATCAGAAAGGAGATACTCGCCCCCGAAAAGAAAATCCTGTCGTTTCCATAGAAACGTTACTGGATTTAGAAGGAGAAGCCATTGAAACCATAGGTTTTCATAACGACTCAATTTCTGTGTTAATACGTCATTGTGCGGGAGCGAGGGATGTAGTAAAGAAGGAATAGTGCATCGGAAAGGTGATACACGCGTCCCAAAAGCAAATCCTGTCGTTTCCATAGAAACGGTACTCGATTATGAAGGAGAAGTCATATAACCCATAGTAATTCATACCACCGCAATTTAAGTTTTAATTCGAACAAGTGAGGGAGAGAGGGATGCAGAAAAGAATGAATACTGCATCGGAAAGCAGATACTCGCCTCCCAAAAGAAAATCCTGTAGTTTCCATAGAAACGTTACTCGATTCAGAAGGAGAAGTCATACAACCCATAGTATTCCATAGCGACGTGACTTCTGTAATAATTTGTCAATGTGAGGGAGCGAGGGATGCAGTAAAGAAGGAATAGTGCAACGGAAAGCAGATACTCGCCACTCAAAAGAAAATCCTTTCGTTTCCATAGAAACGTTACTCGATTTAGAAGGAGAAGTCATAGAACCCATATATTTCCTAGCGACGCAATTTCTGTGTTAATTCGTCAATGTGAGGGAGCGAGGGATGCAGTAAAGAAGGAATAGTGCTTCGGAAAGGAGATACTCGCCTCCCAAAAGAAAATCCTGTTGTTTCCATAGAAACGTTACTCGATTAAGAAGGAGATGTCATATAACAAACACTATTTCATAGAGACGCAATTTCAGTTTTAATTCGACAAAGTAAGGGAGCGAGGGATGCCGCAAAGAAGGAATAGTGCATCGCAAAGGAGATACTCGCCACCCAAAAGAAAATCCTGTCGTTTCCATAGATACGTTACTCGTTTTAGAACGAGAAGTCATAAAGACCATAGTATCTCATAGCGAAGCAATTTTAGTTTTAATTGGACAAAGTGAGGGAGCGAGGAATGCAGTAAAGTAGGAATAGTGCATCGCAAAGGAGATACTCGCCTCCCAAAAGAAAATCCTGTCGTTTCCATTGAAATGTTACTCGATTTAGAAGGTTAAGTTATAGAACGCATAGTATTTCAGAGCGACGCAATTTCTCTGTTAATTCGTCAATGTGAGGGAGCGAGGGATGCAGAAAAGAGGGAATAGTGCATCGGAATGGAGATACTCGCCCTCAAAAAGAAAATCATCTCGTTTCCATAGAAACGTCACTCGATTTAGAAGAAGCAGTCATAGAACCCAAACTACTTCATAGCGACGCAATTTCTGAGTTATTTCGTCCATGTGAGGGAGGGAGCGATGCTGTAAAGAAGGAATAGTGCATCGGAAAGGAGATACTCGCCGCCCAAAAGAAAATACTGTCGTTTCCATAGAAACGTTACGCGGTTTAGAAGGAGAAGACATATAACCCATAGTATTTAATAGTGACGCAATTTAAGATTTAATTCGACAAAGTGAAGGAGCGAGGTATGCAGTAAAAATGGAATAGTGCATCGCAAAGGAGATACTCGCATCCCATAAGAAAATCCGGTCGTTTCGATAAAACGTGACTCGATTTTGGAGGAGAAGTCATAGAACCCATAGTATTTCATAGCGACGCAATTTCTGTGTTAATTCGTAAATGTGAGGGAGCGAGCGATGCAGTAGAGAAGGAATGGTGCATCGGAAAAAAGATACTCGGCTCCCAAAAAAAAATCCTGTCGTTTCCATAGAATCGATACTCGATTTAGAAGGAGAAGTCATGGAGCCCACGGTATTTCATAGCGACTCAAATTCAGTGTTAATTCGTCAATGTGAGGGAGCGAGGTAAGCAGTAAAGAAGGAATAGTGCATCGGAAAGGAGATACTCGCCTCCCAAAAGAAAATCATGTCGTTTCCATAGAAACGTTACTCGATATTGGAGGACAAGTCATGGAACCCATAGTATTTCATAGCGACGCAATTTCTGTGTTAATTCGTCAATGTGAGGGAGCGAGGGATGCAGTAAAGAAGGAATAGTGCATCGGAAAGGAGATACTCGCCTCCCAAAAACAATCCTGTCGTTTCCATAGAAACGTCACTCGATTTAGAAGGAGAAGTCATTGAACCCGCCTATTTCATAGCGACGCAATATCTGTGTTAATTCGTCAATGTGAGGGACCAAGAGATGCAGAAAAGAAGGAATAGTGCATCGGAAAGGAGATACTCGCCTCCCAAAAGAAATTCCTGCCGTTTCCATAGAAACGTTACTCGATTTAGTAGGAGGTGCCATATAATCCACAGTATTTCATAGCGACGATATTTCAGTTTTAATTAGACAAAGAGAGGGAGCGAGGGATGTAGTAAAGAAGGAGTAGTGCATCGTAAAGGAGATACTCGCCTCCCAAAAGAAAATCCTGTAGTTTCCAGAGAAACGTTTCTCGAATTAGAAGGAGAATTCATAGAACCCCAGTATTCCATAGCGTCGCAATTTCTGTATTAACTCCACACTGTGAGGGAGCGAGGGATGCAGTAAAGAAGGAATAGTGCATCGTAAGGGAGATACTCGCCTCCCCAAAGCAAATCCTGTCGATTCCATATCATCGTTACTCGATTTACAAGGAGAAGTCTTAGAAACCATAGTATTTCATAGCGACGCAATATCTGTGTTAATTCGCCAATGTGAGGGAGCGAGGTATGCAGTAAAGAAGGAATAGTGCATCGGAAAGGAGATACTCGCCTCATAAAAGAAAATCCTATCGTTTCCATAGCAACGTTTTTCGTTTTAGAAGGAGAAGTCGTAAAACCTATAGTATTTCATAACGACACAATTTCAGTTTTAATTCGACAAAGTTAGGGAGTGAGGGATGCAGTAAAGTAGGAATACGGCATCGCAAAGGAGATACTCGGTTCTCAAAAGAAAATCCTGCCGTTTCCATTGAAACGTTACCCGATTTAGAAGGTGATGTTATAGAACCCATTGTATGTCATAGCGACGCAATTTCTGCGTTAATTCGTCCATGTGAGGGAGGGAGGAATGCAGTAATGAAGGAATAGTGCATCGGAAAAGAGATACTCGTATACGAAAAGAAAATTCTGTCGTTTCCATAGAAACGTTACTCGAATTAGAAGGAGAAGCCATAGAAAACATCATATTCCATAGCGACAAAATTTCTGTGTTAATTCGTCAATGTGAGGGAGCGAGGGATGCAGAAAAGAAGGAATAGTTCATCGGAAAATAGATGCTCGCCTCTCAAAAGAAAATCCTGACAATTCCACAGAAACGTTACTCGATTAAGAAGGAGAAGTCATAGAACCCATAGTATTTCCTAGCTACGCAAATTCTGTGTTAATTCGTCAATGTGAGGGAGCGAGGTATGAAGTAAAGAAGGAATACTTCATCGGAAGTGAGATACTCGCCTCCCAAAAGCAAATCCCGTAGCTTCCATTGAAACGTCATTCGATTTAGAAGGAGAAGTCATATAACCCATAGCATTTCAAAGCGACGCATTTTCAGGTTTAATTCGACCAAGTGAGGGAGCGAGGGATGCAGAAAAGAAGGAATAGTGCACCGGAAAGGAGATACTCGCCTCCCAAAAGAAAATCCTGCCGTTTCCATAGAAACGTTACTCGATTAGAAGGAGGTGCCATATAATCCACAGTATTTCATAGCGACGATATTTCAGTTTTAATTCGATAAAGAGAGGGAGCGAGGGATGTAGCAAAGAAGGAATAGTGCATCGTAAAGGAGATACTCGCCTCCCAAAAGAAAATCCTGTAGTTTCCAGAGAAACGTTACTCGAATTGGAAGGAGAAGCCACAGAACACATCATATTCCATAGCGACAAAATTTCTGTGTTAATTCGTCAATTTGAGGGAGCGAGGGATGCAGTAAAGAAGGAATAGTGCATCGGAAAAGAGAGAGAGATGCAGTAAAGAAGGAATAGTGCAACGGAAAGGAGATACTCGACTCCCAAAAGAAAATTCTGTCGTTTCCATAGAAACGTTACTCGATTAAGAAGGAGAAGTCATAGAACCCATAGTATTTAATAGCGTCGAAATTTCAGTTTTAATTCGACAGAGTGAGCTACCGAGGGAAGCAGTAGACAAGGAATAGTGCATCGTAAAGGATATACTCGCCTTCCAAAAGAAAATCCTGTCTTTTCCAGAGAAACGTTACTCGAATAAGAAGGTGAAGTCATAGAACGAATAGTATTTCATAGCGACGCAATTTCTGTGTTAATTCGTAAATGTGAGGGAACGAGGGATGAAGTAAGGAAGGAATAGCGCATCGGAAAGGAGATACTCGCATCTCAAAAGAAAATCCAGTCGTTTCCATTGAAACGTTACTCGATTTTGTAGGAGAAGTCATAGAACCCGTAGTATTTCATAGTGACGCAATTTCTGTGTTAATTCGTCAATGTGAGGGAGGGAGGGATGCAGTAATGAAGGAATAGTGCATCGGAATGAAGATACTTGCCTCCCAAAAGAAAATCCTTTCGTTTCCATAGAAACGTTAGTCGATTTAGAAGGAGATGTCATAGAACCCATTCAGTTCCATAGCGACACAATTTCTGTGTTAATTCGGCATTGTGAGGGAGCGAGGGATGCAGTGAAGAAAGAATAGTGCATTGGAAAGGTGATACTCACCTGAGAAAAGCAAATCCTGTCGTTTCCATAGAAACGTTACTCGATTTAGAAGGAGAAGTCATATAACCCATAGTATTTCATAGCGACGCAATATCTGTGTTAATTCGCCAATGTGAGGGAACAAGGGATGCAGTAAAGAAGGAATAGTGCATCGCAAATAAGATACCCGCCTCCCAAAAGAAAATCCTGTCGTTTCCATAGCAACGTTAATCGATTTAGAAGGAGAAGTCATAGAACGCATTGTAATTTATAGCGTCGCAATTTCTGTGTTAATTCGTCAATGTGAGGCAGCTAGGGATCTAGTGAAGAAGGAATAGTGAATCGGAAAGGAAATACTCGCCTCCCAAAAGATAATCCTGCCGCTTCCATAGGAACGTTACTAGATATAGAAGGAGGTGCCATATAACCCACAGTATTTCATAGCGACGCAATTTCAGTTTTAATTCGACAAAGAGAGGGAGCGAGGGATGCAGTAAAGAAGGAATAGTGCATCGTAAAGGAGATACTCGCCTCCCAAAAGAAAATCCTGTAGTTTCCAGAGAAACGTTACTCGAATTAGAAGTCATAGAACCCATAGTATTCCATAGCGTCGCAATTTCTGTATCACCTCGACAATGTGAGGGAGCGAGAGATGCAGTAAAGCAGGAATAGTGCATCGGAAGGGAGATAATCGCCTTCCCAAAGCAAATCCTGTCGATTCCATAGCATCGTTACTCGATTTAGAAGGAGAAGTCTAAGAAACCATAGTATTTCACAGCGACGCAATATCAGTGTTAATTGGCCAATGTGAGGGAGCGAGGGATGCGGTAAAGAAGGAATAGTGCATCGGAAAGGAGATACTCGCCTCATAAAAGAAAATCCTGTCGTTTCCATAGCATCTTTACTCGTTTTAGAAGGAGAAGTCATAAAACCTATAGTATTTCATAGCGACGCATTTTCAGTTTTAATTCGACAAAGTGAGGGAGTGAGGGATGCAGTAAAGTAGGAATAGGGCATCGCAAAGGAGATACTCGGCTCCCAAAAGAAAATCCTGTCGTTTCTATTGAAACGTTACTCGATTTAGAAGGTGATGTTATAGAACCCATTGTATTTCAGAGCGACGCAATTTCTGTGTTAATTCGTCCATGTGAGGGAGGGAGGGATGCGGTAAAGAAGGAATAGTGCATCGGAAAGGAGATACTCGCCTCCCAAAAGAACATCCTGTAGTTTCCATAGAGACGTTACTCGATTTAGAGGGAGAAGTCATAGATCCCATAGAATTTCATTGAGACGCAATTTCTGTGTTAATTCGTCAGTGTGAGGGAGCAAGGGATGCAGAAGAGAAGGAATAGCGCATCGGAAAGGAGATACTCGCATCCTAAAAGAAAATATTGTCGTTTCCAGAGAAAGGTTACTCGATTGAGAAGGAGAAGGCATAGCGAGAATAGTATTTCATAGCGACGCAGTTTCTGTGTTAATTCGTCAATGTGAGGCAACAAGGGATGAAGTAAAGAAGGAATAGTGAATCGGAAAGGAAAAACTCGCATCTCAAAAGAAAATCCCGTCGTTTTCATAGAAACGTTACTCGAATTAGAAGGAGAAGCCATAGAACACATCATATTCCATAGCGACAATATTGCTGTGTTAATTCGTCAATGTGAGAGAGCGAGGGATGCAGAAAAGAAGGAATAGTGCATCGGAAAGGAGATAATCGCCTCCCAAAAGAAAATCCTGTAGTTTCCATAGAAACGTTTCTCGAATTAGAGGGAGAAGTCATAGAATCCAATGTATTACATGGTGACGCAATTTCTGTGTTAATTCGCCAATGTGAGGGAGCAAGGGATGCAGTAAAGAAGGAATAATGCATCGGAAAGGAGATACTTGCCTCCCAAAAGAATATCCTGTCGCTTCCATAGACACGTTACTCGATTTAGAAGGAGAAGTCATAGAACACATAGTATACCATGGCGACGCAATTTCTGTGTTAATTCGACAATGTGAGAGAGCGAAGGATGCAAAAAAGGAGGAATAGTGCATCGGAAAGGAGATACTCGTCTCCCAAAAGAAAATCCTGTCGTTTCCATAGCATCGTTACTCGATTAAGAAAGAGAAGTCATAGAACCAACAGCATTTCATAATGACACAATTTCTGTGTTAATTCGTCAATGTGAGGGAGCGAGGGATGCAGTAAAGAGGGAATAGTGAATCGGAAAGGAGATACTAGCCTCCCAAAAGAAAAACCAGTCGTTTCCATAGAAACGCTACTCGATTACGAAGGAGAAGACATAGAACCTATAGTATTTAATAGCGACGGAATTTCAGTTTTAATTCGACAAAGTGAGGGACCTGGGGAAGCAGTAAAGAAGGAATAGTGCACCGTAAAGGATATACTCGCCTCCCAAAAGAAAATCCTGTCGTTTCCATAGAAACGTTACTCGATTTAGAAGGAGAAATTATAGAACTGATAGTATTCCATTTCGACGCAATTCCAGTTTTAATTCGACAAAGTGAGGGAGCGAGGGATGCAGTAAATGAGGAATAGTGCATCGCATAAGTGATACTCGCCCCCCAAAAGAAAATCCTGTCGTTTCAACAGAAACGTAACTCGATTCAGAAGGAGAAGTCACAGAACCCATAGTATTTGATGGGATGCAATTTCTGTGTTAATTAGTCAACGTGAGGGAGCGAGGGATGCAGTAAAGAATGAATAGTGCATCGTAAAGGAGATACTCGCATATCAATAGATAATCCTGTCGTATCCATAGAAACGTTACTCGATTTAAAAAGAGAAGTCATTGGACCCAAAGTATTTCATAGCGACGCAATTTCTGTGTTAATTCGTCAATACGAGGGAGCGAGAGATGCAGTAAAGAAGGAATAGTGCATGGGAAAGGAGATACTCGCCGCATAAAAGAAAATCCTGTCGTTTCCCCAGAAACGTTACTGGATTTAGAAGGAGAAGTCATAGAATACACAGTATTTCATAGCGACTCAATTTAAGTGTTAATTCGTCAATGTGAGGTAGCGAGGGATGTAGTAAAGAAAGAATAAAGCATCGAAAAGCGCCACCCAAAAGAAAATCCTGTCGTTTCCCTAGAAACGTTACTCGATTCAGAAGGAAAAGTCATAGAACCCACAGTATTTCATAGCGACTCAATTTCTTTGTTAATTACTCAACTTGAGGGAGCGAGGGATGCAGTAAAGAGGGAATAGTGCATGGGAAAGGAGATACTCGCCGCATAAAAGAAAATCCTGTCGTTTCCACAGAAACGTTACTCGATTTGGAAGGAGAAGTCTTAAACCCATAGTATTTCATAGCGACGCCATTTCAGTTTTAATTCGACAAAGTGAGGAAACGCGGGATGCAGTAAAGATGGAATAATGCATCGTAAAGAACATACTCACCTCCGAAAAGAAAATCCTGTCGTTTCCATAGAAACGTTATTCGATTTAGAAGGAGAAGTCATAGAACCTATAGTATTTCTTAGCGGCGCAATTTCTGAGTTAATTCGTCAATGTGAGGGAGCGAGGGATGCAGTAAAGAAGGGATGGTGCACCGGAATGGAGATACACGCCTCCCAAAAGAAAATCCATTCGGTTCTATAGAAACGTTACTCGATTTAGAAGGAGATGCCATAGAACTCATAGTATTTCATAGCGACGCAATTTCAGTTTTAATTCGACAAAGTGAGGGAGCGAGTGATGCAGTAAATGAGGAATAGTGCATCGCATAACAGATACTCTCCTCCTAAAGAAAATCCTGTCGTTTCCATAGAAACGTTACTCGACTTAGAGTGAGAAGTGATAGAACCCAAAGTATTTCATAGCGACGCAATTTCTGTGTTAATTCGTCAATACGAGGGAGGAAGAGATGCAGTAAAGAAGGAATAGTGCATCGGAAAGGAGATACTCACCTCCCAAAAGAAATTCTGTCGTATCCATAGAAACGTTACTCGATATAGAAGGGGGAGTCATAGAACCGATAGTATTTCATACGACTCAATTACAGTTTCAAGTCGACAAAGTGAGGGAGCGAAGGATGCAGTAAATGAGGAAAACAGCATCGCATTAAGGGTACTCGCCTCCCAAAAGAAAATCCTGTCGTTGCCATAGATACGTTCCTCCATTTAGAAGGAGAAGTCATAGAAACCACAGTATTTCATAGCGACACAATTTCTGTGTTAATTACTCAATTTGAGGGTGCGAGGGATGCAGTAAAGAAGGAATAGTGCATGGGAAAGGAGATACTTGCCGCATAAAAGAAAATCCTGTCGTTTCCACAGAAACGTTACTCGATTTAGAAGGAGAAGTCTTAAACCCATAGTATTTCATAGCGACGCAATTTCAGTTTTAATTCGACAAAGTGAGGGAACGAGTTTACCGTATCTTCCTTCGCCGTCGGCGTTATCGTTGTTACCGTGAGACACCGTTATACCAAGAGGAAAGGCGCGTCGATCTTAGAGCATGAGATATGATGACCTTAAGCCATTGACAACACACAACGGTCACGGTAGCACCTGATTCCAGAATAGCTGCAATAGTTAAGATCTACGAACTATCCCCTGTTGACCAGGTCCCCAAAACTTAACTCGTAACGAGATCCCTTCAAAGCAAATTCTCGTAACGATCGTCTATAAAGGCTTCGTACAACGGGAATAAATGTTACGGTTTATGGAATAATAACAGATACGACCAAACTGTCTTGTCTCTTCTGCTTTATTTAACATAACTTCGTTCACAGTTTCATTTCGCATTCACCACTCATTCACCGAAACCCTTTGATGAACAGTTTTATTTGCTTAACACCAACAGTCAATGATAATGATACAGCTTTTGTCCTTTTTATAAATTGAAGCCCGCTCTCCGTGATATAATAAAAAAACCGGTCTCAATACCGCGTGCCTCGTGAGACGCGAATAGACTTATCCTAGAATTGACCGCCCTGTAGGTGTACTCAATTTAATGACCACACTTCACTGTCCGCTATTTCGCGTAACTGAATGTCCATTTGTTAGTCTGATTATACACTGTAGCTATTTAAAATTCGCCCCTATATTTTTCACAACGCACAATTAGCACTTCGTTACTGGTTTTCTTTTTTTTCTAAGAGTAAACGAAAAAAAAAATACGCCGTATCATCGGCTTAGTCGATATAAAGCAAAACACCTTAATATGCCCAATTTTACCTCTTCTTATAGGATCGGCTACCTTAATCATTAATTTATTACATATTATTTCCAATAACGCTAAACAGGTATCGCCGTTATATTTTAATTGTATTCAAAAGCATGTTACTACTATTATGACCGACCAAATCGTAACAAATCGCGCGGCGTGCGTTTTTAACGATAACTTTACGCTATTCAAGTTCCGTTACAGCTGTCTTGACTCGTAATGTTACACGGCCCCCCAGACTGTGATGTCTTGAAGAGGGTTCCAGACAGAACAGGCTTTTTTTTTGTGTGTGTGTACTGTGACAGGAGAGGGTATTTGTTTCGGCGAATACACTCACTCTCAGATTCACTCAACAAGTCAGTACATACATTCTACAATATTTAAGTTGAGTTAATGGGCCTAGACAAAATGCCCTTAACTAAATTCCACATTTGTTTATAGGTTGTCTTAGAAGCACTTCGCACTAATCACTTCATATTCACACCACATATTTTTTTCTTGGATGAAGCCCTCAGTTCTTCAACCGAGTGTGCAAGGCAGGGATCACAGCCGGGTTCGAAGATTGGCATCCTAGGCCAAAACCCTTATCAGGCCACTTGTTTAACCAGAGAGGATTTGGTCCTTTTCTTTTCCTGTTAATTCCACTTTTAAATCATCCATCCTCGCTGTTCGGTGAGAGGATAAATCGTATTTCAGCGTCGTCATTGTTGCTGATACCAAGAAGGTATCTCATGGAAATCGTCGGTACATTCTTTAATTTTCTTTGTAAGTTAGTATAAGTACGTATTTATCCATTGGTGCTTTTATTTAGTCCACTGAGTGTAGTCTTGGTATCATTCAGTGTTTCTTGAATCTATATTTTGCTCATTATTGATAATACTTCTTCAGGTCTATGTGAGGGAACAAACCTTTAATTACATCAGTATCACAATCTGCCAGGAAGTAGCTCCCTTCATGAGGTATTTTCATTATTTTATATGGACCGGTATATAAATATTGCCATTTCTTATTCAGTCTTTTCCTGGTTGATGCTTTTGGGTGATTCCTCAATAAAATTTGTATCATATGTGACTACTTTCTTCACATTTTTATCAAAACGGGTTTTTCTCAATTGTGCTTGATGCTTCAGGTTTTCGTAGACCTTCTTCACCATATCTTCTTTCTTGGTAATCTTTTGTTCTATTGCAGGTAATTTCTTCATCCATTCTGGCACAATACTTTCACCAAATACTATTTGGTTAGGTGACTAACCTGTCGATAAGTGTGGTAAGTCATTATACACTTTCTCAAATTCATAAATCTAATCGATCCATTTATAATGTTGTTTGGGTATGTACGTCCGTAAAAATCGGTTCAACTCTCGGAAGATTCTTCAACCGGATTTCCACAAGGGTAAAATCTTGAGATGTAAATGTGCTGGATTCCTTGTTCTTTCATAGTGTCTCTCCATACTTTGCTTGTATAATAAGCAGCGTTGTCTGTCAAGATCATTATAGGTTTGCCAAGCTCAGTTATATAGTTGTTCATAAATTTGCGTAACATGGGTCGAACGTGGAGATTTTTCAAAGGATATAATTTCACATATTTTGAAAAGAGATCATAGAAAGCCAATACATATTTGAACCGTCCACGTGTCATGGGACATGGCCCACAGACGTCACATGACACCAACATTAAAGGTTGTTGTGGGATGATAGGATGTAATTCTATCTTCCAACAATAGTTTATGGGTTTCGCCTTCTGACATATTTTGCACTTCTTAATAATATTTGTAGCTATACGTCCCAAATTTGGATGATAGCAGTATTGTGCTATTTTGGCTGTACATTTAGCGGAACCAAAATGACCCCAATTCAAGTGAGTGTACCATACTAGTGATTGTAAATATTTATTTGGAACACAAACTTTCCAAACATCTTCTTCATCCTTCCTCCGATACAATATTCCGGATTTTAATTGATACTGTTCTTGAGAGTGACTTAGCGTTTTGCTTTCAACAGCATGCCTAATGGCTTTCCACAACTTATCATCTTCTTGCAGTTGTGGAAGACTTCGATATAGCTGTGAAATCTGCCTCTCACAATATTGCCTTGATATATTCATGACTTTAAAGTCAATAGTCCGTTCTTCACACTCGTCAGCATTCTTTGTTTTCGGTAATCTTGAAAGAGCATCGGCTATGATGCTGTCTTTCCCTCTGATGTATTTGAGCATAATATCATATCCTTGCAGTAGCAAGGCCCACCGGGTTAAACGTGAATGGAACATCCTTCCTGTTAAAATAAAAGATAAAGCTTTGTGGTCGCAGAATACAATGATCTTCTTTCCATATACAAAACAGCGAAACTTTCTAAGGGACCAGACCACGGCCAGTACTTCCAATTCAGTAGTACAATATGCACGTTCACAGCTAGAGAGTGTTCTGCTGGCAAACCCAATTATCTTGATGGTACTGATATCTTCTGGATTGTCCATCTGGAAAAGAGTGGCACCCAATCCTGTTTCAGAAGCATCCGCAGCAATATAAAAATCTTGATCAAGTCTTTGATGATGTAACAGTGGAGCATTAGTCAAAGCATTGCGGATGTTATCAAAAGCTTGCGTGCATTCGGAATTCCACTCCCACATGACATTTTTTCTTAACAGCCGTAACAAACAGTCTTGGCTTCCTAACTGATTGGGTAAAAATCGTCGAAAAAATGAAACTAAGCCGATAAATGACTTTAATTCCGTTCTATACTTTGGATAAGCACATCTGTTAATCGCATCCATCTTTTTAGGATTTGGTTTTATCCCTTCAGGAGTGATTATATGTATAAGAAATTTCAATTGGTTATGAGCAAACTTGGATTTTCTCAAATTTACAGTAACTCCATATTCCAAAATTTTCGCAAAAACTCTTCTTAATAAGTCCAAATGTTCCTCCCAAGTTTCAGAAGCAATTAGCAAATCATCCACATATAAAGTAACTTCATTCAAAAGGTCTCTGCCCAGTACGGTATCTAATGCCGATATAAAAACACCACCGCTTATTTTCAACCCAAATGGCATGACAGTAAACTGGTAACTTCGGCCCAGAAAAACGAATGCAGTATATTTTCTAGATTCTTTCAATATTCTAGTTTGCCAATATGAACTACGCATATCCAAAGAAGTTAAGAAGCGGGCACCATAAAACTTTTGTACTAACTCTTCTAGGTTCTCCGGTTGCGTTTGTACAGGTATAATGATCTTGTTGATCCCTCTGGCATCCAACACCAATCTGATGTCACCATTGGGTTTAATTACCGCCACAAGAGGGTTACAATATTCAGAATCTGAGGGCTCAATAATACCCCATTCTAACATTTTATTGATTTCCTTTCTGACTACTTCTTTCTTTGTCCATGGGATAGAATAGGAAGTACGACAAAAGGGTTTATGTGCATACGTCTTTATATGGTATTCAAAGTCTTTTATTATACCCGGACGTTTACTAAAAATTGACTGATATGCTTCCAACAAGTAGTACAGTTCATCCCTTTGGATAACAGATAAATATTCTGATTCTAACACCTTTTCCTGCAATGACATTTTATCCATCATTTCTTCAGAACATTCAATAAGGCATATATCATACACATTTTCATCATCAATACTGACATATTTTACCATTAGATTCATACACAACTGATTTGGAATTACTCGGCCCTTTCTCATGGTGGCTGTCAAAACATTACCATTGGAATTAAATATACATTCACCTTTCTCTAAATTAATGATTGCACCGGTCTCACATAAAAAATCCAAACCCCAGGCACATGGTACTGTCATTTTAGGAAGAACCAGGAATGTACTTTCTATTTGAGCCCCCCGTATTGTAACGTCGACACGTACCTGTTTCACAACTTTTTGCATTTTTGCGCTGAACGCGCCAGACACGGTACATCCTGTGATAGGAAAAGTGGGTATTTTTACCCCTCGGCTTATCTGTTTTAAACAGTCCAGCGTCTTGACACTAATAGTTGCTCCAGTATCAATTAATATTTCAACATCAACATTATTTATACTTGTTGGAATTATTGCCTGTAAAATTTGTCCGCATTTATTAGAAACTTCAGGTTTTTCTTCAATTAATTCATTCCTTATATCCTGATCATTATTGTACCTTAATACTCTCAGTTCAAATTGATGCCTGCCTTCCTTCTCCTTTCCAGTCATCCTAGGAAGGCATTTGGTGACTGGTATTAGTTTAATCTATCTCGTTGAGTCATCGGTGGGGGTTCATGAGCTTCCACAATCCGTACAGTATGATCCGAGTTGTGGTATTCACCCCGTCGCACATTGGATTCACCCCGTCGCACATTGGAGGCTCCTTCGCCCATTGGTATAACTCCTTGTGCTGGATGAGGACTCGAGGCATTTGTTTCATCCTGCCGATGAACATTATGCTTCAAATTATCTTCCCAAGGTCGAATGCAATTGGGTTCATCACTCGGATACCTGTTACTCTTATTAATATCACTACTATGCACATTCGCGTCACCACATCGAGGTTTACCTCTAGTACAGTAAGTATCTCTTCTATATTTATTATAATCATTGTTTTTATTGCAACCATAGGATGAAGATTGTCCACGCTCCTGTGATGCGGGTTTGACCTGGTTTTCGGTATTATTATTATCATACGTTAAATTATTATTATAATTATTCGTATTACTATGAGTGTGAGTCGACATTTGATTACTACTCATTTGTCTTGCGTCTTCCATAATCATATCTATAGAGTCAATCACCGACAAGAATTGCTCTACGTCGTGGTCAGGAACATTTATTAACTTTTCACGTATATTTATGGGCAACCTTCCCTTCAAAATTCTGATCACTTCCTTGTGAGAAATTGGATCACTCCAATAACGTGTCTTATTTATGTACTTTTCAAAATATTGCCTTAAAGTACTCCTTTTACTGTTAAAATACTCAGGTTGGTAAACCTCTTTTCTTAATTTCTCTTGTTTACTCGACGACCAGTATTTAGCCAAAAAAAGTTGTTCAAACTCAGCGCAAGTATGGCAACTTTCACTTACTTCGGCGGCCCATAATGCGGCTTCTCCGGTAATTTTGGATACTATAAATTGAAGTCGGTCGTGTTCTGACCAGCTACGCGGAAATATTCTTTTGAAATTATTGATAAAGATTTTCGGATGCAGGTTGTTCTTTTCAGTGGAGAATGTTGGGAATTGTCTACTTTTAAAAATGCTGTTCTCCACCTTTAAAGAAGACAAATATCCTCGCTGACCAAAAGAATCATCATCTTTACCAACCGAATCATCAACTTCCCAATGCAAATTTTCACCACAATTGTACTTCGTATTATCACATGATCGGTTGTTTTTCGACCTATTCTCCGAACGTTCGTCCTCTGTCAACAAATTTTGTGATGACTTTCGTTCTAACTCCGCCAATTTATGATTGGTTTCCTTTTGCCATTTAGGTAACTCATCAACTATTTTGTCTTTTATTTTCTGAAATTCGCTAGTGAAGAGCTTAATTAATTCATCATTTCTACTTAGGTGCTCATTGATATTTTCATTTGGCTGGGATCCAATAGTAGTCTTAACCTTGTCTACAATTTCATTTCCTTTTATTTCTATCCATTCAGATAGATCTTCGTCAAGTCTTTTAGTTTGATCTACTAAATACTTGTCAATCCCCTTACGAGCATCAGACTCAAACTCGACTATTTGTTTCGAAAGCTCTTCTATCTGTGCGCTAGCATTGAAACAGCTGCTTTCACACTTAACCATCCTATTGGACAGGCCATCATAACTCTTCGAAACTACCTCATATTTCTTTTCTACTTCATGAAGTTTTCCCATTAAAATATTATATTGCCTTTCTAAGGTGTTAGAAAACTCTACATCTAGTTCTCCAAATTTCGCATTTAATTGAGTCTCCCAGTCCGCCTTTAATTCTTTCTTAGTATTTTCCAGTTTATAATCAAAGGTGTTCAGTTTGCTTTCCAAAGAATCCATTTTAACTTCTAATGAACCAAATACGGCCTCAAATTTTTCATTTAACTTTTGATTGTCCTCTTTTAATTACTTATTATCTTTTTCTAGTGAACCAAGTCTTCCATTCATTACACCCATTTGAGTATTTATTGATACCAGCAGATCAAACATTTTTTGATTAATATTTCCATTTTGAGGATCAACTTGCTGATCTACTTCCGAAACCTCAAGATCTTTATGTTCTCCCACGCTGCTTACCTTACTTATTGTATTTGAATCTCCTAACGGCTCTAAATCAATAACTGTATTATTATCTGTACATGTCTCCTGTCCCACATTGAGATCATGGGATACATCATCCCCTTCCTCTTCACTTTCCTCTCTCTCTCTACTCATTACTCTACTCAACTGCACATTATCATGTATTCTTTTCGTTCGTTTTGACATGATTATTTACTACCAAGACATACACTTATTTTCACTATGTATTTATATATATTTATCTACCGAAATCACAAGTCTCAACTTCCCTTTTTTTTATAATTATACAGTTATTTTAATCATACCTGGTAGTATCGCTCACTTTTAGCGATTATTGAAGAATACCTCTTTCATTGGACAGACTCACTGGCTGCTACAATATTTTCCAACTCTAGGGTTCGTGAATCCGGATGACACTCGACTCGATGCAGCAATCATCCTCGATCGAGCCGCACGTTGTGGGGCCACTTCTACCGCATCTTCCTTCGCCGTCGGCGTTGTCGTTGTTACCGTGAGACACCGTTATACCAAGAGGAAAGGCGCGTCGATCTTAGAGCATGAGATATGATGACCTTAAGCCATTGACAACACACAACCGTCACGGAAGCACCTGATTCCAGAATAGCTGCAGTAGTTAAGATCTACGAACTATCCCCTGTTGACCAGGTCCCCAAAACTTAACTCGTAACGAGATCCCTTCAAAGCAAATTGTCGTAACGATCGTCTATAAAGGCTTCGTACAACGGGAATAAATGTTACGGTTTATGGAATAATAACAGATACGACCAAAAGGTCTTGTCTCTTCTGCTTTATTTAACATAACTTCGTTCACAGTTTCATTTCGCATTCACCACTCATTCACCGAAACCCTTTGATGAACAGTTTTGGTTACTTAACACCAACAGTCAATGATAATGATATAGCTTTTCTCCTTTTTATAAATTGAAGCCCGCTCTCCGTGATATAATAAAAAAAACCGGTCTCAATACCGCGTGCCTCGTGAGACGCGAATAGACTTATCCTGGAATTGACCGCCCTGTAGGTGTACTCAATTTAATGACCACACTTCACTGTCCGCTATTTCGCGTAACTGAATGTCCATTTGTTAGTCAGATTATACACTGTAGCTATTTAAAATTCGCCCCTATATTTTTCACAACGCACAATTAGCACTTCGTTACTGGTTTTCTTTTTTTTTCTAAGAGTAAACGGAAAAAAAGACGCCGTATCATCGGCTTGGTCGATATAAAGCAAAACACCTTAATATTCCCAATTTTACCTCTTCATATAGGATCGGCTACCTTAATCATTAATTTATTACATATTATTTCCAATAACGCTAAACAGGTATCGCCGTTATATTTTAATTGTATTCAAAAGCATGTTACTACTATTATGACCGACCAAATCGTAACAAATCACGCGGCGTGCGTTATTAACGATAACTTTACGCTATTCAAGTTCCCTTACAGCTGTCTTGACTCGTAATGTTAAACGAGGGATGCAGTAAAGATGGAATAGTGCATCGCAAAGAAGATACTCACCTCCCAAAAGAAAATCCTGTCGTTTCCATAGAAACGTTACTCGATATAGTAGGAGAAGGCATAGAACCCATAGTATTTCATAGCGACGCAATTTCTGTGTTAATTCGACAATGTGAGGGAGGGAGGGATTAGGTAAAGAAGGAATAGTGCAACGGAAAGGAAATACTCGCCTCCCAATAGAAAATCCTGTCGTTTCCATAGAAACGTTATTGGATTTAAAAGGAGAAGGTATATAACCCATAGTATTTCACAGCGACGCAATTTCAGTTTTAATTCGACAAAGTGAGGGAGTGAGGGATGCAGTATAGAAGGAATCGTGCATCGCATAGGACATACTCGCCTCCCAAATCGAAATCCTGTCGTTTCCATAGAAACGTTTTTCAATTTAGAAGGAGAAGTCATAGAACCCATAGTATTTCTTAGCGCCGCAATTTCTGAGTTAATTCGTCAATGTGAGGGAGCGAGGGATGCAGTAAAGAAGGGAGGGTGCACCGGAATGGAGATACACGCCTCCCAAAAGAAAATCCATTCGGTTCCATAGAAACGTTACTCGATTTAGAAGGAGATGTCATAGAACTCATAGTATTTCATAGCGACGCAATTTCAGTTTTAATTCGACAAAGTGAGGGAGCGAGGGATGCAGTAAATGAGGAATAGTGCATCGCATAAGAGACACTCTCCTCCTAAAGAAAATCCTGTCGTTTCCATAGAAACGTTACTCGATTTAGAAGGAGAAGTCATAGAACCCAAAGTATTTCATAGCGACGCAATTTCTGTGTTAACTCGTCAATACGAGGGAGCGAGAGATGCAGTAAAGAAGGAATAGTGCATCGGAAAGGAGATACTCACGTCCTAAAATAAAATCCTGTCGTTTCCAAAGAAACGTTGCTCGATGAAGTAGGAGAAATCATAGAGCCCATAGTATTTCATAGAGACGCAATTTCTGTCTTAATTCGTCAATGTGAGACAGCGAGGGATGCAGTGAAGAAGGAATAGTGCTTCGGAAGGGAGATGCTCGCCTCCCAAATGAAAATCCTGTCGTTTCCATAGAAACGTTGCTCGATGTAGAAGGAGAAGTCATATTACCCATAGAATTTCATAGCGACGCAATTTCAGTTTTAATTTGACAAAGTGAGGGAGCGAAGGATGCAGTAAAGAAGGAATAGTGCTTCACAAAGAAGATACTCTCCTCCCAAAAGAGAATCCTGTCGTTTCCATAGAAACGTTACTCGATTTAGAAGGAGGAGTCATAGAACCCATAGTATTTCACAGCGATGCAATTTCAGTTTCAATTCGACAAAGTGAGGGAGTGAGGGATGCAGTAAAGACGAAATAGTGCATCGCAAAGGAGATACTCGTCTCCCAAAAGAAAATCCTGTCGGTTCCATTGAAACGTTACTCGATTTAGAAGGAGAAGTCATAGAACCCATAGTATTTCGTAGCGACTCAATTTCAGTGTTAATTCGTCAATGTGAGGGAGCGAGGGATGCAGAAAAGAGGGAATAGTGCATCGGAAAAGAGATACTCAAATCTCACAAGAAAATCCTGTCGTTTCCATAGAAACGTCACTCGATTTAGAAGGAGAAGCCATAGATCCCATAGTATTCATTAGCGACGCAATTTCCGTGTTAAGTCGTCCATGTGAGGGAGCGAGGTATGCATTAAAGAAGGAATAGTGCACCGGAAAGGAGATACATGCCGCTCAAAAGATAATCCTGTCTTTTCCATAGAAACGATACTCGATTTAGAAGGAGAAGTCATAGGACACATAGTATTTCATAGCGACGCATTTTCTGTATTAATTCGTCAAAGTGAGTGAGCGAGGGATGCTATAAAGAAGGAATAGTGCATCGGAAAGGAGATACTCGCCTCCCAAAAGATAAACCTGTCGTTTCCATAGAAACGTTACTCGATTTAGAAGGAGAATGTATATAACCCATAGTATTTCACAGAGACGCAATTTCAGTTTTAATTCGACAAAGTGAGGGAGTGAGGGATGCAGTATAGAAGGAATAGTGCATCGCAAAGGAGATACCCACCTCCCAAAAGGAAAACCTGTCGTCTCCATTGAACCTTTACTCGATTTAGAAGGAGAAGTCGTAGAACCCTTAGTATTTCATAGCGACGCAATTTCTGTGTTAATTCGTCAATGTGAGGGAGAGAGGGATGCAAAGAAGAAGGAATAGTGCATCGGAAGAAAGAAACTCTCCTCCCGAAAGAAATCCCTGTCGTTTCCATAGAAACGTTACTCGATTTATAGGGAGAAGTCATACAACACATGGTATTTCATAGCGACTCAATTTCAGTTTTAATTCGACAATGTCAGGGAGCGAGGGATGCAGAAAAGAAGGAATAGTGCATCCGAAAGGAGATACTCGCCTCTCAAAAGATAATCCTGTCGTTTCCATAGAAATGTTACTCGATTTGGAAGGAGAAGTCAATGATCCCATGGTACACCTTAGCGACGCAATTTCTGTGTTAATTCGACAATGTGAGGGAGCGAGGGATGCAGTAAATAAGGATTAGTGCACCGGAAAGGAGATACTCGCCGCTCAAAAGAAAATCCTGTCGATTCCATTGAAACGATACTCGATTTAGAAGGAGAAGTCATAGAGCTCATACTAATTCATAGCGACACAAATTCTGTGTTAATTCGTCAGTGTGAGGGATCGAGGGATGCAGAAAAGAAGGAATAGTGCGTCGGAATGGACATACTCCACTCATAAAAGAAAATCCGGTCGGTTCCATAGAATCGTTACTCGATTTAGAATGAGAAGTCGTAGAACCCATAGTATTTCGTAACCACGCAATCTCTGTGTTAATTCGTCAAAGTGAGGGAGCGAGGGATACAATAATGAAGGAATAGTGCATCGGATAGGAGATACTCGCCTCCTAAGGGAAAATCCTTTCGATTCCATAGAAACGTTACTCGATTTAGTAGAGGAAGTCATTGAACAAATGGTATTTCATAGCGACGCAATTTCAGTGTTAATTCGTCAATGTGAGGGAGCGAGGCATGGAGTGAAGAAGGAATAGTGCACCTGGGTGGAGATACTCGCCTCCCAAAAGAAAATCCCGTCGTTTCCAGAGAAACGTTACTCGATTTAGAAGGAGAAGTCATAGAACACATACTATTTTAGAGCGACGCAATTTCTGTGTTAATTCGTCAATGAGAGGGAGCGAGGGATGCAGTAAAGATGGAATAGTGCATCGGAGAGGAGATACTCGCCTCCCAAAACAACATCCGGTCGTTTCCGTGGAAACGTAACTCGATTTAGAATTAGGCGTCATAGAACCCATAGTATATCATAGCGATATAATTTGAGTGTTAATTCGTCAAATTTTGGGAGCAGGGGCTCCAGTACACAACTAATAGTGCATAGGGAAAGATATACTCGACTCCCAAAAGGTAATCCTTTCATTTTCATAGGAACGTTACTCGACGGGGAAGGATAATGCGTGGAACACATAGTATCTCATAGCGACGCAATTTCTGTGTTAATTCGTCAAACTGAGTAAGCGAGGGATGCAGTAAAGAAGGAATAGTGCATCGGGAAGAAGGTAATCGTATTCCAAAAGAAAATCCTGTCGTTTTCATTGAAACGTTACTCGATTTAGAAGGAGAAGTCGTAGAACCCATAGTATTTCATTGCGACGCAATTTCTGTGTTAATTCGTCAATGTGACGGAGCCAGGGATGCAGTGAAGAAGGAAAAACGCACCGGAAACGAGATACTCGCCTCCCAAAAGAGAATCCAGTCGCTTACATAGAAACGTTACTCGATTTAGAAGGAGAAGACATAGAACCCATGATATTTCATAGCGACGCAATTTCTGTGCTAATTCGTCAATGTGAGAAAGCGAGGGATGCAGTAAAGAAGGAGTATGTCATCGGAAAGGAGATACTCGCATCCCAAACGAATATCCTGTCGTTTCCATAGAAACGTTACTCGATTTAGAAGGAGAAGTCATATAACCAATAGTATTTCATAGCGACGAAATTTCAGTGTTAATTCGTCAATGTGAGGGAGCGAGGGATACAGTAAATAAGGAATAGTGCATCGGAAAGGAGATACTCGCCTCCCAAAGGAAAATCCTGTCGTTTCCTTAGAAACGTTACTCGATTTAAAAGGAGAAGTCATGGACCCCATAGTATTTCATAGCGACGCCATTTCTGTGTTGATCCGTCAATGTGAGGGAGCGAGGGAAGCAGTAAAGAAGGAATAGTCCAACGGGAAGGAGATACTCGCCTCCCAAAAGAAAAGCCTGTCGTTTCCATAGTAACGTTACAGGATTTAGAAGGACAAGTCATACAACACATAGTAATTTAGAGCGAGGGATGCAGTGGAGGTAGAATAGTGCATTGGAAAGGAGATACTCGCCTCCCAAAAGAAAACCGGTCGGTTCCAAGGAAACGTATCTCGATTTAGAATTAGAAGTCATAGAACCCATAGTATATCATAGCGACTCAATATCAGTGTTAATTCGTCAATGAGAGTGGGCGGGGGATCCAGTAAAGAAGGAATAGTGCATCGGAAAGGAGATACTCGTATCCCAAAAGAAAATCCTGTCGTTTCCATTGAAACGTTACTCGATTTAGAAGGAGAAGTCATAGAACCCATAGTATTCCACAGCGTCGCAATTTCTGTGTTAATTCGTCAAAGTGAGAGGTCGAGGGATGCAGTGAATAAGGAATAGTGCACCGGAAAGGAGATACTCGCCTCCCAAAAGAAAATCCACTCGGTTCCATAGAAACGTTACTCGATTTAGAAGGAGAAGTCATAGAACCCATAGTATTTCATAGCGACGCAAATTCTTTGTTAATTCGTCAATGTGAGGGAGCGAGGGATGAAGTAAAGAAATTATAGTGCATCGGAAAGGAGATAATCAGCTCTCAAAAGAAAATCCTGTCGTTTCCATAGAAACGTTACGCGATTTAGAAGGAGAAGTCATAGAACCAATAGTATTCCATAGCGACGCAATTTCTGTGTTAATTCGTCAATTTGAGTTAGCGAGTGATGCAGTAAAGAAGTAATAGAGCATCGGAAAGGAGATACTCGTATCCCAAAAGAAAATCCTGTCGTTTCCATAGAAACGTTATTCGATTTAGAAGGAGAAGGCATGTAACCCATAGTATTTCATAGCGACGCAATTTCTGTGTTAATTCGTCAATGTGAGTGAGCGAGGGATGCAGTAAAGAATGAATAGTGAATCGGAAAGGAGATACTCACCTCCCAAAGGAAAATCCTGTCGTTCCCATAGAAACGTTACTCGATTTAGAAGGAGACGTCATAGGCCCCATAGTATTTCATAGCGACGACATTTCTGTGTTAAATCGTCAATGTGAGGAAGCGAGGGTAGCAGTAAAGAAGGTATAGTGCATCGGAAAGGAGATACTCTCCTCCCAAAAGAAAACCGGTCGTTTTCATAGAAACGTTACTCGATTTAGAAGGAGAAGTCATAGAACACATGGTATTTTAGAGCGACGCAATTTCAGTGTTATTTCGTCATAGTGAGGGAGTGGAGGAGCCAGTAAAAGAAGGAATAGTGCATCGCAAAAGATAAACTCGACTCCCAAAATGAAGTCCTTTCATTTTCATAGAATCGTTACTCGACTGGGAAGGACAATGCGTGGAACCCATAGTAATTTATAGCGACGCAATTTATGTGTTAATTCGTCAAACTGAGTAAGCGAGCGATGCAGTAAATAAGGAATAGTGCATCGGAAAGGAGAAACTCGTATCCCAAAAGAAAATCCTGTCGTTTCCATTGAAAAGTTACTCGATTTAGAAGGAGAAGTCATAGAAGACATAGTATTTCATAGCAACGCAATTTCTGTGTTAATTAGTCAATGTGAGGGAGCGAGGGATGAAGTAAAGAATGAATAGTGCATAGGAAACGAGATACTCGCCTCTCAAAAGAAAATCCTGTCGTTTCCATAGAAACGTTACTCGATTTAGAAGGAGAAGTCATAGAACACATAGTATTTCATAGCAACGCAATTTCTGTGTTAATTCGTCAATGTGAGGGAGCGATGGATGATGTAAAGAAGGAATTGTACATAGGAAAGGAGATACTCGCCTCTCAAAAAAAAAATGCTATCGTTTCCATAGATACGTTACTCGATTAGAAAGAGATGTCATAGAACCCATAATATTCCATATCGTCGAAATTTCTGTATTAATTCGTCAATGTGAGGGAGCGAGGGATGCAGTAAAGGAGGAATGGTGCACCAGAAAGGAGATACTCGCCTCCCAAAAGAAAATCCAGTCGGTTCGATAGAAACGTTACTCGATTTAGAAGGAGAAGTCATAGAACCAATAGTATTTCATAGCGACGCAATTTCCGTGTTAATTCGTCAATGTGAGAGAGCGAGGGATACATTAAAGAAGAAATAGTGCATAGTCATAGAACACATACTATTTCATAGCGACGCAATTCGTGTGTTAATTCGTCAATGTGAGGGAGCGAGTGATGCAATAAAGAAGGAATAGTGAATCGGAAAGGAGATATTCGCCTCTTAAAAGAAAATCCAGTCGATTCCATTGAAACAGTACTCGATTAAGAAGGTGAAATCATAGAACACATAGTATTTCATAGCGATGCAATTCGTGTGTTAATTCGTCAATGTGAGGGAGCGAGGGATGCAGAAAGGAAGGAATAGTGCACCGGAAAGGAGACTCTCGCCTCTCAAAAGAAAATCCTGTCGTTTCCATAGAAACGTTCCTCGAATTAGAAGGAGAAGCCATAGAACCTATAGTATTTCATAGCGCCGCAATTTCTTCGTTAATTCGTCAATGTGTGGGAGCGAGGGAAAAAGTAAAGAAGGTATAGTGCATCAGAAAGGAGATACTCACCTCTCAAAAGAATATCCTGTCGTTTCCATTGAAACGTTACTCGATTTAGAAGGAGACGCCATAGAACCAATAGTTTTCCATAGCGACGCAATTTCTGTGTTATTTCGTCAAAGTGAGGGAGCGACGGATGCAGTAAAGAAGGAAAAGTGCACTGGAAACGAGATACTCGCCTCCCAAAAGAAAATCCAATCGCTTACATAGAAACGCTACTCGATTTAGAAGGAGAAGTCATACAACCCATGATACTTCATAGCGACGCAATATCTGTGCTAATTCGTCAATGTGAGGAAGCGAGGGATGCAGTACAGAAGGAGTATGGCATTGGAAAGGAGATACTCGCATCCCAAACGAAAATCCTGTCGTTTCCATAGAAAAGTTACTCGATTTAGAAGGAGAAGTCATATAACCCATAGTATTTCATAGCGACGCAATTTCAGTGATAATTCGTCAATGTGAGGAAACGAGGGATGCAGTAAAGAAGGAATAGCGCATCGGAAAGGAGATACTCGCCTCCCAAAGGAAAATCCTGTCGTGTCCATAGAAACGTTACTCGATCTAGAAGGAGAAGTCATCAGACCACATATTATTTCATAGCGACCCCATTTCTGTGTTAATTCGTCAATGTGAGGGAGCGAGGGAAGCAGTGAAGAAGGAATAGTCCAACGGAAAGGAGATACTCGCCTCCCAAAAGAAAATCCTGTCGTTTCCATTGAAACGTTACAGGATTTAGAAGGAGAAGTCATAGAACACATAGTAATTCAGAGCGACGCAATATCTGTGTTAATTCGTCAATGCGAGGGAGCAGGGATGCAGTGTAAGCGGAATAGTGCATCGGAAAGGAGATACTCGTATCCCAAAATAAAATCGTGTCGTCTCCATAGAAACGTTACTCAATGTAGAAGGAGAAGTCATAGAACACATAGTATTTCATAGCGACGCAATTTTTGTGATAAGTCGTCAATGTGAGGGAGCGAGGGATGAAGTAAAGAAGGAATAGTGCATCAGAAAGGAGATACTCGCCTCCCAAAGCAAAATCCTGTCGTTTTCAAAGAAACATTACTCGATTTAGAAGGAGAAGTCATAGAACACTTAGTATTTCGTAGCGACGAAATATTTGTGTTAATTCGTCAATGTGACGAAGCGAGCGATGCAGTAAAGAAGGAATAGTGCATCAGAAAGGAGATACTTGCCTCTCAAAAGAAAATCCAGTCGTTTCCATAGAAACGTTACTCGATTTAGAAGGAGAAGTCATAGAACCCATAATATTTCCTAACGACGCAATTTCTGTGCTAATTCGTCAATGTGAGGGAGCGAGGGATACAATAATGATAGAATAGTGCATCGGAAAGGAGATACTCGCCTCCCAAGGTAAAATCCTATCGTTTCCATAGAAATGTTACTCGATTTAGAAGGTGAAATCATAGAACCCGTAGTATTTCATAGCGACGCAATTTCTGTGTTAATTCTTCAATGTGAAGTTGCGAGGGATGCAGAAAAGAAGGAATGGTGCATCGGAAAGGAGATACTCGCCTCCCAAAAGAAAATACTGTCGTTTCCATAGAAACGTTACTCGATTTAGAAGGAGAAGTCGTGTAACTCACAGTATTTAATAGTGACGCAATTTCTGTGTTAATTCGTCAATGTGAGGGAGCGAGGGAGGCAGTAAAGAAGGAATAGTGCATCGGAAAGGAGATACTCGCCTCCCAAAAGAAAATCCTGTCGTTTCCATTGAAACGTACTCGATTTAGAAGGAGAGGTCATAGAACACTTGGTATTTTAGAGCGACGCAATTTCTATGTTAATTCGTCAATGTGGGGAGCGAGGGATGCAGTGAAGAAGGAACAGTGCATTGGAAAGGAGATACTCACCTCCCAAAAGAAAATCGGTCGTTTTCATAGAAACGTTACTCGATTTAGAAGGAGAAGTCATAGAACACATGGTATTTTAGAGCGACGCAATTTCAGTGTTTATTCGACAATGTGAGGAGCGATGGATGATGTAAAGATCGAATAGTGCATAGGAAAGGAGATACTCGCCTCTCAAAAGAAAATGCTGTCGTTTCCACAGATACGTTACTCGATTTAGAAGGAGAAGCCGTAGAACACATAGTATTTCATAGCAACGCAATTTCTGTATTAATTCGTCAATGTGAGGAAGCCAGCGACGCAGTAAAGAAGGAATAGTGCATCGGAAAGGAGTTAGTCGTATCCCAAATAAAAATCCTGTCGTTTCCATAGAAACGTTACTCGATTTAGAAGGAGTAGTCATAGAACCCATAGTATTTCATAGCGACGTAATTTCTGTGTTAATTCGTCAATGTGAGGGAGCGAGATTTGCAGTAAACAAGGTATAGTGCATCGGAAAAGAGATTCTCGTATCCCAATAGAAAATACTGTCGTTTCCATAGAAACGTTACCCGATTTAGAAGCAGAAGTCATAGACCCCATAGCATTTCACAGCGACGCAATTTCTGTGTTAATTCGCCAATGTGAGGGAGCGAGGGATGCAGCAAAGAAGGAATAGTGCATCGGAAAGGAGATACTCGTATCCCAAAATAAAATCGTGTCGTCTCCATAGAAACGTTACTCGATTTAGAAGGAGAAGTCATAGAAACCGTAGAATTCCATCGCGAGTCAATTTCAGTGTTAATTCGTCAATGTGAGGGAGCGAGGGATGCGGAGAAGAAGGAATAGTGCACCGGAAAGGAGACTCTCGCCTCTCTAAAGAAAATCCTGTCGTTTCCATAGAAACGTTACTCGATTTAGAAGGAGAAGTCATAGAAACCATAGTATATCATAGCTACGCAAATTCTCTGATAATTCGTCAATGTGTGGGAGCGAGGGATAAAGTAAAGAAGGTATTGTGCATCAGAAAGGAGATACTCACCTCTCAAAAGAAAATCCTGTCGTTTCGATAGAAACGTTACTCGATTTAGAAGGAGAAGTCATATAACCCATAGGATTTCATAGCGACGCAATTTCAGTGTTAATTTGTCAATGTGAGGGAGCGAGGGATGCAGTAAAGAAGGAATAGTGCATCGGAAAGGAGATACTCGCCTCCCAAAGGAAAATCCTGTCGTTTCCATAGAAACGTTACTCGATTTAGAAGGAGAAGTCATGGACCACATATTATTTCATAGCGACGCCATTTCTGTGTTAATTCGTCAATGTGATGGAGCGAGGGAAGCAGTAAAGAAGGAATAGTCCAACGGAAAGGAGATACTCGCCTCCCAAAAGAAAATCCTGTCGTTTCCATAGAAACGTTACAGGATTTAGAAGGAGAAGTCATAGAACACATAGTAATTTAGAGCGACGCAATTTCTGTGTTAATTCGTCAATGCGAGGGAGCGAGGGGTGCAGTGAAGAAGGAATAGTGCATCGGAAAGGAGATACTCGCCTCAGAAAAGAAAATCCTCTCGTTTCCATAGAAACGTTACTCGATTTAAAAGGAGACGTCACAGAACCCATACTATTTATTGACGACCAAATATCTGTGTAAATCCGTCAATGTGAAGTTGCAAGGGATGCAATAAAGAAGGAATAGTGCATCGGAAAGGAGATACTCGTATCCCAAAAGAAAATCCCGTCGTTTCCATAGAAACGTTACTCGATTTAGAAGGAGAAGTCATAGAACCCTTAGTATTTCATAGCGACGCAATTTGTGTGTTAATTCGTCAATGTGACGGAGCGAGCGATGCAGTAAAGAGGGAATAGCGCATCGGAAAGGAGATACTCGCTTCGAAAGAAAATCCTGTCGTATCCATAGAAACGTTACTCGATTTAGAAGGAGAAGACATAGAACACATAGTATTCCATATCGTCGCAATTGCTGTGTTAATTCGTCAATGTGAGGGAGCGAGTGATGCAGTAAAGAGGGATGGTGCACCGGAATGGAGATACTCGTATCCCAAACGAAAATCCTCTCGTTACCATAGATACGTTACTCGATTTAAAAGGAGACGTCATAGAACCCATAGTATTTCATGTTGTTGTTGTTGTGGTCTTCAGTCCTGAGACTGGTTTGATGCAGCTCTCCATGCTACTCTATCCTGTGCAAGCTTTTTCATCTCCCAGTACCTACTGCAACCTACATCCTTCTGAATCTGCTTAGTGTATTCATCTCTTGGTCTCCCTCTACGATTTTTACCCTCCACGCTGCCCTCCAATACTAAATTGGTGATCCCTTGATGCCTCAGAACATGTCCTACCAACCGATCCCTTCTTCTGGTCAAGTTGTGCCACAAACTTCTCTTCTCCCCAATCCTATTCAATACTTCCTCATTAGTTAAGTGATCTACCCATCTGATCTTCAGCATTCTTCTGTAGCACCACAATTCGAAAGCTTCTATTCCCTTCTTGTCCAAACTATTTATTTTCCATGTTTCACTTCCATACATGGCTACACTCCATACGAATACTTTCAGAAATGACTTCCTGACACTTAAATCAATACTGGATGTTAACAAATTTCTCTTCTTCAGAAACGCTTTCCTTGCCATTGCCAGCCTACATTTTATATCCTCTCTACTTCGACCATCATCAGTTATTTTGCTCCCCAAATAGCAAAACACCTTTACTACTTTAAGTGCCTCATTTCCTAATCTAATTCCCTCAGCATCACCCGACTTAATTAGACTACATTCCATTATCCTTGTTTTGCTTTTGTTCATGTTCATCTTATATCCTCCTTTCAAGACACTGTCCATTCCATTCAACTGCTCTTCCAAGTCCTTTGCTGTCTCTGACAGAATTACAATGTCATCGGCGAACCTCAAAGTTTTTATTTCTACTCCATGAATTTTAATACCTACTCCGAATTTTTCTTTTGTTTCCTTTACTGCTTGCTCAATATACAGATTGAACAACATCGGGGAGAGGCTACAACCCTGTCTTACTCCCTTCCCAACCACTGCTTACCTTTCATGTCCCTCGACTCTTATAACTGCCATCTGGTTTCTGTACAAATTGTAAATAGCCTTTCGCTCCCTGTATTTTACCCCTGCCACCTTTAGAATTTGAAAGAGAGTATTCCAGTCAACATTGTCAAAAGCTTTCTCTAAGTCTACAAATGCTAGAAACGTAGGTTTGCCTTTCCTTAATCTTTCTTCTAAGATAAGTCGTAAGGTCAGCATTGCCTCACGTGTTCCAGTTTTTCTACGGAATCCAAACTGATCTTCCCCGAGGTTGGCTTCTACTAGTTTTTCCATTCGTCTGTAAAGAATTCGTGTTAGTATTTTGCAGCTGTGACTTATTAAGCTGATAGTTCGGTAATTTTCACATCTGTCAACACCTGCTTTCTTTGGGATTGGAATTATTATATTCTTCTTGAAGTCTGAGGGTATTTCGCCTGTTTCATACATCTTGCTCACCAGATGGTAGAATTTTGTCAGGACTGGCTCTCCCACGGCCGTCAGTAGTTCCAATGGAATATTGTCTACTCCGGGGGCCTTGTTTCGACTCAGGTCTTTCAGTGCTCTGTCAAACTCTTCACGCAGTATCATATCTCCCATTTCATCTTCATCTACATCCTCTTCCATTTCCATAATATTGTCCTCAAGTACATCGCCCTTGTATAAACCCTCTATATACTCCTTCCACCTTTCTGCTTTCCCTTCTTTGCTTAGAACTGGATTTCCATCTGAGCTCTTGATATTCATACAAGTCGTTCTCTTATCTCCAAAGGTCTCTTTAATTTTCCTGTAGGCGGTATCTATCTTACCCCTAGTGAGATAGGCCTCCACATCCTTACATTTGTCCTCTAGCCATCCCTGCTTAGCCATTTTGCACTTCCTGTCGATCTCATTTTTGAGACGTTTGTATTCCTTTTTGCCTGTTTCACTTACTGCATTTTTATATTTTCTCCTTTCATCAATTAAATTCAATATTTCTTCTGTAACCCAAGGATTTCTACTAGCCCTCGTCTTTTTACCTACTGGATCCACTCCTGCCTTCACTACTTCATCCCTCAAAGCTACCCATTCTTCTTCTACTGTATTTATTTCCCCCATTCCTGTCAATTGCTCCCTTATACTCTCCCTGAATCTCTGTACAACCTCTGGTTCTTTTAGTTTATCCAGGTCCCATCTCCTTAAATTCCCACGTTTTTGCAGTTTCTTCAGTTTTAATCTACAGGTCATAACCAATAGATTGTGGTCAGAGTCCACATCTGCACCTGGAAATGTCTTACAATTTAAAACCTGGTCCCTAAATCTCTGTCTTACCATTATATAATCTATCTGATACCTTTTAGTATCTCCAGGGTTCTTCCATGTATACAGCCTTCTTTCATGATTCTTAAACCAAGTGTTAGTTATGATTATGTTGTGCTCTGTGCAAAATTCTACCAGGCGGCTTCCTCTTTCATTTCTGTCCGCCAATCCATATTCACCTACTATGTTTCCTTCTCTCCCTTTTCCTACACTCGAATTCCAGTCACCCATGACGATTAAATTTTCGTCTCCCTTCACAATCTGAATAATTTCTTTTATTTCATCATACATTTCTTCAATTTCTTCGTCATCTGCAGATCTAGTTGGCATATAAACTTGTACTACAGTAGTAGGTGTGGGCTTCGTATCTATCTTGGCCACAATAATGCGTTCACTATGCTGTTTGTAGTAGCTTACCCGCATTCCTATTTTCCTATTCATTATTAAACCTACTCCTGCATTACCCCTATTTGATTTTGTGTTTATAACCCTGTAGTCATCTGACCAGAAGTCTTGTTCCTCCTGCCACCGAACTTCACTAATTCCCACTATATCTAACTTCAACCTATCCATTTCCCTTTTTAAATTTTCTAACCTACCTGCCCGATTAAGGGATCTGACATTCCACCCTCCGATCCGTAGAACGCCAGTTTTCTTTCTCTTGATAACGACATCCTCTTGAGTAGTCCCCGCCCGGAGGTCCGAATGGGGGACTATTTAACCTCCGGAATATTTTACCCAAGAGGACACCATCATCATGTAATCATACAGTAAAGCTGCATACAGTAAAGCTGTATTTCATGAGGACCCAATTTCTGTGTTAACTCTTCAACGTGAGTTAGCAAGGAATGCAGTAAAGAAGGAATAGTGCAACGGAAAGGAGATTCGCGTACCCGAAAAGAAAATCCTGTCGTTTCCATAGAAAGGTTACTCGATTTAGAAGGAGAAGGCATGTAACCCATAGTATTTCATAGCGACGCAATTTCTGTATTAATTCGTCAATGTGAGGGAGCGATGGATGATGTGAAGAAGGAATAGTGCATAGGAAAGGAGATACTCGCCTCTCAAAAGAAAATGCTGTCGTTTCCATAGATACGTTACTGGATTTAGAAGGAGAAGTCATAGAACACATAGTATTTCATAGCAACGCAATTTCTGTATTAATTCGTCAATGTTAGGAAGCCAGCGATGCAGTAAAGAAGGAATAGTGCATCGGAAAGGAGTTAGTCGTATCCCAAATAAAAATCCTGCCGTTTCCATAGAAACGTTACTCGATTTAGAAGGAGTAGTCATAGAACCCATAGTATTTCATAGCGACGTAATTTCTGTGTTAATTCGTCAATGTGAAGGAGCGAGATTTGCAGTAAAGAAGGTATAGTGCATCGGAAAGGATATTCTCGTATCCCAAAAGAAAATACTGTCGTTTCCATAGAAACGTTACTCGATTTAGAAGCAGAAGTCATAGACCCCTTTGCATTTCATAGCGACGCAATTTCTGTGTTAATTCGACAATGTGAGGGAGCGAGGGATGCAGCAAAGAAGGAATAGTGCATCGGAAAGGAGATACTCGTATCCCAAAGGAAAATCCTCTCATTTCCATAGAAACGTTACGCGATTTAGTAGGAGAAGTCGTAGAACCCATAGTATTTCATTGCGACGCAATTTCTGTGTTAATTCTTCAATGTGAAGTTGCGAGGGATGCAGAAAAGAAGGAATGGTGCATCGGAAAGGAGATACTCGCCTCCCAAAAGAAAATACTGTCGTTTCCATAGAAACGTTACTCGATTTAGAAGGAGAAGTCGTGTAACTCACAGTATTTAATAGCGACGCAATATCTGTGCTAATTCGTCAATGTGAGGAAGCGAGGGATGCAGTACAGAAGGAGTATGGCATCGGAAAGGAGATACTCGCATCCCAAACGAAAATCCTGTCGTTTCCATAGAAAAGTTACTCGATTTAGAAGGAGAAGTCATATAACCCATAGTATTTCATAGCGACGCAATTTCAGTGATAATTCGTCAATGTGAGGAAACGAGGGATGCAGTAAAGATGGAATAGTGCATCGGAAAGGAGATACTCGCCTCCCAAAGGAAAATCCTGTCGTTTCCATAGAAACGTTACTCGATCTAGAAGGAGAAGTCATCAGACCACATATTATTTCATAGCGACGCCATTTCTGTGTTAATTCGTCAATGTGAGGGAGCGAGGGAAGCAGTAAAGAAGGAATAGTCCAACGGAAAGGAGATACTCGCCTCCCAAAAGAAAATCCTGTCGTTTCCATTGAAACGTTACAGGATTTAGAAGGAGAAGTCATAGAACACATAGTAATTTAGAGCGACGCAATATCTGTGTTAATTCGTCAATGCGAGGGAGCAGGGATGCAGTGTAAGCGGAATAGTGCATCGGAAAGGAGATACTCGTATCCCAAAATAAAATCGTGTCGTCTCCATAGAAACGTTACTCAATGTAGAAGGAGAAGTCATAGAACACATAGTATTTCATAGCGACGCAATTTTTGTGATAAGTCGTCAATGTGAGGGAGCGAGGGATGAAGTAAAGAAGGAATAGTGCATCAGAAAGGAGATACTCGGCTCCCAAAGCAAAATCCTGTCGTTTTTAAAGAAACATTACTCGATTTAGAAGGAGAAGTCATAGAACACTTAGTATTTCGTAGCGACGAAATATTTGTGTTAATTCGTCAATGTGACGAAGCGAGCGATGCAGTAAAGAAGGAATAGTGCATCAGAAAGGAGATACTTGCCTCTCAAAAGAAAATCCAGTCGTTTCCATAGAAACGTTACTCGATTTAGAAGGAGAAGTCATAGAACCCATAATATTTCCTAACGACGCAATTTCTGTGCTAATTCGTCAATGTGAGGGAGCGAGGGATACAATAATGATAGAATAGTGCATCGGAAAGGAGATACTCGCCTCCCAAGGTAAAATCCTATCGTTTCCATAGAAATGTTACTCGATTTAGAAGGTGAAATCATAGAACCCGTAGTATTTCATAGCGACGCAATTTCTGTGTTAATTCTTCAATGTGAAGTTGCGAGGGATGCAGAAAAGAAGGAATGGTGCATCGGAAAGGAGATACTCGCCTCCCAAAAGAAAATACTGTCGTTTCCATAGAAACGTTACTCGATTTAGAAGGAGAAGTCGTGTAACTCACAGTATTTAATAGTGACGCAATTTCTGTGTTAATTCGTCAATGTGAGGGAGCGAGGGAGGCAGTAAAGAAGGAATAGTGCATCGGAAAGGAGATACTCGCCTCCCAAAAGAAAATCCTGTCGTTTCCATTGAAACGTACTCGATTTAGAAGGAGAGGTCATAGAACACTTGGTATTTTAGAGCGACGCAATTTCTATGTTAATTCGTCAATGTGAGGGAGCGAGGGATGCAGTGAAGAAGGAACAGTGCATTGGAAAGGAGATACTCACCTCCCAAAAGAAAATCGGTCGTTTTCATAGAAACGTTACTCGATTTAGAAGGAGAAGTCATAGAACACATGGTATTTTAGAGCGACGCAATTTCAGTGTTTATTCGACAATGTGAGGGAGCGATGGATGATGTAAAGATCGAATAGTGCATAGGAAAGGAGATACTCGCCTCTCAAAAGAAAATGCTGTCGTTTCCACAGATACGTTACTCGATTTAGAAGGAGAAGCCGTAGAACACATAGTATTTCATAGCAACGCAATTTCTGTATTAATTCGTCAATGTGAGGAAGCCAGCGACGCAGTAAAGAAGGAATAGTGCATCGGAAAGGAGTTAGTCGTATCCCAAATAAAAATCCTGTCGTTTCCATAGAAACGTTACTCGATTTAGAAGGAGTAGTCATAGAACCCATAGTATTTCATAGCGACGTAATTTCTGTGTTAATTCGTCAATGTGAGGGAGCGAGATTTGCAGTAAAGAAGGTATAGTGTATCGGAAAAGAGATTCTCGTATCCCAATAGAAAATACTGTCGTTTCCATAGAAACGTTACTCGATTTAGAAGCAGAAGTCATAGACCCCATAGCATTTCACAGCGACGCAATTTCTGTGTTAATTCGCCAATGTGAGGGAGCGAGGGATGCAGCAAAGAAGGAATAGTGCATCGGAAAGGAGATACTCGTATCCCAAAATAAAATCGTGTCGTCTCCATAGAAACGTTACTCGATTTAGAAGGAGAAGTCATAGAAACCGTAGAATTCCATCGCGAGTCAATTTCAGTGTTAATTCGTCAATGTGAGGGAGCGAGGGATGCGGAGAAGAAGGAATAGTGCACCGGAAAGGAGACTCTCGCCTCTCTAAAGAAAATCCTGTCGTTTCCATAGAAACGTTACTCGATTTAGAAGGAGAAGTCATAGAAACCATAGTATATCATAGCTACGCAAATTCTCTGATAATTCGTCAATGTGTGGGAGCGAGGGATAAAGTAAAGAAGGTATTGTGCATCAGAAAGGAGATACTCACCTCTCAAAAGAAAATCCTGTCGTTTCGATAGAAACGTTACTCGATTTAGAAGGAGAAGTCATATAACCCATAGTATTTCATAGCGACGCAATTTCAGTGTTAATTTGTCAATGTGAGGGAGCGAGGGATGCAGTAAAGAAGGAATAGTGCATCGGAAAGGAGATACTCGCCTCCCAAAGGAAAATCCTGTCGTTTCCATAGAAACGTTACTCGATTTTGAAGGAGAAGTCATGGACCACATATTATTTCATAGCGACGCCATTTCTGTGTTAATTCGTCAATGTGATGGAGCGAGGGAAGCAGTAAAGAAGGAATAGTCCAACGGAAAGGAGATACTCGCCTCCCAAAAGAAAATCCTGTCGTTTCCATAGAAACGTTACAGGATTTAGAAGGAGAAGTCATAGAACCCTTAGTATTTCATAGCGACGCAATTTGTGTGTTAATTCGTCAATGTGACGGAGCGAGCGATGCAGTAAAGAGGGAATAGCGCATCGGAAAGGAGATACTCGCTTCGAAAGAAAATCCTGTCGTATCCATAGAAACGTTACTCGATTTAGAAGGAGAAGACGTAGAACACATAGTATTCCATATCGTCGCAATTGCTGTGTTAATTCGTCAATGTGAGGGAGCGAGTGATGCAGTAAAGAAGGAATGGTGCACCGGAATGGAGATACTCGTATCCCAACCGAAAATCCTCTCGTTACCATAGACACGTTACTCGATTTAAAAGGAGACGTCATAGAACCCATAGTATTTCATGTTGTTGTTGTTGTGGTCTTCAGTCCTGAGACTGGTTTGATGCAGCTCTCCATGCTACTCTATCCTGTGCAAGCTTTTTCATCTCCCAGTACCTACTGCAACCTACATCCTTCTGAATCTGCTTAGTGTATTCATCTCTTGGTCTCCCTCTACGATTTTTACCCTCCACGCTGCCCTCCAATACTAAATTGGTGATCCCTTGATGCCTCAGAACATGTCCTACCAACCGATCCCTTCTTCTGGTCAAGTTGTGCCACAAACTTCTCTTCTCCCCAATCCTATTCAATACTTCCTCATTAGTTATGTGATCTACCCATCTGATCTTCAGCATTCTTCTGTAGCACCACAATTCGAAAGCTTCTATTCTCTTCTTGTCCAAACTATTTATTTTCCATGTTTCACTTCCATACATGGCTACACTCCATACGAATACTTTCAGAAATGACTTCCTGACACTTAAATCAATACTGGATGTTAACAAATTTCTCTTCTTCAGAAACGCTTTCCTTGCCATTGCCAGCCTACATTTTATATCCTCTCTACTTCGACCATCATCAGTTATTTTGCTCCCCAAATAGCAAAACTCCTTTACTACTTTAAGTGCCTCATTTCCTAATCTAATTCCCTCAGCATCACCCGACTTAATTAGACTACATTCCATTATCCTTGTTTTGCTTTTGTTCATGTTCATCTTATATCCTCCTTTCAAGACACTGTCCATTCCATTCAACTGCTCTTCCAAGTCCTTTGCTGTCTCTGACAGAATTACAATGTCATCGGCGAACCTCAAAGTTTTTATTTCTACTCCATGAATTTTAATACCCACTCCAAATTTTTCTTTTGTTTCCTTTACTGCTTGCTCAATATACAGATTGAACAACATCGGGGAGAGGCTACAACCCTGTCTTACTCCCTTCCCAACCACTGCTTACCTTTCATGTCCCTCGACTCTTATAACTGCCATCTGGTTTCTGTACAAATTGTAAATAGCCTTTCGCTCCCTGTATTTTACCCCTGCCACCTTTAGAATTTGAAAGAGAGTATTCCAGTCAACATTGTCAAAAGCTTTCTCTAAGTCTACAAATGCTAGAAACGTAGGTTTGCCTTTCCTTAATCTTTCTTCTAAGATAAGTCGTAAGGTCAGCATTGCCTCACGTGTTCCAGTTTTTCTACGGAATCCAAACTGATCTTCCCCGAGGTTGGCTTCTACTAGTTTTTCCATTCGTCTGTAAAGAATTCGTGTTAGTATTTTGCAGCTGTGACTTATTAAGCTGATAGTTCGGTAATTTTCACATCTGTCAACACCTGCTTTCTTTGGGATTGGAATTATTATATTCTTCTTGAAGTCTGAGGGTATTTCGCCTGTTTCATACATCTTGCTCACCAGATGGTAGAATTTTGTCAGGACTGGCTCTCCCACGGCCGTCAGTAGTTCCAATGGAATATTGTCTACTCCGGGGGCCTTGTTTCGACTCAGGTCTTTCAGTGCTCTGTCAAACTCTTCACGCAGTATCATATCTCCCATTTCATCTTCATCTACATCCTCTTCCATTTCCATAATATTGTCCTCAAGTACATCGCCCTTGTATAAACCCTCTATATACTCCTTCCACCTTTCTGCTTTCCCTTCTTTGCTTAGAACTGGATTTCCATCTGAGCTCTTGATATTCATACAAGTCGTTCTCTTATCTCCAAAGGTCTCTTTAATTTTCCTGTAGGCGGTATCTATCTTACCCCTAGTGAGATAGGCCTCCACATCCTTACATTTGTCCTCTAGCCATCCCTGCTTAGCCATTTTGCACTTCCTGTCGATCTCATTTTTGAGACGTTTGTATTCCTTTTTGCCTGTTTCACTTACTGCATTTTTATATTTTCTCCTTTCATCAATTAAATTCAATATTTCTTCTGTAACCCAAGGATTTCTACTAGCCCTCGTCTTTTTACCTACTGGATCCACTCCTGCCTTCACTACTTCATCCCTCAAAGCTACCCATTCTTCTTCTACTGTATTTATTTCCCCCATTCCTGTCAATTGCTCCCTTATACTCTCCCTGAATCTCTGTACAACCTCTGGTTCTTTTAGTTTATCCAGGTCCCATCTCCTTAAATTCCCACGTTTTTGCAGTTTCTTCAGTTTTAATCTACAGGTCATAACCAATAGATTGTGGTCAGAGTCCACATCTGCACCTGGAAATGTCTTACAATTTAAAACCTGGTTCCTAAATCTCTGTCTTACCATTATATAATCTATCTGATACCTTTTAGTATCTCCAGGGTTCTTCCATGTATACAGCCTTCTTTCATGATTCTTAAACCAAGTGTTAGTTATGATTATGTTGTGCTCTGTGCAAAATTCTACCAGGCGGCTTCCTCTTTCATTTCTGTCCGCCAATCCATATTCACCTACTATGTTTCCTTCTCTCCCTTTTCCTACACTCGAATTCCAGTCACCCATGACGATTAAATTTTCGTCTCCCTTCACAATCTGAATAATTTCTTTTATTTCATCATACATTTCTTCAATTTCTTCGTCATCTGCAGATCTAGTTGGCATATAAACTTGTACTACAGTAGTAGGTGTGGGCTTCGTATCTATCTTGGCCACAATAATGCGTTCACTATGCTGTTTGTAGTAGCTTACCCGCATTCCTATTTTCCTATTCATTATTAAACCTACTCCTGCATTACCCCTATTTGATTTTGTGTTTATAACCCTGTAGTCATCTGACCAGAAGTCTTGTTCCTCCTGCCACCGAACTTCACTAATTCCCACTATATCTAACTTCAACCTATCCATTTCCCTTTTTAAATTTTCTAACCTACCTGCCCGATTAAGGGATCTGACATTCCACCCTCCGATCCGTAGAACGCCAGTTTTCTTTCTCCTGATAACGACATCCTCTTGAGTAGTCCCCGCCCGGAGGTCCGAATGGGGGACTATTTAACCTCCGGAATATTTTACCCAAGAGGACACCATCATCATGTAATCATACAGTAAAGCTGCATACAGTAAAGCTGTATTTCATGAGGACCCAATTTCTGTGTTAACTCTTCAACGTGAGTTAGCAAGGAATGCAGTAAAGAAGGAATAGTGCAACGGAAAGGAGATTCGCGTACCCGAAAAGAAAATCCTGTCGTTTCCATAGAAAGGTTACTCGATTTAGAAGGAGAAGGCATGTAACCCATAGTATTTCATAGCGACGCAATTTCTGTATTAATTCGTCAATGTGAGGGAGCGATGGATGATGTGAAGAAGGAATAGTGCATAGGAAAGGAGATACTCGCCTCTCAAAAGAAAATGCTGTCGTTTCCATAGATACGTTACTGGATTTAGAAGGAGAAGTCATAGAACACATAGTATTTCATAGCAACGCAATTTCTGTATTAATTCGTCAATGTTAGGAAGCCAGCGATGCAGTAAAGAAGGAATAGTGCATCGGAAAGGAGTTAGTCGTATCCCAAATAAAAATCCTGCCGTTTCCATAGAAACGTTACTCGATTTAGAAGGAGTAGTCATAGAACCCATAGTATTTCATAGCGACGTAATTTCTGTGTTAATTCGTCAATGTGAAGGAGCGAGATTTGCAGTAAAGAAGGTATAGTGCATCGGAAAGGATATTCTCGTATCCCAAAAGAAAATACTGTCGTTTCCATAGAAACGTTACTCGATTTAGAAGCAGAAGTCATAGACCCCTTTGCATTTCATAGCGACGCAATTTCTGTGTTAATTCGACAATGTGAGGGAGCGAGGGATGCAGCAAAGAAGGAATAGTGCATCGGAAAGGAGATACTCGTATCCCAAAGGAAAATCCTATCATTTCCATAGAAACGTTACGCGATTTAGTAGGAGAAGTCGTAGAACCCATAGTATTTCATTGCGACGCAATTTCTGTGTTAATTCGTCAATGTGACGGAGCCAGGGATGCAGTAAAGAAGGAATAGTGCATCGGAAAGGAGATACTCGCATCACAAAAGAAATCCTGTCGTTTCCATTGAAACGTTACTCGATTTAGAAGGAGAAGTCATAGAAACCATAGAATTTCATAGCGAGTCAATTTCAGTGTTAATTCGTCAATGTGCGGGAGCGAGGGATGCGGAAAAGAAGGAATAGTGCACCGGAAAGGAGACTGTCGCCTCTCAAAAGAAACTCCTGTCGTTTCCATAGAAACGTTACTCGATTTAGAAGGAGACGTCACAGAACCCATAGTATTTCATGACGACCCAATTTCTGTGTTAATCCGTCATTGTGAAGTTGCAAGGGATGCAGTAAAGAAGGAATAGTGCATCGGAAAGGAGATACTCGTATCCCAAAAGAAAATCCCGTCGTTTCCATAGAAACGTTACTCGATTTAGAAGGAGAAGACATAGAACCCTTAGTATTTCATAGCGACGCAATTTGTGTGTTAATTCGTCAATGTGACGGAGCGAGCCATGCAGTAAAGAAGGAATAAGGGCATCGGAAAGGATATACTCGCCTCTGAAAGAAAATCCTGTCGTTTCCATAGAAACGTTATTCGATTTAGAAGGAGAAGACATAGAACACATAGTATTCCATATCGTCGCAATTTCTGTGATAATTCGTCAATGTGAGGGAGCGAGTGATGCAGGAAAGAAGGAATGGGGCACCGGAAAGGAGATACTCGTATCCCAAACGAAAATCCTCTCGTTTCCATAGAAACGTTACTCGATTTAAAAGGAGATGTCATAGAACCCATAGTATTTCATGACGACCCAATGTCTGTGTTAACTCTTCAACGTGAGTTAGCAAGGAATGCAGTAAAGAAGGAATAGTGCAACGGAAAGGAGATTCGCGTATCCCCAAAAGAAAATACTGTCGTTTCCATTGAAACGTTACTCTATTTAGAAGGAGAAGGCATGTAACCCATAGTATTTCATAGCGACGCAATTTCTGTGTTCATTCGTCAATGTGAGTGTGCGAGGGATGCAGTAAAGAATGAATAGTGTATCGGAAAGGAGATACTCACCTCCCAAAGGAAAATCTTGCCGTTCCCATAGAAACGTTACTCGATTTAGAAGGAGACGTCATAGGCCCCATAGTATTTCATAGCGAAGACACGTCTGTGTTAATTCGTCAATGTGAGGGAGCGAGGGATGCAGCAAAAAAGGAATAGTGCATCGGAAAGGAGATACTCGTATCTCAAAAGAAAATCCTATCATTTCCATAGAAACGTTACTCGACATAGAAGGAGAAGTCATAGAACCTATAGTATTTCATCGCGACGCAATTTCTGTGTTAATTCGTCTATGTGAGGGAGCGACGTATGCAGTAAAGGAGGAATAATGCATCGGAAAGGAGATAGCCGTATCCCAAACGAAAATCCAGTCGTTTCCATAGAAACGTTACTCGATTTAGAAGGAGAAGTCATAGAACACATAGTATCTCTTAGCGACGCAATTTCTGTGTTAATTCGTCAATGTGAGGGAGCGACGGATGCAGTAAAGAAGGAATAGTGCATCGGAAAGGAGATACTCGCATCCGAAAAGATAATCCTGTCGTTTCCATAGAAACGTTTCTCGATTTTCAAGGAGAAGTCATAGAACGCATAGTATTCCATAGCGACGCAATTTCTGTGATAATTCGTCAATGTGAGGGAGCCAGGGATGCAGTAAAGAAGGAATAGTGCATTGGAAAGGAGATAGTCGTATCCCAAAAGAAAATGCTGTCGCTTCCATAGAAGCGTTACTCGATTTAGAAGGAGAAGTCATAGAACCCGTAGTATTTCATAGAGACCCAATTTCTGTGTTAATTCGTCAATGTGAGGGAGCCAAGGATGCAGTAAAGACGGAATAGTGCATCGGAAAGGACATACTCTTAACCCAATGGAAAATCCTGTTATTTCAATAGAAACGTTACTCGATTTAGAAGGAGAAGTCATAGAACCCGTAGTATTTCATAGAGACCCAATTTCTGTGTTAATTCGTCAATGTGAGGGAGCCAAGGATGCAGTAAAGACGGAATAGTGCATCGGAAAGGAGATACCCGTATCCCAAAAGAAAAACCGATCACTTCTATAGAAACGTTACGCTATTAAGTACGAGAAGACATAGAACCCATAGTATTCCATAGCGACGTAATTTCGGTGTTGAATCTTCAATGTGAGGGAGCCAGAGATGCAGTTATAAAGGAATAGTGCATCGGAAAGGAGATACTCGTATCCAAAAGATAATCCTGTCGTTCCAATTGAAACGTTACTCGATTTAGAAGGAGATGTCAAGGAACACATAGTGTTTCATAGCGACGCAATTTCTGTGTTAATTCGTCAATGTGAGGGAGCGAGGGATAAAGTAATGAAGGAATAGTGCATCCGAAAGGAGATACTCGGATCCAAACGAAATCCTGTCGTGTGCTTAGAAACGTTACTCGATTTAGAAGGAGAAGTCATAGAACCCATAGTATATCATACCGACGCATTTTCTGTCTTAATTCGTCAATGTGAGGGAGAGAGGAATGTAGTAAAGAAGGTATAGGGCATCGGAAAGGAGATACTCGTATCCCAAAAGAAAATCCTGTTGTTTCCATAGAAACGTTACTCGATTTAGAAGGAGAAGTCATAGAACCCGTAGTATTTCATAGAGACCCAATTTCTGTGTTAATTCGTCAATGTGAGGGAGCCAAGGATGCAGTAAAGACGGAATAGTGCATCGGAAAGGACATACTCTTAACCCAATGGAAAATCCTGTTATTTCAATAGAAACGTTACTCGATTTAGAAGGAGAAGTCATTGAACCAATAGTATTTCATAGCGACGCATTTCGTGAGTTACTTCGTCAATGTGAGGGTGCGAGGGATGCAGTACAGAAGGAATAGTTCATCGGAAAGGAGATGGTCGTATCCCAATGAAAAATCCTGTCGTTACCATAGAAAAGTTACTCGATTGAGAAGGAGAAGTCATAGAACCCATAGTATCCCATAGCGACTCATTTTCTGAGTGAATTCGTCAATTTGAGGGGGCGAGGGATGCAGTAAACAAGGAATAGTGCATCGGAAGGGAGATGTATGCCTAAAGAAAAAACAGTCGTTTCCTTAGAAACGTTACTCGATTTAGAAGGTGAAGTCACAGAATCCATAGTATTTCGTAGCTACGCAAATTCTGTGTTAATTCGTCAATGTGAGGGTGCGAGTGGTGCAGTAAAGAAGGACTTGTGCATTGGAAAGGAGGAACTCGTATCCCAAAAGAAAATCCTGTCGTTCCCATAGAAACGTTACTCGATATAAGAGGAGAAGTCATAGAACCAATAGTATTTCATAGCGACGCAATTTCTGTGTTAATTCGTCAATGTGATGGAGCGAGGTATGCAGTAAAGTAGGAATAGTGCATCAGAAAGGAGATACTCGTATCCCAAAAGAAAATCCTGTCGTTTCCACAGCTTCGTTACTCGATTAGGAAGGAGAACCCATAGAACGCAATGTATTTCATACCGACGCAAAATCTGTCTTAATTCGTCAATGTGAGGGAGCGAGGGATGCAGTAAAGAAGGAATAGTGCATTGGAAAGGAGATACTCGTATCCCAAAAGGAAATCCTGTCGTCTCCATAGAAACCTTTCTTGATTTTGAAGGAGAGGTCATAGAACCCATAGCATTTCATTGCGACGCAATTTCTGTGTTAATTCGTCAGTGTGAGGGAGCGAGGGATGCAGCAAAGAAGGAATAGTGCATCGGAAAGCAGATACTCGTATCCCAAAAGAAAATCCTATCATTTCCATTGATACGTTACGTGATTTAGTAGGAGAAGTAATAGAACCCATAGCATTCCATAGCGACGCAATTTCTGTGTTAATTCGTCAATGTGAGGGAGCGAAGGATGCATGAGAGAAGGAATAGTGCATCGGAAATAAGATACTCGTATCCCAAAAGAAAATCCTGTCGTCTCCATCGAAACGTTACTCGATTTAGAAGGAGATGTCATAGAACCCATAGTATTTTATAGCGACGCAAATTCTGTCTTAATTCGTCAATGTGAGGGAGCGAGGGATGCAGTTAAGAAGTAAAAGTGCATCGGAAAGGAGATACTCGTATCCCAAAAGAAAATCCTGTCGTTTCCTTAGAAACGTTACTCGATTTAGAAGGAGAAGTCATAGAACCCATAGTATTCCATAGAGACGTAATTTCGGTGTTGATTCTTCAATGTGAGAGAGCCAGAGATGCAGTAAAGAAGGAATAGTGGGTCGGAAAGGAGATACTCGTATCCAAAAGAAAAACCTGCCGTCTCAATTGAAACGTTACTCGATTTAGAAAGCGAAGTCAAAGAACCCATAGTATTTGATAGCGACGCAATTTCTGTGTTAATTCGTCAATGTGAGGGAGCGAGGGAAGCAGTAAGGAAGGAATAGTGCATCGGAAAGGAGATACTCGTATCCCAAAAGAAAATCCTGTCGTTTCCAAAGAAACGTTACTCGAATAAGAAGGAGAAGCTATAGAACCCATAGTATTTCATACCGACGCCAAATCTGTCTTAATTCGTCAATGTGAGGGAGCGAGGGATGCAGTAAAGAAGGAATAGTGCATCGGAAAAGAGATACTCGTATCCCAAAAAAAAATGTCCTGCCGTTTCCATAGAAGCGTTACTCGATTTAGATGCAGAAGTCATAGAACCCAAAGTAATCCACAGCTACGCAATTACTGTGTTCATTCGTCAATGTGACGCCGCGAGGGATGCAGTAGAGAAGTAATAGTGCATCGGAAAGGAGATAGTCGTATCCCAAAAGAAAATCCTGTCGTTTCCATAGAAATGTTACTCGAATAAGAAGGAGAAGCCATAGAACCCATAGCATTTCATAGCGACGCAATTTCTGTATTAATTCGTCACTTTGAGGAAGCGAGCGATGCAGTAAAGAAGGTATAGTGCATGGGAAAGGAGATACTCGAATCGCAAAAGAAAAACCTGTCGTTTCCATAGAAACGTTACTCGATTTTGAAGCAGATGTCATAGAGCCCATAGTATTCCATAGCGACGCAATTTCTGTGTTAATTCGTAAATGTGAGGGAGACAGGGATGCAGTAAAGAAGGAATAGAGCATCGGAAATTAGATAGCCGTATCCCAAAAGAAAATCCTGTCGTTTCCAAAGGAACTTTACTCGATTTAGAAGGAGAAGTCATAGAACCCATAGTATTTCATAGCGACGCAATTTCTGCGTTAATTCGTCAATATGAGGGAGCGAGGGATGCCGTAAAGGAGGAATAGTGCGTCGGAAAGGTGATACTCGTATCCCAAAAGAAAATCCTTTCGTTTCCATAGAAACGTTACTCGATTTTGAAGGAGAAGTCATAGAACCCATAGCATTTCATAGCGTCGCAATTTCTGTATTAATTCGTCAGTGTGAGGGAGCGAGGGATGCAGCAAAGAAGGAATAGTGCATCGGAAAGGTGATACTCGTATCCCAAAAGAAAATCCTATCATTTACATAGATACGTTACGTGATTTAGTAGGAGAAGTTGTAACACCACAGCTCTTATGCTGTATGTATTCATTTTGCTTTATTTAATGTTACATTGTTGATCGCCTGTGATTGTGTTCAAATCGATAGCATAAAATTGTGTATTCTTTTCTTTTTCAAACCTTTGATGTCGTGATTTGATTCTATGCAAAGTAGTGTATCTGCAATTTGTATTCTTTGTCCCATTTGGAGGGAACAGAAGTTATTGTATGTAATTGTAATTTTGTATGAATAATTTTTTGTAGAAGTGTCAATATGTGAAAATGTTCTGTTTTATTTAATGTATTTGTTTGCTGTTATGTAAATTGCTGATCCTCACTTAGGGTTCTTAGTTAGTTTGTATGTAAATGGTGTAGTGGTTCCCCTCTGGAACGGAAATGCGTAGCACGCACAAATTGTGGTTGGCATAGGTGGAAAAGGTGGAACTGATAGTCAGTCGGAGACGAGCCACCAGTCGGAAAGGAGCTATGAGTCTGTGCACTGTCATTGTAAAGGTGCATATCGTGCTGATTCAGAGAGAGGCTTTTCCTGCTTCTTTCCAATGCCTCGGATGGGTGGATAAATAGCTGGATCTATTCTGGAATTTGTATGAATCATCGCCATGAAGATACGATAAAGTCCGGCAATTCTACCTGTAATTCCACCTACCAACAGGCAGTTGCCACCACATTGCGCAATCACTGTAACGTAATACTATATTGATGTACAGTGAAGGATCAGCCTAATGGATGTGTTAGTGTGCTGAAATATAAGGTAATTCATATCGGAATTTATTTACCTACCTTGATTTTACTCATCATAACACCTCTCAGGGTCCTCTCCGTTTGAAGTAAAGTGATTACCGAGTGTCCTTACTGAAAGTACGTTGAAGCCTAGAGCTTTGTTAAATACTGCCTCTTGAACTTATTACAAAGATAGTTAAAGCTAATGTGGTAACAGAGTGAGTTAAAGCAAATGTTATTTGTCCAATAATAATTTTCCTATTGAAACTGTTATTTAAAGTGCTGTTACCAACTTCAAACTTTAGGCTGAGTCTTATAAAGTAAATGATCACGTTGTTGTCTGTAGTAAATTCTAAAAAGGAGAGTCAGTTCCTTGCAATTTTGTCAGCATTGTGTTTCGTTGTAGTAAAAGTGAGAAAGATGCAGTTGTGAAATGTTACATTCTCATGTATGCCAAGTGTTTGTCTCTCTTGTGTGCATATTAACAGTATAAAGACCACTCAGTTTGTGTAAACCCTGAAAGTGATAGTGTTTTTCTGTACCTGTTATAATTGTGAAAATAGTTCCTGCTGCTCTAACTGTTAGCTTCAATCTTAAAACATATGTGTGTTAGAGTTCATTGCACTCGCATGTTGCTAAGTCTAGGTTGTGCCTGTTGTGTTGTCCATTATAGTTACTTATACCTACTTTCATAAACGAGAATGTTAATCTTTCTCTTGCCTAATTAGGCTGGCGACCGTTTCCCTTATTCTATAAACAGTATAGCTAGGCAAAATTTTGTTTGTCACTATTCCAATATTAACGTAATTCTGACTTTCATTTCCGATAAGCCACTTCCATTAGGAACAATACGGTCAACTTAACAAAATTCCTCTCAGAGGGTAACACTGCTCTGTTGCTTTGTGCCATAGTTACTTTTACAAAATTGTTTTATGTCACAACCTGCTTCTGGCATTGAGGTTATGGTACAGTAGTTAGCAGACGGGGAGTGTTATAAAGTCATAGAACCCATAGCATTCCATAGCGACCCAATTTCTGTGTTAATTCGACAATGTGAGGGAGTGAGGGATGCAGTAGAGAAGGGATAGTGCATCGGAGAGGAGATAGTCGCATTGCAAAAGAAAATCCCGTCGTTTCCATAGAAACATTACTCAATTTAGAAGGAGAAGTCATTGAACCCATAGTATATCATAGCAACGCAATTTGTGAGTTAGTTCGTCAATGTGAGGGAGCGAGGGATGCAGTACAGAAGGAATAGTGCATCGGAAAGGAGATGGTCGTATTCCAATGGAAAATCCTGTCGTAACCATAGAAACGTTACTCGATTCAGAAGGAGAATTCAGAGAACCCATAGTATCTCATAGCGACGCAATTTCTGTGTTAATTCGTCAATGTGAGGGGGCGAGGGATGCAGTAAACAAGGAATAGTGCATCGGAAAGGAGATGTATCCCTAAAGAAAATACAGTCGTTTCCATAGAAACGTTACTCGATTTAGAAGGAGAAGTCATAGAACCCATAGTATTACATAGCGACGAAATTTCTGTGCTTATTCGTCAATGTGAGGGAACGAGGGATGTAGTAAAGAAGGAATAGTGAATCGGAAAGGAGATACTCGTATCCCAAAAGAAAATCCTGTCGGAGCCATAGAAACGTTACTCGATTTAGAAGAAGAAGTCATAGAACCCGTAGTATTTCATAGCGACGCAATTTGTAAGTTACTTCCTGAATGTGAGGGAGCGAGGGATGCAGTACAGCAGGAATAGTGCATCGGAAATTAGATGGTCGTATCCCAAAAGAAAATCCTGTCGTTACCATAGAAACGTTACTCGATTGAGAACGAGAAGTCATAGAACCCATAGTATTTTATAGCGACGCAATTTCTGTGTTAATTCGTCAATGTGAGTGGGCGAGGGATGCAGTAAACAAGGAATAGTGCATCGGAAGAAGATGTATCCCAAAAGAAAATCCTGTCGTCTCCATAGAAACGTTACTCGATTTAGAAGGAGAAGTCATAGAACCCATAGCATTTCATAGGGACGAAATTTCTGTGTTAATTCCTCAGTGTGAGGTAGCGAGGGATGCAGCAAAGAAGGAATAGTGCATCGGAAAAGAGATACTCGTATCCCAAAAGAAAATCCTATCATTTCCATAGATACGTTACGTGATTTAGTAGGAGAAGTCATAGAACACATAGCATTCCATAGCGACGCAATTTCTGTGTTAATTCGTCAATGTGAGGGAGCGAGGGATGCAGTAAAGAAGGAATAGTGCATCGGAAAAGAGATACTCGTATCCCAAAAAAAAATCCTGTCGTTTCCATGGAAACGTTACTCGATTTAGAAGCAGAAGTCATAGAACCCATAGTATTCCATAGCGACGCAATTTCTGTGTTAATTCGTCAATGTGAGGGAGCGAGGGAAGCAGTAAGGAAGGAATAGTGCATCGGAAATGAGATACTCGTATCCCAAAAGAAAATCCTGTCGTTTCCATAGAAACGTTACTCGAATAAGAAGGAGAAGCCATAGAACCCATAGTATTTCATACCGACGTAAAATCTGTCTTAATTCCTCAATGTGAGGGAGCGAGGGATGCAGTAAAAAAGAAATAGTACATCGGAAAAGAGATACTCGTATCCCAAAAAAAAATCCTGTCGTTTCCATAGAAACGTTACTCGATTTAGAAGCAGAAGTTATAGAACCCATAGTATTCCATAGCGACGCAATTTCTGTGTTGATTCGTCAATGTGAAGGAGCGAGGGATGCAGTAGAGAAGTAATAGTGCATCGGAAAGGAGATAGTCGTATCCCAAAAGAAAATCCTGTCGTTTCCATAGAAACGTTACTCGATTAAGAAGGATAAGTCATAGAACCCATAGTATCTCATAGCGACGCATTTTCTGTGTTAATTCGTCAATGTGAGGGATCGGGGGATGTAGTAAAGCACGTATAGTGCATCGGAAAGGAGATACTCGTATCCAAAACAAAATCCTGTCGTTTCAATTGAGACGTTACTCGATTTAGAAGGAGAAGTCAAAGAACACATAGTATTTCATAGCGACCCAATTTCTGTGTTAATTCGTCTATGTGAGAATGCGAGGGATGCAGTAAGGAAGGAATAGTGCATCGGAGACGAGATACTCGTATCCCAAAAGAAAATCCTTTCGTTGCCATAGAAACGTTACTCGATTTAGAAGGAGAAGTTATAGAACCCATAGCATTTCATAGCGACGCAATTTCTGTATTAATTCGTCAGTGTGAGGGAGCGAGGGATGCAGCAAAGAAGGAATAGTGCATCGGAAAGGAGATACTCGTATCCCAAAAGAAAATCCTATCATTTACATATATACGTTACGTGATTTAGTAGGAGAAGTCATAGAACTCATAGCATTCCATAGCGACGCAATTTCTGTGTTAATTCGACAATGTGAGGGAGCGAGGGATGCAGTAGAGAAGGGATAGTGCATCGGAGAGGAGATAGTCGCATTGCAAAAGAAAATCCCGTCGTTTCCATAGAAACATTACTCGATTTAGAAGGAGAAGTCATTGAACCCATAGTATATCATTGCGACGCAATTTGTGAGTTACTTCGTCAATGTGAGGGAGCGAGGGATGCAGTACAGAAGGAATAGTGCATCGGAAAGGAGATGGTCGTATTCCAATGGAAAATCCTGTCGTTACCATAGAAACGTTACTCATTCAGAAGGAGAATTCAGAGAACCCATAGTATCTCATAGCGACGCAATTTCTGTGTTAATTCGTCAATGTGAGGGGGTGAGAGATGCAGTAAACAAGGAATAGTGCATCGGAAAGGAGATGTACCTTAAAGAAAATACTGTCGTTTCCTTAGAAACGTTACTCGATTTAGAAAGCGAAGTCACAGAAACCATAGTATTTCGTAGCGAAGCAATTTCTGTGTTAATTCGACTATGTGAGGGAGCGAGGGGTGCAGTAAACAAGGAATAGTGCATCAGAAAGGAGATACTCGTATGCCAAAAGAAAATCCTGTCGTTTCCATAGATACTTTACTCGATTAAGAAGGAGAAGTCCTAGAACCCATAGTATCTCATAGCGCCGCAATGTCTGTGTTAATTCGTCAATGTGAGGGAGCAAAGTATGCAATAAAGAAGGAATAGTGCATCGGAAAGCAGATACTCGTATCCAAAAAGAAAATCCTGTTGTTTCCATAGAAACGTTACTCGATTTAGAAGGAGAAGTCATAGAACCCATAGTATTACATAGCGACGCAATTTCTGTGCTTATTCGTCAATGTGAGGCAGCGAGGGATGTAGTAATGAAGGAATAGTGCATCGGAAAGGAGATACTCGTATCCCAAAAGAAAAACCTGTCGTTTCCATGCAGACGATACTCGATTACGAAGGATAAGTCATAGAACCCATAGAATTTCATAGCGACGCAATTTCTGTGTTCATTCGTCACTGTGAGGAAGCGAGGGATGCAGTAAAGAAGGTATAGTGCATGGGAAAGGATATACTCGAATCGCAAAAGAAAAACCTGTCGTTTCCATAGAAACGTTACTCGATTTTGAAGCAGAAGTCATAGAGCCCATAGTATTCCATAGCGACGCAATTTCTGTGTTAATTCGTAAATGTGATGGAGACAGGGATGCAGTAAAGAAGGAATAGAACATCGGAAATTAGATAGCCGTATCCCAAAAGAAAATCCTGTCGTTTCCATAGAAACGTTACTCGATTTAGATGGAGGAGTAATAGAACCCATAGTGTTTCATAGCGACGTAATTTCTGTGTTAATTCGTTAATATGATTGAGCGAGGGATGCAGTAAAGAAGGTATAGTGCATCGGAATGGAGATAGTCGTATCCCAAAAGAAAATCCTGTCGTTTCCATAGGAATTTTACTCGATTTAGAAGGAGAAGTCATAGAACCCATAGTATTCCATAGCGTCGTAATTTCGGTGCTAATTCGTCAATGTGAGGGATCCAGGGATGCAGTAAAGAAGGAAAAGTGCGTCGGAAAATAGATACTCGTATCCCAAAAGAAAATCGTGCCGTTTCTATTGAAACGTTACTAGATGTAGAAGGAGAAGTCATTGAACCCATAGTATTTCTTAGCGACGCAATTTCTGTGTTCATTCGTCAATGTGAGAGAGCGAGGGATGCAGTAAAGATGGAACAGTGCATCAGAAAAGAGATACTCGTTTCCGAAAATAAAATCCTGTCGTTACCATAGAAACGTTACTCGATTTAGAATGAGAAGACATAGAACCCATAGTATTTCATAGCGACGCAATTTCTGCGTTAATTCGTCAATATGAGGGAGCGAGGGATGCCGTAAAGGAGGAATAGTGCGTCGGAAAGGTGATACTCGTATCCCAAAAGAAAATCCTTTCGTTTCCATAGAAACGTTACTCGATTTTGAAGGAGAAGTCATAGAACCCATAGCATTTCATAGCGACGCAATTTCTGTATTAATTCGTCAGTGTGAGGGAGCGAGGGATGCAGCAAAGAAGGAATAGTGCATCGGAAAGGTGATACTCGTATCCCAAAAGAAAATCCTATCATTTACATAGATACGTTACGTGATTTAGTAGGAGAAGTTGTAACACCACAGCTCTTATGCTGTATGTATTCATTTTGCTTTATTTAATGTTACATTGTTGATCGCCTGTGAATGTGTTCAAATCGATAGCATAAAATTGTGTATTCTTTTCTTTGTCAAACCTTTGATGTCGTGATTTGATTCTATGCAAAGTAGTGTATCTGCAATTTGTATTCTTTGTCCCATTTGGAGGGAACAGAAGTTATTGTATGTAATTGTAATTTTGTGTGAATAATTTTTTGTAGAAGTGTCAATATGTGAAAATGTTCTGTTTTATTTAATGTATTTGTTTGCTGTTATGTAAATTGCTGATCCTCACTTAGGGTTCTTAGTTAGTTTGTATGTAAATGGTGTAGTGGTTCCCTCTGGAACGGAAATGCGTAGCACGCGCAAATTGTGGTTGGCATAGGTGGAAAAGGTGGAACTGATAGTCAGTCGGAGACGAGCCACCAGTCGGAAAGGAGCTATGAGTCTGTGCACTGTCATTGTAAAGGTGCATATCGTGCTGATTCAGAGAGAGGCTTTTCCTGCTTCTTTCCAATGCCTCGGATGGGTGGATAAATAGCTGGATCTATTTTGGAATTTGTATGAATCATCGCCATGAAGATACGATAAAGTCCGGCAATTCTACCTGTAATTCCACCTACCAACAGGCAGTTGCCACCACATTGCGCAATCACTGTAACGTAATACTATATTGATGTACAGTGAAGGATCAGCCTAATGGATGTGTTAGTGTGCTGAAATATAAGGTAATTCATATCGGAATTTATTTACCTACCTTGATTTTACTCATCATAACACCTCTCAGGGTCCTCTCCGTTTGAAGTAAAGTGATTACCGAGTGTCCTTACTGAAAGTACGTTGAAGCCTAGAGCTTTGTTAAATACTGCCTCTTGAACTTATTAGAAAGATAGTTAAAGCTAATGTGGTAACAGAGTGAGTTAAAGCAAATGTTATTTGTCCAATAATAATTTTCCTATTGAAACTGTTATTTAAAGTGCTGTTACCAACTTCAAACTTTAGGCTGAGTCTTATAAAGTAAATGATCACGTTGTTGTCTGTAGTAAATTCTAAAAAGGAGAGTCAGTTCCTTGCAATTTTGTCAACATTGTGTTTCGTTGTAGTAAAAGTGAGAAAGATGCAGTTGTGAAATGTTACATTCTCATGTATGCCAAGTGTTTGTCTCTCTTGTGTGCATATTAACAGTATAAAGACCACTCAGTTTGTGTAAACCCTGAAAGTGATAGTGTTTTTCTGTACCTGTTATAATTGTGAAAATAGTTCCTGCTGCTCTAACTGTTAGCTTCAATCTTAAAACATATGTGTGTTAGAGTTCATTGCACTCGCGTGTTGCTAAGTCTAGGTTGTGTCTGTTGTGTTGTCCATTATAGTTACTTATACCTACTTTCATAAACGAGAATGTTAATCTTTCTCTTGCCTAATTATGCTGGCGACCGTTTCCCTTATTCTATAAACAGTATAGCTAGGCAAAATTTTGTTTGTCACTATTCCAATATTAACGTAATTCTGACTTTCATTTCCGATAAGCCACCTCCATTAGGAACAATACGGTCAACTTAACAAAATTCCTCTCAGAGGGTAACACTGCTCTGTTGCTTTGTGCCATACTTACTTTTACAAAATTGTTTTATGTTACAACCTGCTTCTGGCATTGAGGTTATGGTACAGTAGTTAGCAGACGGGGAGTGTTATACGTGGCGACCGTGACAGGACGTTGTTCAGTTTGCACCTACAGACGGAAAAAATTATAAGTAGTTAGCATTTTACAAACATTGAGTGAACATAAAACGTCCAGCGGCACGAACCTGTACATTACTTGACAGAACTAGTAGTGAAAGTTTAGTTTAAATTAAAAATAAAAGGTATCAGTACTTAATAATAGCTAAAATGGACCGGAAACTAGAAATAAATCTAGACACGCGAGAGCAGAATGCAACCGAGAGCTGTTCAAGCAGCACACCAACAGATGGCATGACGTGCGAGTTAAATTACGTACGTTATCACGCAGACGTCAATAAACAAATTGAAGCTATGTTTGTCGCGCGTACTAAGCAAGACAATATGGGCGATGTTGTCGAAGACAGTGGTTATGTCAATGAATCGCGGGATATGTTCGAATCACCAGAAACTGAGAGGGGTGTAGAATCTGAACACGGAAATGCAGTTGAAACCAAAAGTGAAAAGACACCAGATGTGACTGATTTGTTAAAAATGTTGTCTGCACAAATTGCAGCACTGGGGCAACAAAATGTAGAACAAAGACAGCTAATTGCAGCACAGGGGCAGTTAATTACCACACAGGGTAGCGATATTAGTAAACAGATTGAGAAAGTTGATGTAAAAGTAGACATTGTGAGTAATGAAATTAAAAACCTTAAAAGCGAAATTACTGTCATCAATGGCAATATTGCCAACATACAGGGACAAGTTGATGACATTAACGAAAGATTTGACACGGAAGTAATTAAAATTCAAGATCAAATAGAACCCTTAGTCTGTACTAAAGTGGACGAAAAGGTATTCGGTATTAAATCCGAAATACAAACAGAGTGTAACGCGGAATTTGCACAGATCAAACAGTCTGTAACAGAAACAAGCAAGGCTCTAACCAAACAGATTCTTACTTGCGAAAAGAAGTGTGAACATAACACTTCACAAATCCAAGGCAAAATGTATGACTTGGAAAGAAAAATACAAACCTGACCTACACATATTACTGGAAGAATGCCTCTCAGTAAAATATTAGAGGGCGAGGAAAAATTCGACCCAGCGAAGAGACATAACGGCTGGCACCCCCTAGACTTTGTAAAGAATTGCGAAAGAAGTTTTCCTGAATATTTGTCTGATCAGGAAAAAATTAATGTTGTAATTAGTGCACTAACGAGAGAAGCAAAAAGATAGGGGTTGAATCTGGATACTAACCAGATGTATTTTGAAACGTTTAAACAAAAATTTATTGACGAATACTGGTCAGAACAAAAACAAGACCAGTTGTGGCGTGAATTTCTAATGGCCAGGTTGTATGACATCAGAGGTAGGCAAACCATGAAAGAATTCTGCGACTCATGGTACAGAAAACTGATACATTTGAAGGCTAGAAGAACTGAAGCTGAGATCGTTTGGGTTCTTTGGCAGAAACTGCCTGAGGATTCGAAACGATGTGTTGGGAGTACACACAGTAGTTTTTCTGCGTTCTTGGAAAGGGTAGAAGATGAAGATCACTGGCGAAGAAATCGCGAGTACCGTCCCCATAATAACAATAATTATTTGCGAGAAAGTAATGACCAAAATGAACAACCTGAAAACGAAAGATATCGTGTAAACGCGATTCAAAGAGGTCGTGCGAGAGGTAGAGGAAATTATACGACGCGCGGCAGAGGATACATAGCACGAAATTCCCAAACTAGAGACGAAATGGAAAACTAAAGACCGCGTGTGTTACGGGCCGGATTCACGCGGAAACCGATTTTGGGCCCAAAGAAAAGATGCCAAATATTAGATTCGAGAAGGAAAGACGTGAACTACGGGGCAGGAAGGTTAAGGGCGCGCCTATAGCAGACGGGCGCGGAATGATACATAGTGGCGTTCCCAGTGCGAAGTCACGTGACCGTTCGTGCTCGGGCCAGCCGTTGCCGAAGCAGCGTACATTGCACTTGGCAGCAGACACAAATGGCAGACGTCGGAACAAGATGGCTGCCGTAGAGAGAGACAGAAGAGGCGGGATCGGACACTTCCGATGGCCGGTTTCAGTAGTAGATGAATGTAGAGATGAAAATAAAGTTAATATGTCATATGATAATGATAACTCGGTATCGGAATCGTGTGAAAAGACTTTTTTAAAGAATGAAAGGGAGCCAGAAAAGGCGAGTGGAAAGGAGAACATCTGTACTGTTAATGATGTGTATGAAGTAAAAGACGTAAATGTGGGGGAGATTGTGATGAATAAAGAGGAAAGGGAGGTAGAATATGCCACGCAAAAGACGCGTGCACAATTAATAATAGGTAAAAAAGAGGTAGAGGAGGACGTTAGTAATCATGACATTATAAGCAGTGCAGACGAAATTGTTGTTAATGGAAAGGTGTTCTGTGATTATAATGCAGAAGAGTCTAGTAGGAATTTCGCACGATTACCTGAGAATGACAACAAAGGGGAAAATGAAATGAAAGTTATCGAAGTATGTGACGATTATACTAAGTATGTAGTTCAGGCTGAAATCGTTCAAAGTGATATAACAGAAGTGCCTGACTGTCCAACCGATGTGCATTGTGTAGAAAATGAGCCGGAAAACGAAGTGACTGAAACATCTAGTGATAATCTGCCTCACTGTCTAAAAGTTGCTTTCCTCCTGGAATCTGATGACGAAAATGAAATCAGTGATAGTTCAGATAATGAAGGGTATATGAATACAGATAAGAATGAATATACCAACTTTCCCTATTGTTCAAAAGTCGAGTACTTAAGTAATTCTGATGGTGAGGAAAAGAGTAGTGATGACTCCAGTGAAGATGAATTCTCAGGTGTAAATGAAAGTGAATATACTTTTACTGAAAGAGGGTATGAGAAAATTAGTGACATTTTTCCAAAGCAAGATACAGGAAGTAGAACTGGGCCAAAACCGAATGAATTATTTAGTAATGTAACACAGGGGCATAATTTGAAAGAACCTCATGATAACACTACGTTGGGGCAAGCTTTAACTAATGTTTTGAGTAAGTGTGAGGCACAGGAACAAAAAGAACCACCTGATAAAATAATAGCAGAGCAGGAGATGTTGTACCTTGCTAAAGACTTTGAAATTCCAAAACCTAAAAAGCCACCTGATGAAACAAAACGTTGGCAAGATCTGAATAGGTTAGTGAAAGATGTAGAAAGTAGGAGGCCTAAAAAGCCACCAGACTTAGTAACTGTTTTATGAACCATAAAAGACTGCCTTGTTAATAAAGAGACTGGAGGCAGGGTGCTGTATTTGTATATATGTTGTTAATATAATGCATGACTTTATTATTATTATTATTATATCTGAGTGTTACCTGAAAGTGGATTGTTGTTTTGTTGATCTTGAGGCCTGTTGGAGGTTGTTGCTTATTTATTATAGTGTACTGTTTAACTTTGCTTAGGAAATGTTTATTTTCAATTGAACACTTACTGTTGCCAGTCTAATTATGATGAGAGGGTCATGTAGTGTGAGAAACATGAAAACTTTATGAATAAATATGCTTATGGTAACTTAATGAGAGTGCAAGGAACTCCATAAGATAATAATTTATTCCTAATATACTTAAAGATCAGAAAGGGCTTATGTCTGCAGTATGTGGTTTACTTAAAGATACATGTCCTCAGAAGAGGGTTATTAACCCTCAGGGGGCAATGCACTCTTTGCATTGTCAGGTGCCTGACGAGCACCAGGGACCCGAGTCGTTGCTAGCACTACTTCCATTTCTTTTCGTGCTGCCAACCTTCCTCTTCATCATTCAGAACTTTTCCTATCTTCTTTCTTTCTTCTCTATCAGAGTGTATTGAATAGTGTGGCAATGATGTAAGATATTGAGTATTGTTTGTGGACAAGTAAATGGAAAAATAATATGGGTACACTAGAAAATGGCAAAGAATAATGAAAATATAGTGGGTACTGTAAAGGAAAAATGAAATTAAAAAGTAATTGGAAGGAGAATAATGGATGAGAAAAGGTAAGAATATTGAAAAGAAAAGGTAAATGAATGCCATAATATAATTAAATGTAAATGTTTTTGAAAAAGAAAGGGGCAAATATGGTGTTGAAAAACTGTATATGTGTTTAAAACTGAGGAGATGAACCTGGCTAAGGTATGTGTAAAGTAGATGTGAGGTATGTGTCTAGTGCCAGCAAAAGAGTTGGCAGAAATCACTTGCAATAGGATATGAAATTATTGTCCTGATCTTGATGTATGTAATGACCTAACTGTGTGTGGAAAAGCAATGATAAAGGAGTAGTAAGAAATACTTTATCCTAACTTGATCCTGAATATGACATTTAATTCTTTCTCGATTAATGTATATGTTACCTGATTGTGTCATTTGAAAAGAAATGGTTTTGTTACCAGTGTCTAATTGCTGTTTCAAAGTTACAGGTTTCATGTTTTATACCACTAATGCAAATTTTACCAAAAGTGTGTCAGAATGATAAAAAACCTGGAAATGATGACAATAAACTGCTCAAAAATATGTTGATGGGCAGTAAAACAAGACAAAATAATAAAAATGCTGTGGTCCTGATGCTAAGGACTACAAAATATACGATGTGAGCAGTAACCAAAGGACTTGCCATTGTGGGGCAAGGAGCTGATAAGTGGTCATGAACTGCCAAACCTAGAGGATGGGGCAGTGTGTCAATTTAAAAATGTGTTTTTTGTGTATTCTTAATCTAAATTGTGTTTTTGTGTCTAAATGTGTATGTAAAAAGACTGCTAAACCAATAATGGGTAGAATGTGTAACATGGACTGCTAGTGCTGAGGCAAGCAGTGAATTAAGTTAGGTTTTATTGAGCAATATGTTATAAACTGACTATTCTTATTGAAGTCAGTGAAAAGTTATTATAAAATGTATAAGGAATCTTATTTAAATGCATGTAGATGTTTTTGATACTAGGTTTTTTGAAATAACGTAAAGTTTTGGACTGCCTTGTTTTGAAACACAGCAGTGATGATTAAAGATAGGCTCTGAATATGTTAGTGTGTTTATGTGTAACAAATATTTTGGACTGCTATTAATGAAGAGCAGCTTTAAAGTTAATTATTTTGAAACAACCTTGCAAAGTTACTTTGGTATTTAAGGAGTCAGTTGGAAAAGGTTTCTCATAGTTGTTTGTATAAATAATTGTGCATATCCGGATGCAAACTGAAATTTTCAATATTTCATTAATTGCTGAACCTTGTAAAATATACTGTGATCATTAATATGCTTGTGTGTCTGTGAAATTTTACATTCCTCTATAATTATTGAGAGACAAAATTCTGTTTTGCCAACTTAGAATGTCCTGTGTTATTGTATATGTGTTTAAATTTTTCTTCATATTATTTAAAGGCTTTTCCTATTCTGCTTATATGTAGATGAGTTTGTGTACTGATTGCCTATTAATTGAACTGTGTGTGTATGAAAAGAACATGCTTAAAGATATCTTGTGTAATGGAGCAAAATTAGTTTCCTTAAACCAGTGTGAAATAGAAAATTGCTTTAGATATTTTACTTTGAAAATATTTTGGAAGAAATACATGCAATTTCTTAGTGTATATACTGTATATTTGTAATGTGTGTGTGTGTTTTTTTTTCTCCCAACTGAAGTTGGATGCAATAAATTATTTTTTGCAGCCAGCACCACTTAGGTGTTATGGATGTTTCCTTGAAGTATCCCTGATGGGAAACTTCAACGAAACATGGGGCATGTGTAACACCACAGCTCTTATGCTGTAAGTATTCATTTTGCTTTATTTAATGTTACATTGTTGATCGCCTGTGAATGTGTTCAAATCGATAGCATAAAATTGTGTATTCTTTTCTTTGTCAAACCTTTGATGTCGTGATTTGATTCTATGCAAAGTAGTGTATCTGCAATTTGTATTCTTTGTCCCATTTGGAGGGAACAGAAGTTATTGTATGTAATTGTAATTTTGTGTGAATAATTTTTTGTAGAAGTGTCAATATGTGAAAATGTTCTGTTTTATTTAATGTATTTGTTTGCTGTTATGTAAATTGCTGATCCTCACTTAGGGTTCTTAGTTAGTTTGTATGTAAATGGTGTAGTGGTTCCCCTCTGGAACGGAAATGCGTAGCACGCACAAATTGTGGTTGGCATAGGTGGAAAAGGTGGAACTGATAGTCAGTCGGAGACGAGCCACCAGTCGGAAAGGAGCTATGAGTCTGTGCACTGTCATTGTAAAGGTGCATATCGTGCTGATTCAGAGAGAGGCTTTTCCTGCTTCTTTCCAATGCCTCGGATGGGTGGATAAATAGCTGGATCTATTCTGGAATTTGTATGAATCATCGCCATGAAGATACGATAAAGTCCGGCAATTCTACCTGTAATTCCACCTACCAACAGGCAGTTGCCACCACATTGCGCAATCACTGTAACGTAATACTATATTGATGTACAGTGAAGGATCAGCCTAATGGATGTGTTAGTGTGCTGAAATATAAGGTAATTCATATCGGAATTTATTTACCTACCTTGATTTTACTCATCATAACACCTCTCAGGGTCCTCTCCGTTTGAAGTAAAGTGATTACCGAGTGTCCTTACTGAAAGTACGTTGAAGCCTAGAGCTTTGTTAAATACTGCCTCTTGAACTTATTAGAAAGATAGTTAAAGCTAATGTGGTAACAGAGTGAGTTAAAGCAAATGTTATTTGTCCAATAATAATTTTCCTATTGAAACTGTTATTTAAAGTGCTGTTACCAACTTCAAACTTTAGGCTGAGTCTTATAAAGTAAATGATCACGTTGTTGTCTGTAGTAAATTCTAAAAAGGAGAGTCAGTTCCTTGCAATTATGTCAACATTGTGTTTCGTTGTAGTAAAAGTGAGGAAATTGCAGTTGTGAAATGTTACATTCTCATGTATGCCAAGTGTTTGTCTCTCTTGTGTGCATATTAACAGTATAAAGACCACTCAGTTTGTGTAAACCCTGAAAGTGATAGTGTTTTTCTGTACCTGTTATAATTTTGAAAATAGTTCCTGCTGCTCTAACTGTTAGCTTCAATCTTAAAACATATGTGTGTTAGAGTTCATTGCACTCGCGTGTTGCTAAGTCTAGGTTGTGTCTGTTGTGTTGTCCATTATAGTTACTTATACCTACTTTCATAAACGAGAATGTTAATCTTTCTCTTGCCTAATTAGGCTGGCGACCGTTTCCCTTATTCTATAAACAGTATAGCTAGGCAAAATTTTGTTTGTCACTATTCCAATATTAACGTAATTCAGACTTTCATTTCCGATAAGCCACCTCCATTAGGAACAATACGGTCAACTTAACAAAATTCCTCTCAGAGGGTAACACTGCTCTGTTGCTTTGTGCCATAGTTACTTTTAGAAAATTGTTTTATGTTACAACCTGCTTCTGGCATTGAGGTTATGGTACAGTAGTTAGCAGACGAGGTGTGTTATAAAGTCATAGAACCCATAGCATTCCATAGCGACGCAATTTCTGTGTTAATTTGACAATGTGAGGGAGGGAGGTATGCAGTAGAGAAGGGATAGTGCATCGGAGAGGAGATAGTCGCATTGCAAAAGAAAATCCCGTCGTTTCCATAGAAACATTACTCGATTTAGAAGGAGAAGTCATTGAACCCATAGTATATCATAGCGACGCAATTTGTGAGTTACTTCGTCAATGTGAGGGAGCGAAGGATGCAGTACAGAAGGAATAGTGCATCGGAAAGGAGATGGTCGTATTCCAATGGAAAATCCTGTCGTTACCATAGAACCGTTACTCGAATCAGAAGGAGAATTCAGAGAACCCATAGCATCTCATAGCGACGCAATTTCTGTGTTAATTCGTCAAAGTGAGGGGGCGAGGGATGCAGTAAACAAGGAATAGTGCATCGGAAAGGAGATGTATCCCTAAAGAAAATACTGTCGTTTCCTTAGAAACGTTACTCGATTTAGAAAGAGAAGTCACAGAAACCATAGTATTTCGTAGCGACGCAATTTCTGTGTTAATTTGACTATGTGAGGGAGCGAGGGGTGCAGTAAACAAGGAATAGTGCATCAGAAAGGAGATACACGTATGCCCAGAGAAAATCCTGTCGTTTCCATAGATACTTTACTCGATTTAGAAGGAGAAGTCCTAGAACCCATATTATCTCATAGCGACGCAATGTCTGTGTTAATTCGTCAATGTGAGGGAGCAAGGGATGCAACAAAGAAGGAATAGTGCATCGGAAAGGAGATACTCGTATCCAAAAAGAAAATACTGTTGTTTCCATAGAAACGTTACTCAGTTTAGAAGGAGAAGTCATAGAACCCATAGTATTACATAGCGACGCAATTTCTGTGCTTATTCGTCAATGTGAGGGAGAGAGGGATGTAGTAAAGAAGGAATAGTCCATCGGAAAGGAGATACTCGTATCCCAAAAGAAAATCCTGTCGGAACCATAGAAACGTTACTCGATTTAGAAGAAGAAGTCATAGAACCCGAAGTATTTCATAGCGACGCAATTTGTAAGTTACTTCCTGAATGTGAGGGAGCGAGGGATGCAGTACAGAAGGAATAGTGCATCGGAAATTAGATGGTCGTATCCCAAAAGAAAATCCTGTCGATACCATAGAAACGTTAATCGATTGAGAACGAGAAGTCATAGAACCCATAGTATTTTATAGCGACGCAATTTCTGTGTTAATTCGTCAATGTGAGTGGGCGAGGGATGCAGTAAACAAGGAATAGTGCATCGGAAGAAGATGTATTCCAAAAGAAAATCCTGTCGTTTCCATAGAAACGTCACTCGATTTAGAAGGAGAAGTCACAGAAACCATAGTATTTCATAGCGACGCAAATTTCTGTCTTAATTCGTCAATGTGAGGGGGCGAGGGGTGCAGTAAAGAAGGAATAGTGCATTGGAAAGGAGATACTCGTATCCCAAAAGAAAATCCTGTCGTCTCCATAGACACGTTACTCGATTTAGAAGGAGAAGTCATAGAACCCATAGCATTTCATAGCGACGAAATCTCTGTGTTAATTCGTCAGTGTGAGGTAGCGAGGGATGCAGCAAAGAAGGAATAGTGCATCGGAAAGGAGATACTCGTATCCCAAAAGAAAATCCTATCATTTCCATAGATACGTTACGTGATTTAGTAGGAGAAGTCATAGAACACATGGCATTCCATAGCGACGCAATTTCTGTGTTAATTCGTCAATGTGAGGGAGCGAGGGATGCAGTAGAGAAGGAATAGTGCATCGGAAAGGAGATAGTCGCATCCCAGAAGAAAATCCCGTCGATTCCTTAGAAACGTTACTCGATTTAGAAGGAGAAGTCATAGAACCCATAGTATTTCATAGCGACGCATTCTCTGTGTTAATTCGTCAATGTGAGGGAGCGAGGTGAGCAGTAAGGAAGGAATAGTGCATCGGAAATGAGATACTCGTATCCCAAAAGAAAATTCTGTCGTTTCCATAGAGACGTTACTCGAATAAGAAGGAGAAGCCATAGAACCCATAGTATTTCATACCGACGTAAAATCTGTCTTAATTCGTCAATGTAAGGGAGCGAGGGATGCAGTAAAGAAGGAATAGTGCATCGGAAAAGAGATACTCGTATCCCAAAAAAAAAATCCTGTCGTTTCCATAGAAACGTTACTCGATTTAGAAGCAGAAGTCATAGAACCCATAGTATTCCATAGCGACGCAATTTCTGTGTTCATTCGTCAATGTGAAGGAGCGATTGATGCAGTAGAGAAGTAATAGTGCATCGGAAAGGAGATAGTCGTATCCCATAAAAAAATCCTGTCGTTTCCATAGAAACGTTACTCGATTAAGAAGGATAAGTCATAGAACCCATAGTATTTCATAGCGACGCATTTTCTGTGTTAATTCGTCAATGTGAGGGATCGGGGGATGTAGTAAAACACGTATAGTGCATCGGAATGGAGATACTCGTATCCAAAACAAAATCCTGTCGTTTCACTTGAGACGTTACTCGATTTAGAAGGAGAAGTGAAAGAACACATAGTATTTCATAGCGACGCAATTTCTGTGTTAATTCGTCTATGTGAGAGTGCGAGGGATGCAGTAAGGAAGGAATAGTGCATCGGAGACGAGATACTCGTATCCCAAAACAAAATCCTGTCGTTTCCATAGAAACGTTACTCAATTAAGAAGGAGAAGCTATAGAACCCATAGAATTTCATACCGACGCGATATCTGTCTTAATTCGTCAATGTGAAGGAGCGAGGTGTGCAGTAAAGAAGGAATAGTCCAGTGGAAAGGAGATACTCGTTTCCCAAAAGAAAATCCTGTTGTTTCCATAGAAACGTTACTCGATTTAGAATGAGATGTCTTAGAACACGTAGTATTTCATAGCGACGCAATTTCTGTGCTTATTCGTCAATGTGAGGGGGCGAGGGAAGCAGTAAAGAAGGAATAGTGCATCGGAAAGGAGATACTCGTATCACAAAAGGAAAACCTGTCGTTTCTATAGAAACGTTACTCGATTTAGGAGGAGAAGTCCTAGAACCCATATTATCTCATAGCGACGCAATGTCTCTGTTAATTCGTCAATGTGAGGGAGCAAAGGATGCAATAAAGAAGGAATAGTGCATCGGAATGGAGATGTTCGTATCCCAAAAGAAAATCCTGTCGTTACCATAGAAACGTTACTCGCTTGAGAAGAAGAAGTCATAGAACCCATAGTATTTCAGAGGACGCAACTTCTGTCTTAATTCGTCAATGTGAGGGGGCGAGGTTTGCAATAAACAAGGAATAGTGCATCGGAAGGAGATGTATCCCAAAATAAAATCCCGTCGCTTCCATAGCAACGTTACTCGATTTAGAAGGAGAAGTCACAGAAACCATGGTAGGTCATAGCGACGCAATTTCTGTGTTAATTTGTCAATGTGAGGGAGCGAGGGGTGCAGTAAAGAAGGAATAGTGCTTCGGTAAGGAGATACTCGTATCCCAAAAGAAAATCCCGTCGTTTCCATAGAAACGTTACTCGATTCAGAAGGAGCAGCCATAGAACACATAATATTTCATACCGACGTAAAATCTGTCTTAATTCGTCAATGTGAGGGAGCAAGAGATGCAGTAAAGAAGGAATAGTGCATCGGCAAAGAGATACTGATATCCCAAAAAAAAATCCTGTCGTTTCCATAGAAACGTTACTCGATTTAGAAGCAGAAGTCATAGAACCCATAGTATTAGATAGCGACGCAATTTCTGTGTTCATTCGTCAATGTGAGGGAGCGAGGGATGTAGTAAAGAAGGAATAGTGCATCGGAAAGGAGATACTCGTAGCCCAAAAGAAAATCCAGTCGGAACCATAGAAACGTTACTCGATTTAGAAGAAGAAGTCATAGAACCAGTAGTATTTCATAGCGACGCAATTTGTGAGTTACTTCCTCAATGTGAGGGAGCTAGGGAAGCAGTAGGGAAGGAACAGTGCATCGGAAAGGAGATAGTCGCATCCCAAAAGAAAATCAAGTCGTTTCCATAGAAGCATTACTTGGTTTAGAAGGAGAAGTCATAGAACCCATAGTATTTCATATCAGACGCATTTTCTGTGTTAATTCGTCAATGTGAGGGATCGGGGGATGTAGTAAAGAAGGTATAGTGCATCTGAAAGGAGATACTCGTATCCAAAACAAAATCCTGTCGTTTCAATTGAAACGTTTCTCGATTTAGAAGGAGAAGTCAAAGAACACATAGTATTTCATAGCGACGCAATTTCTGTGTTAATTCGTCTATGTGTGGGAGCGAGGGATGCAGTAAGGAAGGAATAGTGCATCGGAGAGAAGATACTCGTATCCCAAAAGATAGTCCTCTCGTTTCCATAGAAACGTTACTCGATTAAGAAGGAGAAGCCATAGAACCCATAGAATTTCATACCGACGTGAAATCTATCTTAATTCGTTAATGTGAAGAAGCGAGGTGTGCAGTAAAGAAGGAATAGTGCAGTGAAAAGGAGATACTCGTATCCCAAAAGAAAATCCTGTTGCTTCCATAGAAACGCTACTCGATTTAGAAGGAGATGTCATAGAACACGTAGTATTTCATAGCGACGCAATTTCTGTGCTAATTCGTCAATGTGAGGGAGCGAGGGTAGCAGTAAAGAAGGAATAGTGCATCGGAAAGGAGATTCTCGGATCCCAAAAGGAAAACCTGTCGTTTCTATAGAAACGTTACTCGATTTAGAAGGAGAAGTCATAGAACCCATAGTATTTCATTGCGACGCAATTTCTGTGCTGATTCGTCAATGTGGGGGAGCCAGGGAAGCAGTAAAGAAGGAAAAGTGCGTCGGAAAGGAGATACTCGTATCCCAAAAGAAAATCCTGTCGTTTCTATTGAAACGTTACTCGATTTAGAATGAGAAGACATAGAACCCATAGTATTTCATAGCGACGCAATTTCTGCGTTAATTCGTCAATATGATGGAGCAAGGGATGCAGTAAAGGAGGAATAGTGCATCGGAAAGGAGGTAGCCGTATCGCAAAAGAAAATCCTTTCGTTTCCATAGAAAAGTTACTCGATTTAGAAGGAAAAGTGATAGAACCCATAGTATTTCATAGCGACGCAATTTCTGTGTTAATTCGTCAATGTGACGGAGCGAGGGGTGCAGTAAAGAAGGAATAGTGCATTGGAAAGGAGACACTCATATCCCAAAAGAATATCCTGTCGTTTCCATAGAAACGTTACTCGATTTAGAAGGATAGGTCATAAAACACATAGTACTTCATAGCGACGTACTTTCTGTGTTAATTCGTCACTGTGAGGAAGCGTGGGATGCAGTATAGATGGTATAGTGCATGAGATAGGAGATACTCGTATCCCAAAAGAAAATCCTGTCTTCTCCATAGAAACGTTACTCGATTTAGAAGGAGAAGTCATAGAACCCATAGTATATCATAGCGACGCAATTTCTGTGTTAATTCGTCAATGTGAGGATGCGAGGGATGCAGTAAAGAAGGAATAGTGCATCGGAAAGGAGATACTCGTATCTTAATAGAGAATCCTGTCGTTTCCATAGAAACGTTACACGATTTAGAAGGTGAAGCCATACAACCGGTAGAATTCCATAGCGACGCAATTTCTGTGTTAATTCGTCAATGTGAGGGAGCTAGGGAAGCAGTAGAGTAGGAATAGTGCATCGGAAAGGAGATAGTCGCATCCCAAAAGAAAATGAAGTCGTTTCCATAGAAGCATTACTAGGTTTAGAAGGAGAAGTCATAGAACCCATAGTATTTCATAGCAGGCGCATTATCTGTGTTAAGTCGTCAATGTGAGGGATCGGGGTATGTAGTAAAGAAGGTATAGTGCATCTGAAAGGAGATACTCGTATCCAAAACAAAATCCTGCCGTTTCTAATTGAAACGTTACTCGATTTAGAAGGAGAAGTTAAAGAACACATAGTATTTTATAGCGACGCAATTTCTGTGTTAATTCGTCTATGTGAGGGAGCGAGGGATGCAGTAAAGAAGGAATAGTGCATCGGAGAGGAGATACTCGTATCCCAAAAGAAAATATTGTTGTTTCCATAGAAACGCTACTCGATTTAGAAGGAGATGTCATAGAACACGTAGTATTTCATAGCGACACAATTTCTGTGCTAATTCGTCAATGTGAGGGGGCGACGGAAGCAGTAAAGAAGGAATAGTGCATCGGAAAGGAGATTCTCGTATCCCAAAAGGAAAACCTGTCGTTTCTATAGAAACGTTACTCGATTTAGAAGGAGAAGTCATAGAACACATAGAATATCATAGCGACGCAATTTCTGTGCTGATTCGTCAATGTGGGGGAGCCGGGGTAGCAGTAAAGGAGAAAAAGAGCGTCGGAAAGGAGATACTCGAATCTCAGAAGAAAATCCTGTCGTTTCTATTGAAACGTTACTCGATTTAGAATGAGAAGACATAGAACCAATAGTATTTCATAGCGACGCAATTTCTGCGTTAATTCGTAAATGTAATTGAGCAAGGGATGCAGTAAAGGAGGAATAGTGCATCGGAAAGGAGATAGCCGTATCCCAAAAGAAAATCCTTTCGTTTCCATAGAAACGTCACTCGATTTAGAAGGAGAAGTGATAGAACCCATAGTATTTCATAGCGACGCAATTTCTGTGTTAATTCGTCAATGTGAGGGAGCGAGGGGTGCAGTAAAGAAGGAATAGTGCATTGGAAAGGAGACACTCATATCCCAAACGAAAATCCTGTCGTTTCCATAGAAACGTTACTCGATTTAGAAGGATAGGTCATAAAACACATAGTACTTCATAGCGACGTACTTTCTGTGTTAATTCGTCACTGTGAGGAGGCGAGGGATGCAGTAAAGAAGGTATAGTGCATGGGAAACGAGATACTCGTATCCCAAAAGAAAATCCTGTCGTTTCCATAGAAACGTTACTCGATTTAGAAGGAGAAGTCATAGAACACATAGTATATCATAGCGACGCAATTTCTGTGTTAATTCGTCAATGTGAGGAAGCGAGGGATGCAGTAAAGGAGGAATAGTGCATCGGAAAGGAGATACTCGTATCTTAAAAGAGAATCCTGTCGTTTCCATAGAAACGTAACACGATTTAGAAGGTGAAGCCATAGAACCCGTAGTATTCCATAGCGACGCAATTTCTGTGTTAATTCGTCAAAGTCAGGGAGGCAGGTATGCAGTAAAGAAGGAATAGTGCATCGGAAAGGGGTTTAGTCAGTTCCCAAAAGAAAATTCTGTCGTCTCCATAGAATCGTTACTCGAGTTGGAAGGAGATGATATAGAATCCATAGTATTTCATAGCGACGGAAAATCTGTCTTAATTCGTCAATGTGAGGGAAGCGAGGGATGCAGTAAAGAAGGAATAGTGCATCGGAAAAGAGGTAATCGTATCCAAAAAGATAATCCTGCCGTTTCCATAGAAACGTTACTCGATTTTGAAGGAGAAGTCATAGAACAAATAGTATTCCATAGCGACGGAATATATGTGTTAATTTTGCAATGTGAGGGAGCCAGAGATGCGGTAAAGAACGAATAGCGCATCGGAAAGGAGATACTCGTGTCCAAAAGAAAATCCTTACGTTTCCATTGAAACTTTACTCGATTAAGATGCATAAGTCATAGGACTCATAGTTTTTCATAGCGACGCAATTTCTGTGTTAATTCGTCACTGTGAGGACGCGAGGGATGCAGTAAAGAAGGTATAGTGCATGGGAAAGGAGATACTCGTATGCCAAAAGAAAATCCTGTCGTTTCCATAGACACGTTACTCGATTTTGAAGGAGAAGTCATAGAACCCATAGTATATCATAGCGACGCAATATCTGTGTTAATTCGTCGATGTGAGGGAGCGAGGGATGCAGTAAAGAAGGAATAGTGCATCGGAAAGGAGATACTCGTATCCCAAAAGAAAATCCTGTCGTTTCCATAGAAACGTTAATCGATTTAGAAGGAGAAGTCAGAGAACAAATAGTATTCCATAGCGAAGCATTATCTGTGTTAATTTGGCAATGTGAGGGAGCCAGAGATGCAGTAAAGAAGGAATAGGGCATCGGAAAGGAGATACTCGTATCCAAAAGAAAATCCTGTCGTTTTAATTTAAGCGTTACTCGATTTAGAAGGAGATGTCATAGAACACATAGTATTTCATAGCGACGCAATGTCAGTGGTAATTCCTCAAAGTGAGGGAGCGAGGGATGCAGTAAGGAAGGAATAGTGCGTAGTACTGGAGATACTCGTACCTCAAAAGAAAATCCTTTCGTTTCCATAGAAACGTTACTCGATTTAGAAGGAGAAGTCATAGAACCCATAGAATTTCATAGCGACGCAAAATCTGTCTTAATTCGTCAATGCGAGGGAGCGAGGGATGCAGTAAAGAAGGAATAGTCCATCGGAAAGGAGATACTCGTATCCAAAAAGAAAATCCTGTCGTTTCCATAGAAACGTTACTCGATTAAGAATGAGAAGTCATAGAACCAATAGTATTTCATACGACGCAAATTGTGATTTACTTCGTCAATGTGAGGGAGCGAGGAATGCAGTACAGAGGGAATAGTGCATGGGAATGGATATGTTCGTATCCCAAAAGAAAACCCTGTCGTTACCATAGAAACGTTACTCGATTGAGAAGGACAAGTCATAGAACCCACAGAATTTCAGAGCGACGCAACTTCTGTGTTAATTCGTCAATGTGAGGGGGCGAGGTTTGCAATAAACAAGGAATAGTGCATCGGAAGGAGATGTATCCCAAAAGAAAATCCTGTCGCTTCCATAGAAACGTTACACGATTTAGAAGGAGAAGTCAGAGAACAAATAGTATTCCATAGCGAAGCATTATCTGTGTTAATTTGGCAATGTGAGGGAGCCAGAGATGCAGTAAAGGAGGAATAGCGCCTCGGAAAGGAGATACTCGTATCCAAAAGAAAGTCCTGTCGTTTCAATTGAAACTTACTCGATTTAGAGGGAATTGTCATAGAACACAGAGTATTTCATAGCGACGCAATCTCTGTGGTAATTCGTCAATGTGAGGGAGCGAGGGATGCAGTAAAGTAGGAATAGTGCATCGGAAAGGAGATACTCGTATCCAAAAAGAAAGTCCTGTCGTTTCCATAGAAACGTTACTCGATTTAGAAGGAAAAGTCATAGAACCCATAGAATTTCATAGCGACGCAAAATCTGTCTTAATTCGTTAATGTGAGGGAGCGAGGGATGCAGTAAAGATGGAATAATGCATCGGAAAGTAGATACTCGTATCCCAAATGGAAATCCTGTCGTTTCCATAGTAACGTAACTCGATTTAGGAGAAGTCATTGAACCCATAGTATTCCATAGCGACGCAATTACTGTATTAATTCGTCAATGTGAGGGAGCGAGGGATGCAGTTAAGAAGGATAAGTGTATCGGAAAGTAGATACTCGTATCCTAAAAGAGTATCCTGTCGTTTCCATAGAAACGTTACACGATTTAGAAGGTGAAGCCATTGAACCCGTAGTATTCCATTGCGACGCAATTTCTGTGTTAATTCGTCAGTGTGATGGAGCCAGGTATGCAGTAAAGAATGAATAGTGCATCGGAAAGGGGATACTCGTATCCAAAATAAAATCCTGTTGTTTCCATAGAAACGTTACTCGATTTAGAAGGAGAAGTCATACAACTCATAGTATATCATAGCGACGCAATTTCTGTGTTAATTCGTCAATGGGAGGTAGCGAGGGATGCAGTAAAGAAGGAATAGTGCATAGGAAAGGAGATACTCGTATCTTAAAAGAGAATCCAGACGTTTCCATAGAAACGTTACACGATTTAGATGGTGAAGCCATAGAACCCGTAGTATTCCAAAGCGACGCAATTTCTGTGTTAATTCGTCAAAGTGCGGGAGCCAGGTATGCAGTAAAGAAGGAATAGTGCATCGGAAAGGGGATAGTCGGATCCCAAAAGAAAATTCTGTCGTCTCCATAGAAAAGTTACACGAGTTGGAAGGAGATGTCATAGAAACATTGTATTTCATAGCGACGCAAAATCTGTCTTAATTCGTTAATGTGAGGGAGCGAGGGATGCAGTAAAGATGGAATAATGCATCGGAAAGTAGATACTCGTATCCCAAAAGAAAATCCTGTCGTTTCCATAGTAACGTAACTCGTTTTAGGAGAAGTCATTGAACCCATAGTATTCCATAGCGACGCAATTACTGTGATAATTCGTCAATGTGAGGGAGCGAGGGATGCAGTTAAGATGGAATAGTGTATCGGAAAGTAGATACTCGTATCCTAAAAGAGTATCCTGTCGTTTCCATAGAAACGTTACACGATTTAGAAGGTGAAGCCATTGAACCCGTAGTATTCCATAGCCACGCAATTTCTGTGTTAATTCGTCAATGTGATGGAGCCAGGTATGCAGTAAAGAATGAATAGCGCATCGGAAAGGGGATACTCGTATCCAAAATAAAATCCTGTCGTTTCCATAGAAACGTTACTCGATTTGGAAGGAGAAGTCATAGAACTCATAGAATTTCATAGCGACGCAAAATCTGTTTTAATTCGTCAATGTGAGGGAGCGAGGGATGCAGTAAAGAAGGAATAGTGCATCGGAAAGTAGATACTCGTATCCCAAAAGAAAATCCTATCGTTTCCATAGAAACGTTACTAGATTTAGAAGGAGAAGTCATAGACCCATAGTATTCCATAGCGACACAATTTCTGTATTAATACGTCGATGTGAGGGAGCCAGGGATGCAGTAAAGAGGGAATAGTGCATAGCGAAAGTAGATACTCGTATCCCAAAGAAAATCCTGTCGTTTCCATACAAACGTTACTCGATTTAGAAGGAGAAGTCATAAAACACATAGTTATTCATTGCGACGTAATTTCTGTGTTAATTCGTCAATGTGAGGGAGCAAGGGAGGCAGAAAAGAAGGTGTAGTGCATCGGAAAGGAGATACTCGTATCCCAAAAGAAAATCCTGTCGTTACCATAGAAACGTTACTCGATTGAGAAGGAGAAGTCATAGAACCCGTAGTATTCCATAGCGACGCAATTTCTGTGTTAATTCGTCAATGTGAGGGAACGAGGGATGCAGTTAAGAAGGAATAGTGCATCGGAAAGTAGATACTCGTATCCCAGAAGAAAATTGTGTCGTTTCTATAGAAACGTTACTCGATTTAGAAGGGGAAGTCAGAGAACAAATTGTATTTCATAGCGACGCAATTTCTGTGTTAATTCGTCAATGTGAGGGAGCAAGGGGTGCAGTAAAGAAGGAATAGCGCATTGCAAAGGAGATACTCATATCCCAAAAGAAAATCCTGACGTTTCCATAGAAACGCTACTCGATTTAGAAGGATAGGTCATAAAACACATATCACTTCATAGCGACGTACTTTCTGTGTTAATTCGTCACTGTGAGGAAGCGAGGGATGCAGTAAAGAAGGTATAGTGCATGGGAGAGGAGATACTCGTATCCCAAAAGAAAATCCTGTCGTTTCCATAGAAACGTTACTCGATTTAGAAGGAGAAGTCATAGAACCCATAGTATATCATAGCGACGCAATTTCTGTGTTAATTCGTCAATGTGAGGAAGCGAGGGATGCAGTAAAGAAGGAATAGTGCATCGGAGAGGACATACTCGTATCTTAAAAGAGAATCCTGTCGTTTCCATAGAAACGTTACACGATTTAGAAGGTGAAGCCATAGATCCCGTAGTATTCCGTAGCGACGCAATTTCTGTGTTAATTCCTCATTGTGAGGGAACCAGGTATGCAGTAAAGAAGGAATAGTGCATCGGAAAGGGGATAGTCGGATCCCAAAAGAAAATTCTTTCGTCTCCACAGAAACGTTACTCGAGTTGTAAGGAAATGTCATAGAACACATAGTATTTCTGGCGACGCAAAATCAGTCTTAATTCGTCAATGTGAAGGAGCGAGGGATGCAGTAAAGAAGGAATAGTGCTTCGGAAAGGAGATACTCGTATCCCAAAAGAAAATCCTGTCGTTTCCATAGAAACGTTACACGATTTAGAAGGAGAAGTCATAGAACCCATAGTACTTTATAGCGACGGAGAATCAGTCTTAATTCGTCAATGTGAGGGGGCGAGGGATGCAGTAACGAAGGAATAGTGCATCGGAAAGGAGATACTCGTATCCAAAAAGAAAATCCTGTCGTTTCCATAGTAACGTAACTCGATTTAGGAGAAGTCATTGAACCCATAGTATTCCATGGCGACGCAATTTCTGTGGTAATTCGTCAATGTGAGGGAGCGAGGGATGCAGTTAAGAAGGAATATTGCATCGGAAAGTAGATACTCGTATCCCAGAAGAAAATTCTGTCATTTCCATAGAAACGTTACTCGATTTAGAAGGGAAAGTCAGAGAACAAATAGTATTTCATAGCGACGCAATTTCTGTGTTCATTCGTCAATGTGAGGGAGCGAGGGATGCAGTAAAGAAGGAATAATGCATCGGAAAGGAGATACTCGCATCCCAAAATAAAATCCTGTCGTTTCCATAGTAACGTTACTCGATTTAGAATGAGAAGACATAGAACGCATCGTATTTCATAGCGACGCAATTTATGTGTTAATTCGTCACTGTGAGGAAGCGAGGGATGCAGTAAAGAAGGTATAGTGCATGGGAAAGGAGATACTTGTATCCCAAAAGAAAATCCTGTCATATCCATAGAAACGTTACTCGATTTAGAAGGAGTAGTCATAGAACATACAGTATATCATAGCGACGCAATTTCGGTGTTAATTCGTCAATGTGAGGGAGCGAGGGATGCTGTAAAGAAGGAATAGTGCATCGGAAAGTAGATACTCGTATCCCAAATAAAATCCCATCGTTCCATAGAAACGTTACTCGAATTAGAAGGAGAAGTCATAGACACATAGTATTCCATAGCGACGCAATTTCTGTGTTAATTCGTCAATGTGAGGCAGCCAGGGATGCAGTAAAGAGGGAATAGTGCATAGGGGAAGTAGATACTCGTATCCCAAAGAAAATCCTGTCGTTTCCTTAGAAACGTTACTCGATTTAAAAGGAGTTGTCATAGAACCCATAGTAGTTCATAGCAACGCAATTTCTGTGTGCAATAGTTAATGTGAGGGAGCGAGGGATGCAGTAGAGAAAGAATAATGCATCGGAAAGGAAATACTCGTATCCAAAAATAAAATCCTGTCGTTTCCATAGAAACGTTACTCGATTTACAATGAGAAGACATAGAACCCATAGTATTTCATAGCGACGCAACTTCTGTGTTAATTCGTCACTGTGAGGAAGCGAGGCATGCAGTAAAGAAGGTATAGTGCATGGGAAAGGAGATACTCGTATCCCAAAAGAAAATTCTGTCGTTTCCATAGAAACGTTACGCGATTTAGAAGGAGAAGTCATAGAACCCATAGTATCTCATAGCGAAGCAATTTGTGAGTTATTTCGTCAATGTGAGGGAGCGAGGGATGCAGTACAGAAGAAATAGTGCATCGCAATGGAGATGGTCGTATCCCAAAAGAAAATCTTGACGTTACCATAGAAACGTAACTCGATTGATAAGGAGAAGTCATAGAAACCATAGTATTTCATAGCGACCCAACGTCTGTGTTAATTCGTCAATGTGAGGGAGCGAGGGGTGCAGTAAAGAAGGAATAGTGCATTGGAAAGGAGATACTTATATCCCAAAAGAAAATTCTGTCGTTTCCAAAGAAACGTAACTCGATTTAGAAGGACCGGTCATAAAACACATGATAATTCATTGCGACGTAATTTCTGTGTTAATTCGTCAATGTCAGGGAGCGAGGGATGCAGTAAAGAAGGAATAGTGCATCGGGAAGGACATACTCGTATCCAAAAAGAAAATCCTGTCTTTTCCTTAGAAACGTTATTCGATTTAGAAGGAGAAGTCAAAGAACCCATAGAATTTCATAGCGACGCAAAATCTGTCTTCATTCGTTAATGTGAGGGAGCGAGGGATGCAGTAGAGAAGGAATAGTGCATCGGAAAGTAGATACTCGTATCCCAAAAGAGAATCCTGTCGTTTCCATAGAAACGTTACTCGATTTAGAAGGAGAAGTCATAGAACCCATAGTATTTCATAGCGACGCAATTTCTGTGGTAATTCGTCACTGTGAGGAAGCGAGGGATGCAGTAAAGAAGGTATAGTGCATGGGAAAGAAGATACTCGTATCCCAAAAGAAAATCCTGTCATTTCCAAAGAAACGTTACTCGATTTAGAAGGAGAAGTCATAGAACATATAGAATATCATAGCGACGCAATTTCGGTGTCAATTCGTCAATGTGAGGGAGCGAGGGATGCAGTAAAGATGGAATAGTGCATCGGAACGGAGATACTCGTATCCCAAAAGAGAATCCTGTCGTTTCCATAGAAACGTTACACGATTTAGAAGGTGAAGCCATTGAACCCATAGTATTCCATAGCGACGCACTTTCTGTGTTAATTCGTCAATGTGATGGAGCCAGGTATGCAGTAAAGAAGGAATAGTTCATCGGAAAGGGGATACTCGTATATAAAAAGAAAATCCTGTCGTTTCCATAGAAACATTACTCGATTTAGAAGGAGAAGCCATAGAACACATAGAATTTCATAGCGACGCAATTTCTGTGCTAATTCGTCAATGTGAGGGAGCGAGGGATGCAGTAAAGAAGGAATAGTGCATCGTAAAGTAGATACTCGTATCCCAAAAGAAAATCCTATCGTTTCCATAGAAACGTTACTCGATATAGAAGGAGAAGTCATCGACCCATAGTATTCCATAGCGACACAATTACTGTGTTAATTCGTCAATGTGAGGGAGCCAGGGATGCAGTAAAGAGGGAATAGTGCATAGGGAAAGTAGATACTCGTATCCCAAAGAAAATCCCGTCGTTTCAATAGAAACGTTACTCGATTTAGAAAGAGTTGTCATAGAACCCAAGGTATTTTACAGCGACGCAATTTCTGTGTTCATTCGTCTATGTGAGGGAGCGAGGGATGCAGTAAAGAAGGAATAATGCATCGGAAAGGAGATACTCGTATCCCAAAATAAAATCCTGTCGTTTCCATAGAAACGTTACTCGATTTAGAATGAGAAGACATACAACCCATAGTTTTTCATAGCGACGCAATTTCTGTGTTAATTCGTCACTGTGAGGAAGCGAGGCATGCAGTAAAGAAGGTATAGTGCATGGGAAAGGAGATACTCGTATCCCAAAAGAAAATTCTGTCGTTTCCATAGAAACGTTACTCGATTTAGAAGGAGAAGTCATAGAACCCATAGTATCTCATAGCGAAGCAATTTGTGAGTTACTTCGTCAATGTGGGGGAGCGAGGGATGCAGTACAGAAGGAATAGTGCATTGAATGGAAATGGTTGTATCCCAAAAGAAATTCTTGTCGTTACCATAGAAACGTATCTCGATTGAGAAGGAGAAGTCATAGAACACATAGTATTTCATGGCGCGCAACTTCTGTGTTAATTCGTCAATGTGAGGGAGCGAGGGGTGCAGCAAAGAAGGAATAGTGCATTGGAAAGGAGATACTCATATCCCAAAAGAAAATCTTGTCGTTTCCATAGAAACGTTTCTCGATTTAGAAGGAGAAGTCATAGACCCATAGTATTCCATAGCGACGCAATTTCTGTGTTAATTCGTCAATGTGAGGGAGCCAGGGATGCAGTAAAGAGGGAATAGTGCATAGGGAAACTAGATACTCGTATCCCAAAGAAAATTCTGTCGTTTCCATAGAAACGTTACCCGATTTAGAAGGAGTTGTCATAGAACCCATAGTATTTCATAGCGACGCAATTTCTGTGTTCAATCGTTAATGTGAGGGAGCGAGGGATGCAGTAAAGAAGGAATAGTGCATCGGAATGGAGATGGTCGTATCCCAAAAGAAAATCTTGACGTTACCATAGAAACGTAACTCGATTGAGAAGGAGAAGTCATAGAACCCATAGTATTTCATAGCGACGCAACTTCTGTGTTAATTCGTCAATGTGAGGGAGCGAGGGGTGCAGTAAAGAAGGAATAGTGCATTGGAAAGGAGATACTCATATCCCAAAAGAAAATCCTGATGTTTCCATAGAAACGTTACTCGATTTAGGAGGATAGGTCATAAAACACATATTACTTCATAGCGACGTACTTTCTGTGTTAATTCGTCACTGTGAGGAAGCGAGTGATGCAGTAAAGAAGGTATAGTGCATGGGAAAGGAGATACTCGTATCCCAAAAGAAAATTCTGTCGTCTCCATAGAAACGTTACTCGAGTTGGAAGGAAATGTCATAGAACACATAGTATTTCATAGCGACGCAAAATCTGTCTTAATTCGTCAATGTGAAGGAGCGAGGGATGCAGTAAAGTAGGAATAGTGCTTCGGAAAGGAGATACTCGTATCCCAAAAGAAAATCCAGTCGTTTCCATAGAAACGTTTCTCGATTTAGAAGGAGAAGTCATAGAACCCATAGTATTTTATAGCGACGGTAAATCTGACTTAATTCGTCAATGTGAGGGAGCGAGGGATGCAGTAAAGAAGGAATAGTGCATCGAAAAGGAGAAACTCGTAACCAAAAGGAAAATCCTGTCGTTTCCATAGAAACGTTACTCGATTTAGAAGGAGAAGTCATAGGACAAATAGTATTCCATAGCGACGCAATATATGTGTTAATTTGGCAATGTGAGGGAGCCAGAGATGCAGTAAAGAAGGAATAGTGCATCGGAAAGGGGATCCTCGTATCCAAAAGATAATCCTGTCGTTTCAATTGAAACATTACTCGATTTAGAAGGAGAAGTCATAGAACCGATAGAATTTCATAGCGACGCAAAATCTGTCTTAATTCGTCAATGTGAGGGAGCGAGGGATGCAGTAAAGAAGGAGTAGTGCATCGGAAAGTAGATACTCGTATCCCAAAAGAAAATCCTATCGTTTCCATAGAAACGTTACTCGATTTAGAAGGAGAAGTCATAGACCCATAGTATTCCATAGCGACGCAATTTCTGTGTTAATTCGTCAATGTGAGGGAGCCAGGGATGCAGTAAAGAGGGAATAGTGCATAGGGAAACTAGATACTCGTATCCCAAAGAAAATTCTGTCGTTTCCATAGAAACGTTACTCGATTTAGGAGTTGTCATAGAACCCATAGTATTTCATAGCGACGCAATTTCTGTGTTCAATCGTTAATGTGAGGGAGCGAGGGATGCAGTAAAGAAGGAAAAGTGCATCGGAATGGAGATGGTCGTATCCCAAAAGAAAATCTTGACGTTACCATAGAAACGTAACTCGATTGAGAAGGAGAAGTCATAGAACCCATAGTATTTCATAGCGACGCAACTTCTGTGTTAATTCGTCAATGTGAGGGAGCGAGGGGTGCAGTAAAGAAGGAATAGTGCATTGGAAAGGAGATACTTATGTCCCAAAATAAAATCCTGTCGTTTCCATAGAAACGTTAATCGATTTAGAAGGACCGGTCATAATACACATAGTAATTCATAGCGACGTAATTTCTGTGTTAATTCGTCAATGTGAGGGAGCAAGGGAGGCAGTAAAGAAGGTGTAGTGCATCGGAAATGAGATACTCGTATCCCAAAAGAAAATCCTGTCGTATCTATAGAAACGTTACTCGATTTAGAAGGTCAAGACATAGAACCCATAGCATTTCATAGCGACGCAATTGCTGTGTTAATTCGTCAATGTGAGTGAGCGAGGGATGCAGTAAAGAAGGTAGAGGGCATCTTAATGGAGATGTTCGTATCCCAAAAGAAAATCCTGTCGCTACCATAGAAACGTTACTCGATTGAGAAGGAGAAGTCATAGAACCCATAGTAATTCATAGCGACGCCACTTCTGTGTTAATTCGTCAATGTGAGGGGGCGAGGTTTGAACAAACAAGGAATAGTGCATCGGAAGGAGATGTATCATAAAAGAAAATCCTGTCGCTTCCATAGAAACGTTACTCGATTTAGAAGGAGAAGTCATAGAACACATAGTATATCATAGCGACGCCATTTCTGTGTTAATTCGTCAATGTGAGGATGCGAGGGATGCAGTAAAGAAGGAATAGTGCATCGGAAAGGACATACTCGTATCTTAAAAGAGAATTATGTCGTTTCCATAGAAACGTTACAGGATTTAGAAGTTGAAACCATAGAACCCGTAGTATTCCATAGCGACGCAATTTCTGTGTTAATTCCTCAATGTGAGGGAGCCAGATATGCAGTAAAGAAGGAATAGTGCATCGGAAAGGGGATAGTCGGATCCCAAAAGAAAATTCTGTCGTCCCCATAGAAACTTTACTCGAGTTGGAAGGAGATGTCATAGAACACATAGTATTTCATAGCGACGCAAAATCTGTCTTAATTCGTCAATGTGAGGGAGCGAGGGATGCAGTAAAGAAGGAATAGTGCATCGGAAAGTTGATACTCGTATCCCAAAAGAGAGTCCTGTCGTTTCCATAGTAACGTAACTCGATTTAGGAGAAGTCATAGGACAAATAGTATTCCATAGCGACGCAATATATGTGTTAATTTGGCAATGTGAGGGAGCCAGATACGCAGTAAAGGAGGAATAGCGCATCGGAAAGGAGATAGTCGTATCCAAAAGAAAATCCTGTCGTTTCAATTGAAACATTACTCGATTTAGAAGGAGATGTCATAGAACACATAGTATTTCATGGCGACACTAATTCTGTGGTAATTCGTCAATGTGAGGGAGCGAGGGATGCAGTAAAGAAGGAATAGTGCATCGAAAAGGAGATACTCGTAACCAAAAGGAAAATCCTGTCGTTTCCATAGAAACGTTACCCGATTTAGAAGGAGAAGTCATAGGACAAATAGTATTCCATAGCGACGCAATATATGTGTTAATTAGGCAATGTGAGGGAGCCAGAGAAGCAGTAAAGGAGGAATAGCGCATCGGAAAGGAGATAGTCGTATCCAAAAGAAAATCCTGTCGTTTCAATTGAAACATTACTCGATTTAGAAGGAGAAGTCATAGAACCCATAGAATTTCATAGCGACGCAAAATCTGTCTTAATTCGTCAATGTGAGGGTGCGAGGGATGCAGTAAAGAAGGAATAGTGCATCGGAAAGGAGATACTCGTATCCAAAAAGAAAATTCTGTCGTTTTCATAGAAACGTTACTCGCTTTAGAAGGAATAGTCATTGAACCCATAGAATTTCATAGCAACGAAAAATCTGTCTTCATACGTCAATGTGAGGGAGCGAGGAATGCAGTAAAGAAAGAATAGTGCATCGGAAAGGAGATACTCGTATCCCAAAATAGAATCCTGTCGTTTCCATAGAAACGTTACTCGATTAAAAAGTGAAGCCATTGAACCCGTAGTATTCCATAGCGACCCAATTTCTGTGTTAATTCGTCAATGTGATGGAGCCAGGTATGCAGTAAAGAAGGAATAGTGCATCGGAAAGGGGATCCTCGTATCCAAAAAGGAAATCCTGACGTTTCCATAGAAACGTTACTCGATTTAGAAGGAGAAGTCATAGAACCCATAGAATTTCATAGCGACCCATAATCTGTCTTAATTCGTCAATGTGAGGGAGCGAGGGATGCAGTAAAGAAGGAATAGTGCATCGTAAAGTAGATACTCGTATCCCAAAAGAAAATCCTATCGTTTCCATAGAAACGTTACTCGATTTAGAAGGAGAAGTCATAGACCGTTAGTATTCCATAGCGACGCAATTTCTGTGTTAATTCGTCAATGTGAGGGAGACAGGGATGCAGTAAAGAGGGAATAGTGCATAGGGAAACTAGATACTCGTATCCCAAAGAAAATCCTGTCGTTTCCATAGAAACGTTACTCGACTTAGAAGGAGTTGTCATAGAACCCATGGTATCTCATAGCGACGCAATTTCTGTGTTCAATCGTTAATGTGAGGGAGCGAGGGATGCAGTGAAGAAGGAATAGTGCATCGGAATGGAGATGGTCGTATCCCAAAAGAAAATCTTGACGTTACCATAGAAACGTAACTCGATTGAGAAGGAGAAGTCATAGAACCCATAGTATATCATAGCGACGCAACTTCTGTGTTAATTCGTCAATGTGAGGGAGCGAGGGGTACAGTAAAGAAGGAATAGTGCATTGGAAAGGAAATACTTATATCCCAAAATAAAATCCTGTCGTTTCCATAGAAACGTTACTCGATTTAGAAGGACCGGTCATAAAACACATAGTAATTCATAGCGACGTAATTTCTGTGTTAATTCGTCAATGTGAGGGAGCAACGGAGGCAGTAAAGAAGCTGTAGTGCATCGGAAATGAGATACTCGTATCCCAAAAGAAAATCCTGTCGTATCTATAGAAACGTTACTCGATTTAGAAGTAGAAGTCATAGAACACATAGCATTTCATAGCGACGCAATTGCTGTGTTAATTCGTCAATGTGAGGGAGCGAGGGATGCAGTAAAGAAGGAATAGTGCATCGGAAAGGACATACTCGTATCTTAAAAGAGAATTATGTCGTTTCCATAGAAACGTTACACGATTTATAAGTTGAAGCCATAGAACCCGTAGTATTCCATAGCGACGCAATTTCTGTGTTAATTCCTCAATGTGAGGGAGCAAGGTATGCAGTAAAGAAGGAATAGTGCATCGGAAAGGGGATAGTCGGATCCCAAAAGAAAATTCTGTCGTCCCCATAGAAACTTTACTCGAGTTGGAAGGAGATGTCATAGAACACATAGTATTTCATAGCGGCGCAATCTCTGTGGTAATTCGTCAATGTGAAGGTGCGAGGGATGCAGTAAAGAAGGAATAGTGCATCGGAAAGGAGATACTCGTATCGAAAAAGAAAATTCTGTCGTTTCTATAGAAACGTTACTCGATTTAGAAGGAATAGTCATAGAACCCATAGAATTTCATAGCGACGCAAAATCTGTCTTAATTCGTCAATGTGAGTGAGCGAGGGATGCAGTAAAGAAGGAATAGTGCATCGGAAAGTTGATACTGGTATCCCAAAGAAAATACTGTCGTTTCCATAGAAACGTTACTCGATTTAGAAGGAGTAGTCATAGAACCCATAGTATCTCATAGCGGCGTTATTTCTGTGTTTATTCGTCAACGTGAGGGAGCGAGGGATGCAGCAAAGAAGGAATAGTGCATCGGAAAGGAGATACTCGTATCCAAAAAGAAAATCCAGTCGTTTCCATAGAAACGTTACTCGATTTAGAAGGAGAAGTCATAGAACAAATAGTATTCCATAGCGACGCAATAAGTGTGTTAATTTGGCAATGTGAGGGAGCCAGAGATGCAGTAAAGGAGGAATAGCGCCTCGGAAAGGAGATACTCGTAACCAAAAGAAAATCCTGTCGTTCCAATTGAAACGTATCTCGATTTAGAAGGAGTTGTCATAGAACACAGAGTATTTCATAGCGACGCAATTTGTGAGTCACTTCGTCAATGTGAGGGAGCGAGGGATGTAGTAAAGAAGGTATAGTGCATCGGAAAGGAGATACTCGTATCCCATAAGAAAACCCTGTCGTAACCATAGAAAAGTTACTCGATTTAGAAAAAGAAGTCGTAGAACCCATAGCATTTCATAGCGACGCAATTTCTGTGTTAATTCGTCAATGTGAGGGAGCGAGGGATGCAGCAAAGACGGAATAGTGCATCGGAAAGGAGATACTCGTATCCCAGAAGAAATTCCTGTAGTTTCCAAAGAAACGTTACTCGATTTAGAAGGAGAAATCATAGAACCCATAATATTTCATTGCGACGCAATTTCTGTGTTCATTCGTCAATGTCAGGGTGCGAGGGATGTAGTAAAGAGGGAATAGTGCATCAGAAATTAGATAGTCGAATACCAAAAGAAAACCCTGTCGTTTCCATTGAAACGTTACTCGATTGAGAATGAGAAGTCATGGAAGCCCTAGTATTTCATAGCGACGCAATTTCTGTGTTAATTCGTCAATGTGAGGCAGCCAGGGATACAGTAAAAAGGAACTGTGCATCGGAAAAGAGATATTCGTATCCAAAAAGAAAATCCTGTCGTTTCCATAGAATTGTTACTCGATTTTGAAGGAGAAATCACAGAAACCATAGTATTTCATAGAGACGGAATTTCTGTGTTAATTCGTCAATGTGAGGGAGCGAGGGGTGCTGCAAAGGATGAATAGTGCATCGGAAAGGAGATACTCGTAACCCAAAAGAAAATCCTGTCGTTTCAATAGAAACGTTACACGATTTAGAAGGAGAAATCATAGAACCCATAGTATTTCATAGCGACGCAATTTGTGAGTCACTTCGTCAATGTGAGGGAGCGAGGGATGCAGTACACAAGGAATAGTGCATCGGAAAGGAGATACTCGTATCCCAAATGAAAATACTGTCGTTTCCATAGAAACGTTACACGATTTAAAAGGAGAAGTCATGGAAACCATAGTATTTCATAGCAACGCAATTTCTATGTTTAATCGTTAATGTGAGGGAGCGAGGGATGCACTAAAGAAGGAATAGTGCATCGGAAAGCAGACAGTCGTAACCCGAAAGAAAATCCTGTCGTTTGCATAGAACGTTAGTCGATTTAGAAGGACATGTCATAGAACACATAGTATGTCAATGCGACGGAATATCTGTTTATTCGTCAATGTGAGGGAGCGAGGGATGCAGTAAAGAAGGAATAGCGCATCGGAAGGGAGATACTCGTTTCCAAAAGAAAATCCTGTCGTTTCAATATAAACGTTACTCGATTTAGAAGAAGATGTCATAGAACACATAGTATGGCAATGCGACACAATATCTGTTTATTCGTCAATGTGAGGGAGCGAGGGATGCAGTATAGAAGGAATAGCGCATCGGAAAGGAGATACTCGTATCCAAAAGAAAATCCGGTCGATTGCAGAGAAACGTTAGTCGATTTAGAAGGCGAAGTCATGGATCCCACAGTATTTCATAGCGACGCAATTTCTGTGCTTATTCGTCAATGTGAGGGAACGAGGATTGCAGTAAAGAAGGAATAGTGCATCGGAAAGGAGATACTCGTATCCCAAAAGAAAATCCTGTCGTTTCAATTGAAACGTTACTCGATTTAGAAGGAGATGTCATAGAACCCATAGTATTTCATAGCGACGCAATTTCTGTGCTAATTCGTCAATGTGAGGTCGCCAGGGATGCAGTAAGGAAGGACAAGTGCATCGGAAAGGAGATATTCGTATCCCAAAAGAAAATCCTGTCGTTTTCATAGAAACGTTAATCGATTTAGAAGGAGATGTCACAGAACACCAAGAATTTCATAGCGACGGAATTTGTGAGTTAATTCGTCAATGTGAGGGAGCCAGGGATGCAGTAAAGGCGGAATAGTGCATCCGAAAGGAGATACTCGTAACCCTAAAGAAAATCCTGTCGTTTCAATAGAAACGTTACACGATTTAGAAGGAGAGGTCATAGAACACATAGTATTTCATAGCGACGCAATTTGAGAGTTACTTCGTCAATGTGAGGGAGCGAGGGATGCAGTACACAAGGAATAGTGCATCGGAAAGGAGATTCTCGTACCCCAAAAGAAAATCCTGTCGTTTCCATAGAAACGTTACTCGATTTTGAAGGAGAAGTGAAATAACCCATAGTATATCATAGCGACGCCATTTCTGTGTTAATTCGTCAATGTGAGGAAGCAAGGGATGCTGTAAAGAAGGAATAGTGCATCGGAAACGAGATACTCGTATCCCAAAGGAAAATACTTTCGTTTCCATAAAAACGTTACTCGATTTAGAAGGAGAAGTCATAGAGCATATAGTACTTCATAGCGAAGCATTTTCTGTGCTAATTCGTCAATGTGAGGGAGCGAGGGATGCAGTAAAGAAGGAATAGTGCATCGGTAAGGAGATACACGTTTCCCAAAAGAAGAAACCTGTCATTTCCATAGAATCGTTACTCGATTTAGAAGGAGAAGTCACAGAACTCGTAGTATTTCTTAGCGACGCAACTTCTGTGTTAATTCGGTCGTGTGAGGGGGCGAGGGATGCTGTAAAAAAGGAATAGTACATCGGTAGGGAGATACTCGTATCCCAAAAGAAAATCCTGCCGTTTTCGTAGAAACTTTACAAGATTTAGAACGAGAAGTCATGGATCTCATAGTATTTCATAGCGACGCAATGTCAGTATTAATTCGTCAATGTGAGAGACCGAAGGATACAGTAAAGAAGGAATAGTGCATCGGAAAGAAGATACCCGTATTACAAAAGAAAATCCAGTCGTTTCAATAGAAACGTTAGTCGATTTAGAAGGAGAAGTCATAGAACCCATTGTATTTCATAACGACGCAATTTGTGAGTTACTTCGTCAATGTGAGGGGGCGAGGGATGCCGTAAACAAGGAATAGTGCATCGGAAGGAGTAGTATCCCATAAGAAAATCCTGTCGTTTCCATAGCAACGTAACTCGATTTAGAAGTAGAAGTCACAGAATCCATAGTATTACATAGAGACTCAATTTCTGTGTTAATTCGTCAATGTGAGGGAGCGAGGCGTGCAGTAAACAAGGAATTGTGCATTGGAAAGGAGTTGCTCGTATCTCAAAAGAAAATCCTGTTGTTTCCATAGAAACGTTACTGGATTTAGAGGGATAGGTGATAGAACACATAGTATTTCATTGCGACGCAATTTCTGTGCTTATTCGCCAATTTGAGGGAGTGAGGGATGGAGTAAAGAAGGAATGGTGCATCGGAAAGGAGATACTCGTATCCCAAAAGAAAATCCAGTCTTTTCCATAGAAACGTTACTCGATTTAGAAGGAGAAGTCATAGTACCCATAGTGTTTCATAGCGACGACATATCTGTGCTAATTCGTCAATGTGGGCGAGCCAGGGATGCAGTAAAGAAGGACAAGTGCATCGAAAAGGAGATACTCGTATCTCAAAAGAAAATCTTGTCGTTTACATAGAAACGTTAATCGATTTAGAAGGAGATGTCGTAGAACCCATGGTATTTCATATCGACGCAATTTCTGTGTTAATTCGTCAGTGTGAGGGAGCGAGGGGTGCGGGAAAAGAAGGAATAGTGCATCGGAAAGGAGATACTCGTATCCCAAAATCGAATACTGTCGATTCCATAGAAACGTTACTTGTTTTAGAAGGAGAAGTCATAGAACACATTGTATTCCATAGCGACGCAATTTCGGTGTTATTTCGTCAATGTGAGGGAGCCAGGGATGCAGTAAAGGAGGAATAGTGCATCGGAAATGAGATACTCGTAACCCAATAGAAAATCCTGTCGTTTCAATAGAAACGTTATACGATTTAGAAGGAGAAGTCATACAACCCATAGTATTTCATAGCGACGCAATTTGTGAGTTACTTCGTCAATGTGAGGGAGCGAGGGATGCAGTACACAAGGAATAGTGCATCGGAAAGGAAATACTCTTAACCCAAAAGAAAATCCTGTCGTTTCCATAGAAACGTTACTCGATTTTAAGAGGAGAAGTGAAATAACCCATAGTATATCATACTGACGCCATTTCAGTGTTAATTCGTCAATGTGAGGAAGCAAGGGATGCTGTAAAGAAGGAATAGTGCATCCGAAAGGAGATACTCGTTTCCCAACAGAAAATCCTGTCGTTTGCAGAGAAACGTTAGTCGAATTGGAACTAGAAGTCATGGAACCTGTAGTACTTCATAGCGACGCAATTTCTGTGCTATTTCGTCAATGTGAGGGAGCGAGGGATGCAGTAAAGAAGGAATAGTGCATCGGAAAGGAGATCCACGTTTCCCAAAAGAAAAACCTTTCGTTTCCATAGAATCGTTACCCCATTTAGAAGGAGAAGTCGCAGAACCAATTATAATCCATAGCGACGCAATTTCTGTGTTAATTCTGTCGTGTGAGGGGGCGAGGGATGCAGAAGAAAAGGAATAGTACATCGGTAGGGAGATACTCGTATCCCAAAGGAAAATCCTGTCGTTTTCGTAGAAACGTTACAAGATTTAGAACGAGATGTCATAGAACCCATAGTATTTCATATATACCATATTTCTGTGTTAATTCGTCAATGTGAGGGAGCGAGGGAAGCAGTAAACATTGAATAGTGAATCGGAAAGGAGATACTCGTATCCCAAAGGAAAATACGGTCGTTTCGATAGAAACGTTACTCGATTTAGAAGGAGAAGTCATGGAAACCATAGTATTTCATAGCGACGCAATTTCTGTGTTTAATCGTTAATGTGAGGGAGCGAGGGATGCACTAAAGAAGGAATAGTGCATCGGAAAGCAGACAGTCGTAACCCGAAAGAAAATCCTGTCGTTTCCATTGAAACGTTACTCGATTTGGAAGGAGAGGTCACAGAACCCATAGTATATCATAGCGACGCAATTTCTGTCTTAATTCGACAATGTGAGGGAGCGAGGGATGCAGTAAAGATGGAATAGTGCATCGGAAAGGAGATACTCGTATCCCAAAAGAAAATCGGGTCGTTTCCATAGAACGTTACTCGATTTGGAAGGAGATGTCATAGAACACATAGTATGTCAATGCGACGCAATATCTGTTTATTCGTCAATGTGGGGGAGCGAGGGATGCAGTAAAGAAGGAATAGAGCATCGGAAGCGCGATACTCGTATCCAAAAGAAAATCCTGTCGTTTCAATTGAAACATTACTCGATTTAGATGGAGATGTCATAGAACACATAGTATTCCATAGCGACGCAATTTCTGTGGTAATTCGTCAATGTGAGGGAGCGAGGGATGCAGTAAGGAAGGAATAGTGCATAGGAAAGGAGATACTCGTATCCCAAAAGAAAATCCTGTCGTTTCCATACAAACGTTACTCGATTTAGAAGTAGAAGTCACAGAAACCATAGTATATCATAGCGACTCAATTTCTGTGTTAGTTCGTCAATGTGAGGGAGCGAGGGGTGCAGTAAAGAAGGAATTGTGCATTGGAAAGGAGATACTCGTACCTCAAATAAAATCCTGTCGTTTCCATAGAAACGTTACGGGATTTAGAGGGAGAGGGATAGAACACATAGTATTTCATAGCGACGCAATTTCTGTGTTAATTCGTCCATGTGAGCGAGCGAGGGATGCAGTAAAGAAGGAATAGTGCATCGGAAAGGAAATACTTGTATCCCAAAAGAAAATGTTGTCGTTTCCATCGAAACGATACGCGATTTGGTAGGAGAAGTCATAGAACCCATAGTATTCGATCGCGACGCAATTTCTGTGTTAATTCGTCGATGTGAGGGAGCGAGGGATGCAGTAGGGAAGGAAGAGTGCATCGGAAAGGAGATACTCATATCCCAAAAGAAAATCCTGTCGTTTCCATAGCAACGTTACTCGATTTAGAAGCAGAAGTCTTAGAACACATAGTAAATCAGAACGACGCAATTTCTGTGTTAAGTTGTCAATGTGAGGGGGCGAGGGATGCAGTAAAGAAGGAATAGTGCATCGGAAAGGAGATACTCGTAACCCAAAAGAAAATCCTGTCGTTTCCATAGAAACGTTACTCGATTTAGAAGGTGAAGACATAGAACCCATAGTATTCCATAGCGACGCAATTTCTGTGTTAATTCGTCAATGTGAGGGAGCGAGGGATGCAGTAAAGATGGAATAGTGCATCGGAAAGGAGATACTCGTATGCCAAAACAAATCTCATCGTTTCCATAGAAACGTTACTCGATTTAGAAGGAGAGGTCATAGAACACATAGTATTTCATAGCGACGCAATTACTGGGCTTATTCGTCTATTTGAGGGAGCGAGGGATGCAATAAAGAAGGAATAGTGAATCGGAAAGGAGATACTCGTATCACAAAAGAAAATCCTGTAGTTTATATAGAAACGTTTCTCGACTTAGAAGGAGAATTCATAGAACCCACAGTATTTCATAGCGACGCAATTTCTGTGCTAATTCGTCAATGTGAGGGAAACCAGGGATGCAGTAAAGAAGGAAAAGTGCATCGGAAAGGAGATACTCGTATCCCAAAAGAAAATCCTGTCGTTTCCATAGAAACGTTACTCGATTTAGAAGGAGAAGTCATAGAACCCATAGTATTTCATTGCGACGCTATTTCTGTGTTCATTCGTCAATGTGAAGGAGCGAGAGATGCAGAAAAGAAGGAATAGTGCATCGGAAAGGAGATAGTCGTATCCCAAAAGAACAACCTGTTGTTTCCATAGAAATATTTCTCGATTTAGAAGGAGAAGTCATAGAACACATAGTATTACATAGTGACACAATTTCTGTGTTAATTCGCCCATGTGAGGGAGCGAGGGATGCAGTAAAGTAGGAATAGTGCATCGGAAAGGAGATACTCGTATCCCAAAAGAAAATGTTGTCGTTTCCATCGAAACGATACGCGATTTAGTAGGAGAAGTCATAGAACCCATAGTATTCCATAGCGACGCAATTTCTGTGTTAATTCGTCGATGTGAGGGAGCGAGGGATGCAGTAGGGAAGGAAGAGTGCATCGGAAAGGAGATACTCATATGCCAAAAGAAAATCCTGTCGTTTCCATAGCAACGTTACTCGATTTAGAAGCAGAAGTCTTAGAACACATAGTAAATCAGAGAGACGCAATTTCTGTGTTAAGTTGTCAGTGTGAGGGGGCGAGGGATGCAGTAAAGAAGGAATAGTGCATCGGAAAGGAGATACTCGTAACCCAAAAGAAAATCCTGTCGTTTCCATAGAAACGTTACTCGATTTAGAAGGTGAAGACATAGAACCCATAGTATTCCATAGCGACGCAATTTCTGTGTTAATTCGTCAATGTCAGGGAGCGAGGAATGCAGTAAAGATGGAATAGAGCATCGGAAAGGGGATAGTCGAATCCCAAAAAAAAAATTCTGTCGTCTCCATAGAAACGTTACTCGAGTTGGAAGGAGATGTCATAGAACCCATTGTATTTCATAGCGACGCAATTTCTGTGTTAAATCGTCAATGTGAGGGAGCGAGGGATGCAGTAAGGAAGGAACAGTGCATCGGAAAGGAGATACTCGTATCTCAATAGAAAATCCTGTCGTTTCCATAGAAACGTTACTCGATGTAGAAGGAGAAGTCATAGAACTCATAGTATTCCATGGCGACGCTTTTTCTGAGTTAATTCGTCAATGTGAGGGAGCCAGGAATGCAGTAAAGAAGGAATAGTGCATCGGAAAGGAGATACTCGAATCCCAAAAGGAAATCTTGTCGTTTCCATAGAAACGTTTTCGATTTAGAAGGAGAAGTCATAGAACCCATAGCAGTTCATAGCGACGCAATTTCTGTGCTTATTTGTCAATGTGAGGGAGCGATGGACGCAGTATAGAAGGAATAGTGTATCGAATGGAGATACTCGTATCCCAAAAGAAAATCCTGTCGTTTGCATAGAAACGTTACTCGATTTAGAAGGAGAAGTCATAGAACCCATAGTATTTCATAGCGACGCAATTTCTGTGCTTATTCGTCAATGTGAGGGAGCGAGGGATGCAGTAAAGAGGGAATAGTGCATCGGAAAGGAGATACTCGGATCCCAAAAGAAAATCCTTTCGTTTCCATTGAGATGTTTCTCGATTTAGAAGGAGATGTCATAGAACCCATAGTATTTCATAGCGACGCAAAATCTTTGCTAATTCGTCTGTGTGAGGGAGCGAGGGATGCGGTGAAGAAGAAATAGTGCATCGGAAAGGAAATATTCGTATCCCAAAAGAATATCCAGTCGTAACCATAGAAACGTTACTCGATTTAGAAGGAGAGTTCATAGAACCCATAGTATTTCATGTTGTCGTTGTTGTGGTCTTCAGTCCTGAGACTGGTTTGATGCAGCTCTCCATGCTACTCTATCCTGTGCAAGCTTTTTCATCTCCCAGTACCTACTGCTACCTACATCCTTCTGAATCTGCTTAGTGTATTCATCTCTTGGTCTCCCTATACGATTTTTACCCTCCTTGCAGCCCTCCAATACTAAATTGGTGATCTCTTGATGCCTCAGAACATGTCCTACCAACCGATCCCTTTTCTCTTGGTCAAGTTGTGCCACAAACTTCTCTTCTCCCCAATCCTATTCAATAATTCCTCATTAGGTATGTGATCTACCCATCTAATCTTCAGCATTCTTCTGTAGCACCACATTTCGAAAGCTTTTATTCTTTTCTTTTCCTAACTATTTATCGTCCATGTTTCACTTCCATACATGGCTACACTCCATACGAATACTTTCAGAAATGACTTCCTGACACTTAAATCAATACTGGATGTTAACAAATTTCTCTTCTTCAGAAACGCTTTCCTTGCCATTGCCAGCCTACATTTTATATCCTCTCTACTTCGACCATCATCAGTTATTTTGCTCCCCAAATAGCAAAACTCCTTTACTACTTTAAGTGCCTCATTTCCTAATCTAATTCCCTCAGCATCACCCGACTTAATTACACTACATTCCATTATCCTTGTTTTGCTTTTGTTGATGTTCATCTTATATCCTCCTTTCAAGACACTGTCCATTCCATTCAACTGCTCTTCCAAGTCCTTTGCTGTCTCTGACAGAATTACAATGTCATCGGCAAACCTCAACGTTTTTATTTCTTCTCCATGAATTTTAATACCGACTCCTAATTTTTCCTTTGTTTCCTTTACTGTTTGCTCAATATACATATTGAACAACATCGGGGAGAGGCTACAACCCGGTCTTACTCCCTTCCCAACCACTGCTTCCCTTTCCTGTCCCTCAACTCTTATAACTGCCATCTGGTTTGTGTACAAATCGTAAATAGCCTTTCGCTCCCTGTATTTTACCCCTGCCACCTTTAGAATTTGAAAGAGAGTATTCCAGTCAACATTGTCAAAAGCTTTCTCTAAGTCTACAAATGCTAGAAACGTTGGTTTGCCTTTCCTTAATCTTTCTTCTAAGATAAGTCGTAAGGTCAGTATTGCCTCACATGTTCCAGTGTTTCTATGGAATCCAAACTGATCTTCCCCGAGGTTGGCTTCTACTAGTTTTTCCATTCGTCTGTAAAGAATTCGTGTTAGTATTTTGCAGCTGTGACTTATTAAGCTGATAGTTCGGTAATTTTCACATCTGTCAACACCTGCTTTCTTTGGGATTGGAATTATTATATTCTTCTTGAAGTCTGAGGGTATTTCGCCTGTTTCATACATCTTGCTCACCAGATGGTAGAGTTTTGTCAGGACGGGCTCTCCCACGGCCGTCAGTAGTTCCAATGGAATATTGTCTACTCCGGGGGCCTTGTTTCGACTCAGGTCTTTCAGTGCTCTGTCAAACTCCTCACGCAGTATCGTATTTCCCATTTCATCTTCATCTACATCCTCTTCCATTTCCATAATATTGTCCTCAAGTACATCGCCCTTGTATAGACCCTCTATATACTCCTTCCACCTTTCTGCTTTCCCTTCTTTGCTTAGAACTGGGTTTCCATCTGAGCTCTTGATATTCATACAAGTCGTTCTCTTATCTCCAAAGGTCTCTTTAATTTTCCTGTAGGCGGTATCTATCTTACCCCTAGTGAAATAGGCCTCTATATCCTTACATTTGTCCTCTAGCCATCCCTGCTTAGCCATTTTGCACTTCCTGTCGATCTCATTTTTGAGACGTTTGTATTCCTTTTTGCCTGTTTCACTTACTGCATTTTTATATTTTCTCCTTTCATCAATTAAATTCAGTATTTCTTCTGTTACCCAAGGATTTCTACTAGCCCTCGTCTTTTTACCTACTTGATCCTCTGCTGCCTTCACTACTTCATCCCTCAAAGCTACCCATTCTTCTTCTACTGTATTTATTTCCCCCATTCCTGTCAATTGCTCCCTTATGCTCTCCCTGAATCTCTGTACAACCTCTGGTTCTTTTAGTTTATCCAGGACCCATCTCCTTAAATTCCCACCTTTTTGCAGTTTCTTCAGTTTCAATCTACAGGTCATAACCAATAGATTGTGGTCAGAATCCACATCTGCCCCTGGAAATGTCTTACAATTTAAAACCTGGTTCCTAAATCTCTGTCTTACAATTATATAATCTATCTGATACCTTTTAGTATCTCCAGGGTTCCTCCATGTATACAACCTTCTTTCATGATTCTTAAACCAAGTGTTAGTTATGATTATGTTGTGCTCTGTGCAAAATTCTACAAGGCGGCATCCTCTTTCATTTCTGTCCCCCAATCCATATTCACCTACTATGTTTCCTTCTCACCCTTTTCCTACACTCGAATTCCAGTCACCCATGACTATTAAATTTTCGTCTTCCTTCACAATCTGAATAATTTCTTTTCTTTCATCATACATTTCTTCAATTTCTTCGTCATCTGCAAAGCTAGTTGGCATATAAACTTGTACTACTGTAGTAGGTGTGGGCTTCGTATCTATCTTGGCCACAATAATGCGTTCACTATGCTGTTTGTAGTAGCTTACCCGCATTCCTATCTTCCTATTCATTATTAAACCTACTCCTGCATTACCCCTATTTGATTTTGTGTTTATAACCCAGTAGTCACCTGACCAGAAGTCTTGTTCCTCCTGCCACCGAACTTCACTAATTCCCACTATATCTAACTTCAACCTATCCATTTCCCTTTTTAAATTTTCTAACCTACCTGCCCAATTAAGGGATCTGACATTCCACACTCCGATCCGTAGAACGCCAGTTTTCTTTCTCCTGATAACGACATCCTCTTGAGTAGTCCCTGCCCGAAGATCCGAATGGGGGACTGTTTTACCTCCGGAATATTTTACCCAAGAGGACGCCATCATCATGTAATCTTACAGTAAAGCTGCACGCCATCGGGAAAAATTACGGCTGTAGTTTCCCCTTGCTTTCAGCCGTTCGCAGTACCAGCACAGCAAGGCCGTTTTGGTTATTGTTACAAGGCCAGATCAGTCAATCATCCAGACTGTTGCCCTTGGAACTACTGAAAAGGCTGCTGCCTCTCTTCATGGAACCACACGTTTGTCTGGCCTCTCAACAGATACCCCTCCGTTGTGATTGCACCTACGGTACGGCTATCTGTATTGCGGAGGCACGCAAGCCTCCCCACCAACCGCAAGGTCCACGGTTCATGGGGGGAGGGGGGGACGCAATTTCTGTGCTTATTCGTCAATGTGAGGGGGCGAGGGACGCAGTAAAGAAGGAATAGTGCATCGGAAAGAGATGTATAACAAAAGAAAATCCTGTCGTTTCCATAGAAACGTTACTGGATTTAGAAGGAGAAATCACAGAACCAAAAGTATTTCATAGCGACGCAATTTCTGTGTTAATTCGGCAATGTGAGGGTGCGAGGGATGCAGTAAAGAAGAAATAGTGCATCGGAAAGGAGTACTCGTATCCCAAAAGAAAATCCTGTCTTATCCATTGAAACGTTACTCGATTTAGAAGGAGAGGTCATAGAACACATAGTATTTCATAGCGACGCAATTTCTGTGCTTATTCGTCAATGTGAGGGAGCGAGGGACGCAGTAAAGAAGGAATAGTGCATCGGAAAGGAGATACTCGTTTCCCAAAAATAAATCCTGTCGTTTCCATAGAAACGCTACTCGATATAGAAGGAGAAGTCATAGAACCCATTGTACCTCATAGCGACGCAATTTCTGTGCCAATTCGACAATGTGAGGGAGCCAGGGATGCAGTAAAAAAGGAATAGTGCATCGGATAGGAGATAGTCGTATCCCAAAAGAAAATCCTGTTGTTACCATAGAAACGTTACTCGATTTGGAAGGAGAAGCTGTGGAACCCATAGTATTTCATAGCGACGTAATTTCTGTGTTAATCCGTTAATGTGAGGGAGCGAGGGATGCAGTAAAAAAGGAATACTGCATCGGAAAGGCGATAGTCGTATCCCAAAAGAAAATCCTGTCGTTTCCACAGAAACGTTACTCGATTTAGAAGGAGAAGTCATAGAACCCATAATTTTCCATAGCGACGCAATTTCTGTGTTAACTCGTCAATGTAAGGGAGCGAGGGATGCGGTAAAGAAGGAATAGTGCATCGAAAAGGAGATACTCGTATCCCAAAAGAAAACCCTGTCGATTAAATAGAAACGTTACTCGATTTAGAAGGAGATGTCATAGAACCCATAGTATTCCATTGCGACGCAATATCTGTGTTAATTCGTCAATTTAGGGTAACGAGGAATGCAGTAAATAAGGAATAGTGCATCGGAAAGGCGATAGTCGTATCCCAAAAGAAAATACACTCGTTTCCATAGAAACGTTACTCGATTTACAAGGAGATGACGCAGAACCCATAATAATCCATAGCGACGCAATTTCTGTGTTAATTCGGCATTGTGAGGGAGTGAGGGATGCAGTAAAAAGGGAGTAGTGCATCGGAATTGAGATACCCGTATTCCAAAAGAAAATCCTGTCGTTTCTATAGAAACGTTACTCGATTTAGAAGGAGACGTCATAGAACCCATAGTATTTCATGGCGACGCAATTTCTGTACCTATTCGTCAATGTGAGGGAGCGATGGATGCAGTAGAGAAGGAATAGTGTATCGAATGGAGATACTCGTATCCCAAAAGAAAGTCCTGTCGTTTGCATAGAAACGTTACTCGATTTAGAAGGGGAAGTCATAGAACCCATAGTATTTCATAGCGACGCAATTTCTGAGCTTATTCGTCAATGTGAGGGAGCGAGGGATGCAGTAAAGAAGGAATAGTGCATCAGAAAGGAGATACTCGGATCCCAAAAGATAATCCTGTCGTTTCCATCGAGACGTTACTCGATTTAGAAGGAGATGTCATAGAACCCACAGTATTTCATAACGCCGTAAAATTTTTGTTAATTCGTCTGTGTGAGGGAGCGAGGTATGCTTTAAAGAAGGAATAGTGCATCGGAAAGGAGATACTCGTTGCCCAAGAGAAAATCCTGTCGTATCCATAGAAATGTTACTCGATTTAGAGCGAGAAGTCATAGAACACATAGTATATCACAGCGACGCAATTTCTGTTTTAATTCGTCAATGTGAGGAAGCGAGGGATGCTGTAAGGAAGGAATAGCGCATCGGAAAAGAGATACTCGCATACCAAAAGAAATCCTGTCGTTTCCATAGAAACGTTACTCGAGTTATAAGGAGAAGACACAGAACCCATAGTATTTCATAGCGACGCAATATCTGTGTCAATTCGGCAGTGTGAGGGAGCGAGGGATGCAGTAAAGAAGGAATAGTGCATCGGAAAGGAGATGGTCGTATCCCAAAAGAAAATCCTGTCGTTACCATAGAAACGTTACTCAATTAAGATAGGGAAGTCATAGAGCCCATAGTATTTCATAGCGACGGAATCTCTGTGTTAATTCGTCAATGTGAGGGAGCGAGGGATGCAGTAAAGAAGGAATAGTGCATCGGAAAGGAGATACTCGAATCCCAAAAGGAAATCTTGTCGTTTCCATAGAGACGTTACTCGATGTAGAAGGAGAAGTCATAGAACCCATAGTATTTCATAGCGACGCAATTTCTGTGCTTATTCGTCAATGTGAGGGAGCGAGGGATGCAGTAAAGAAGGAATAGTGTATCGAATGGAGATGCTCGTATCCCCAAAGAGAATCCTGTTGTTTCCATAGAAACGTTACTCGATTTAGTTGGAGAAGTCATAGAACCCATAGTATTTCATAGTAACGCAATTTCTGTGTTAAATCGTCAATGGGAAGGAGCGAGGGATGCAGTAAACAAGAAATAGTGCATCGGAAGGAGATGTATCCCAAAAGAAAATCCTGTCGTTTCCATAGAAACGTTACTCGATTTAGAAGGAGAAGTCACAGAACCCATAGTAATTTATAGCGACGCAATTTCTGAGTTAATTCGTCAATGTGAGGGAGCGAGGGATGCAGTAAAGAAGGAATAGCGCATCGGGATGGAGATACTCGTATGCCAAAAGAAAATCCCGTCGTATTGGTAGAAACGTTACTCGATTTAGAAGGAGATGTCATAGAACCCATAGTATTTCATAGCGACGCAATTTCTGTGCTTATTCGTCAATTTGAGGGAGCGAGGGAAGCAGTAAAGAAGGAATAGTGCATCGGAAAGATAATACTCGTATCCCAAAATAAAATGTTGTCGTTTCCATAGAAACGTTACGCGATTTAGAAGGAGAAGTCATAGAACACATAGTATTCCATGGCGATGCAATTTCTGTGTTAATTCGTCAATGTGAGTTAGCGAGGGACGCAGTAGGGAAGGAATAGTGCATCGGAAAGGAGATAATCGTATCCCAAAAGAAAATCCTGTTGTTTCCATAGAAACGTTACTCGATTTAGAAGGAGAAGTCATAGAACTCATAGTATTCCATGGCGACGCTTTTTCTGTGTTAATTCGTCAATGTGAGGGAGCCAGGAATGCAGTAAAGAAGGAATAGTGCATCGGAAAGGAGATACTCGAATCCCAAAAGAAAATCTTGTCGTTTCCATAGAAACGTTTTCGATTTAGAAGGAGAAGTCATAGAACCCATAGCATTTCATAGCGACGCAATTTCTGTGCTTATTAGTCAATGTGAGGGAGCGATGGACGCAGTAAAGAAGGAATAGTGTATCGAATGGAGATACTCGTATCCCAAAAGAAAATCCTGTCGATTGCATAGAAACGTTACTCGATTTAGAAAGAGAAGTCATAGAACCCATAGCATTTCATAGCGACGCAATTTCTGTGCTTATTCGTCAATGTGAGGGAGCGAGGGATGCAGTAAAGAGGGAATAGTGCATCGGAAAGGAGATACTCGGATCCCAAAAGAAAATCCTGTCGTTTCCATTGAGACGTTACTCGCTTTTGAAGGAGATGTCATAGAACCCATAGTATTTCATAGCGACGCCAAATCGTTGCTAATTCGTCTGTGTGAGGGAGCGAGGGATGCGGTAAAGAAGGAATAGTGCATCGGAAAGGAGATATTCGTATCCCAAAAGAAAATCCTGTCGTATCCATAGAAACGTTGCTCGATTTAGAAGGAGAGGTCATAGAACCCATAGTATTTAATGTTGTTGTTGTTGTTGTGGTCTTCAGTCCTGAGACTGGTTTGATGCAGCTCTCCATGCTACTCTATCCTGTGCAAGCGTTTTCATCTCCCAGTATTTACTGCAACCTACATCCTTCTGAATCTGCTTAGTGTATTCATCTATTGGTCTCCCTCTACGATTTTTACCCTCCACGCTGCCCTCCAATACTAAATTGGTGATCCCTTGATGCCTCAGAACATGTCCTACCAACCGATCCCTTTTCTCTTGGTCAAGTTGTGCCACAAACTTCTCTTCTCCCCAATCCTATTCAATACTTCCTCATTAGTTATGTGATCTACCCATCTAATCTTCAGCATTCTTCTGTAGCACCACATTTCGAAAGCTTTTATTCTTTTCTTTTCCTAACTAATTATCGTCCATGTTTCACTTCCATACATGGCTACACTCCATACGAGTACTTTCAGAAATGACTTCCTGACACTTAAATCAATACTGGATGTTAACAAATTTCTCTTCTTCAGAAACGCTTTCCTTGCCATTGCCAGCCTACATTTTATATCCTCTCTACTTCGACCATCATCAGTTATTTTGCTCCCCAAATAGCAAAACTGCTTTACTACTTTAAGTGCCTCATTTCCTAATCTAATTCCCTCAGCATCATCCGACTTAATTAGACTACATTCCATTATCCTTGTTTTGCTTTTGTTGATGTTCATCTTATACCCTCCTTTCAAGACACTGTCCATTCCATTCAACTGCTCTTCCAAGTCCTTTGCTGTCTCTGACAGAATTACAATGTCATCGGCGAACCTCAACGTTTTTATTTCTTCTCCATGAATTTTAATACCTACTCCTAATTTTTCTTTTGTTTCCTTTACTGCTTGCTCAATATACATATTGAACAACATCGGGGAGAGGCTACAACCCTGTCTTACTCCCTTCCCAACCACTGCTTCCCTTTCATGTCCCTCAACTCTTATAACTGCCATCTGGTTTGTGTACAAATCGTAAATAGCCTTTCGCTCCCTGTATTTTACCCCTGCCACCTTTAGAATTTGAAAGAGAGTATTCCAGTCAACATTGTCAAAAGCTTTCTCTAAGTCTACAAATGCTAGAAACGTTGGTTTGCCTTTCCTTAATCTTTCTTCTAAGATAAGTCGTAAGGTCAGTATTGCCACACATGTTCCAGTGTTTCTACGGAATCCAAACTGATCTTCCCCGAGGTTGGCTTCTACTAGTTTTTCCATTCGTCTGTAAAGAATTCGTGTTAGTATTTTGCAGCTGTGACTTATTAAGCTGATAGTTCGGTAATTTTCACATCTGTCAACACCTGCTTTCTTTGGGATTGGAATTATTATATTCTTCTTGAAGTCTGAGGGTATTTCGCCTGTTTCATACATCTTGCTCACCAGATGGTAGAGTTTTGTCAGGACGGGCTCTCCCACGGCCGTCAGTAGTTCCAATGGAATATTGTCTACTCCGGGGGCCTTGTTTCGACTCAGGTCTTTCAGTGCTCTGTCAAACTCCTCACGCAGTATCGTATTTCCCATTTCATCTTCATCTACATCCTCTTCCATTTCCATAATATTGTCCTCAAGTACATCGCCCTTGTATAGACCCTCTATATACTCCTTCCACCTTTCTGCTTTCCCTTCTTTGCTTAGAACTGGGTTTCCATCTGAGCTCTTGATATTCATACAAGTCGTTCTCTTATCTCCAAAGGTCTCTTTAATTTTCCTGTAGGCGGTATCTATCTTACCCCTAGTGAGATAGGCCTCTATATCCTTACATTTGTCCTCTAGCCATCCCTGCTTAGTCATTTTGCACTTCCTGTCGATCTCATTTTTGAGACGTTTGTATTCCTCTTTGCCTGTTTCACTTACTGCATTTTTATATTTTCTCCTTTCATCAATTAAATTCAGTATTTCTTCTGTTACCCAAGGATTTCTACTAGCCCTCGTCTTTTTACCTACTTGATCCTCTGCTGCCTTCACTACTTCATCCCTCAAAGCTAATCATTCTTCGTCTACTGTATTTATTTCCCCCATTCCTGTCAATTGCTCCCTTATGCTCTCCCTGAATCTCTGTACAACCTCTAGTTCTTTTAGTTTATCCAGGACCCATCTCCTTAAATTCCCACCTTTTTGCAGTTTCTTCAGTTTCAATCTACAGGTCATAACCAATAGATTGTGGTCAGAATCCACATCTGCCCCTGGAAATGTCTTACAATTTAAAACCTGGTTCCTAAATCTCTGTCTTACAATTATATAATCTATCTGATACCTTTTAGTATCTCCAGGGTTCCTCCATGTATACAACCTCCTTTCATGATTCTTAAACCAAGTGTTAGTTATGATTATGTTGTGCTCTGTGCAAAATTCTACAAGGCGGCTTCCTCTTTCATTTCTGTCCCCCAATCCATATTCACCTACTATGTTTCCTTCTCTCCCTTTTCCTACACTCGAATTCCAGTCACCCATGACTATTAAATTTTCGTCTTCCTTCACAATCTGAATAATTTCTTTTATTTCATCATACATTTCTTCAATTTCTTCGTCATCTGCAAAGCTAGTTGGCATATAAACTTGTACTACTGTAGTAGGTGTGGGCTTCGTATCTATCTTGGCCACAATAATGCGTTCACTATGCTGTTTGTAGTAGCTTACCCGCATTCCTATCTTCCTATTCATTATTAAACCTACTCCTGCATTACCCCTATTTGATTTTGTGTTTATAACCCAGTAGTCACCTGACCAGAAGTCTTGTTCCTCCTGCCACCGAACTTCACTAATTCCCACTATATCTAACTTCAACCTATCCATTTCCCTTTTTAAATTTTCTAACCTACCTGCCCGATTAAGGGATCTGACATTCCACGCTCCGATCCGTAGAACGCCAGTTTTCTTTCTCCTGATAACGACATCCTCTTGAGTAGTCCCTGCCCGAAGATCCGAATGGGGGACTGTTTTACCTCCGGAATATTTTACCCAAGAGGACGCCATCATCATGTAATCTTACAGTAAAGCTGCACGCCATCGGGAAAAATTACGGCTGTAGTTTCCCCTTGCTTTCAGCCGTTCGCAGTACCAGCACAGCAAGGCCGTTTTGGTTATTGTTACAAGGCCAGATCAGTCAATCATCCAGACTGTTGCCCTTGGAACTACTGAAAAGGCTGCTGCCTCTCTTCAGGAACCACACGTTTGTCTGGCCTCTCAACAGATACCCCTCTGTTGTGATTGCACCTACGGTACGGCTATCTGTATTGCGGAGGCACGCAAGCCTCCCCACCAACCGCAAGGTCCACGGTTCATGGGGGGAGGGGGGGACGCAATTTCTGTGCTTATTCGTCAATGTGAGGGGGCGAGGGACGCAGTAAAGAAGGAATAGTGCATCGGAAAGAGATGTATAACAAAAGAAAATCCTGTCGTTTCCACAGAAACGTTACTCGATTTAGAAGGAGAAATCACAGAACCAATATTATTTCATAGCGACGCAATTTCTGTGTTAATTCGGCAATGTGAGGGAGCGAGGGATGCAGTAAAGAAGGAATAGTGCATCGGATAGGAGTACTCTTATCCCAAAAGAAAATCCTGTCTTATCCATTGAAACGTTACTCGATTTAGAAGGAGAGGTCATAGAACACATAATATTTCATAGCGACGCAATTTCTGTGCTTATTCGCCAATGTGAGGGAGCGAGGGACGCAGTAAAGAAGGAATAGTGCATCGGAACGGAGATACTCGTTTCCCAAAAGAAAATCCTGTCGTTTCCATAGAAACGTTACTCGATTTTGAAGGAGAAGTCATAGAACCCATTGTACCTCATAGCGACGCAATTTCTGTGCTAATTCGTCAATGTGAGGGAGCCAGGGATGCAGTAAAGAAGGAATAGTGCATCGGATAGAAGATAGTCGTATCCCAAAAGAAAATCCTGTTGTTACCATAGAAACGTTACTCGATTTGGAAGGAGAAGCTGTGGAACCCATAGTATTTCATAGCGACGTAATTTCTGTGTTAATCCGTTAATGTGAGGGAGCGAGGGATGCAGTAAAGAAGGAATAGTGCATCGGAACGGAGATACTCGTATCCCAAAAGAAAATCCTGTCTTATCCATTGAAACGTTACTCGATTTAGAAGGAGAAGTCATAGAACCCATAATTTTCCATAGCGACGCAATTTCTGTGTTAACTCGTCAATGTAAGGGAGCGAGGGATGCGGTAAAGAAGGAATAGTGCATCGGAAAGGAGATACTCGTATCCCAATAGAAAATCATGTCGATGAAATAGAAACGTTACTGGATTAGAAGGAGATGTCATAGAACTAATAGTATTCCATTGCGACGCAATATCTGTGTTAATTCGTCAATTTAGGGTAACGAGGAATTCAGTAAATAAGTAATTGTGCATCGGAAAGGCGAAAGTCGTATCCCAAAAGAAAATACTCTCGTTTCCATAGAAACGTTACTCGATTTAGAAGGAGATGACGAAGAACCCATAATAATCCATAGCGACGCAGTTTCTGTGTTAATTCGGCAGTGTGAGGGAGCGAGGGATGCAGTAAAAAGGGAGTAGTGCATCGGAAAGGAGATACTCGTATCCCAAAAGAATATCCTGTCGTATCCATAGAAATGTCACTCGATTTAGAGGGAGAAGTCATAGAAGACATGGTATATCATAGCGACGATATTTCTGTTTTAATTCGTCAATGTGAGGAAGCGAGGGATGCTGTAAGGAAGGAATAGTGCATCGGAAAGGAAATACACGTATCCCAAAAGAAATGCTTGTCGATTCCATAGAAACGATACCCGATATTGAAGGAGAAGTCATAGATCCCAAAGTATTTCATAGCGTCGCAATTTCTGTGTTAATTCGGCAGTGTGAGGGAGCGAGGGATGCAGTAAAGAAGGAATTGTGCATCGGAAAGGAGATGGTCGTATCCCAAAAGAAAATCCTGTCGTTACCATAGAAACGTTACTCAATTAAGAAGGGGAAGTCATAGAGCCCATAGTATTTCATAGCGACGCAATTTCTGTGCATATTCGTCAATGTGAGGCAGCGAGGGTTGCAGTAAAGAAGGAATAGTGTATCGAATAGAGACACTCGTATCCCCAAGGAAAATCCTGTCGTTTGCATAGAAACGTTACTCGATTTATAAGGAGAAGTCACAGAACTCATAGTATTTCTTAGCGACGCAATTTCTGTGCCAATTCGACAATGTGAGGGAGCCAGGGATGCAGTAAAAAAGGAATAGTGCATCGGATAGGAGATAGTCGTATCCCAAAAGAAAATCCTGTTGTTACCATAGAAACGTTACTCGATTTGGAAGGAGAAGCTGTGGAACCCATAGTATTTCATAGCGACGTAATTTCTGTGTTAATCCGTTAATGTGAGGGAGCGAGGGATGCAGTAAAAAAGGAATACTGCATCGGAAAGGCGATAGTCGTATCCCAAAAGAAAATCCTGTCGTTTCCACAGAAACGTTACTCGATTTAGAAGGAGAAGTCATAGAACCCATAATTTTCCATAGCGACGCAATTTCTGTGTTAACTCGTCAATGTAAGGGAGCGAGGGATGCGGTAAAGAAGGAATAGTGCATCGAAAAGGAGATACTCGTATCCCAAAAGAAAACCCTGTCGATTAAATAGAAACGTTACTCGATTTAGAAGGAGATGTCATAGAACCCATAGTATTCCATTGCGACGCAATATCTGTGTTAATTCGTCAATTTAGGGTAACGAGGAATGCAGTAAATAAGGAATAGTGCATCGGAAAGGCGATAGTCGTATCCCAAAAGAAAATACACTCGTTTCCATAGAAACGTTACTCGATTTACAAGGAGATGACGCAGAACCCATAATAATCCATAGCGACGCAATTTCTGTGTTAATTCGGCATTGTGAGGGAGTGAGGGATGCAGTAAAAAGGGAGTAGTGCATCGGAATTGAGATACCCGTATTCCAAAAGAAAATCCTGTCGTTTCTATAGAAACGTTACTCGATTTAGAAGGAGACGTCATAGAACCCATAGTATTTCATGGCGACGCAATTTCTGTACCTATTCGTCAATGTGAGGGAGCGATGGATGCAGTAGAGAAGGAATAGTGTATCGAATGGAGATACTCGTATCCCAAAAGAAAGTCCTGTCGTTTGCATAGAAACGTTACTCGATTTAGAAGGGGAAGTCATAGAACCCATAGTATTTCATAGCGACGCAATTTCTGAGCTTATTCGTCAATGTGAGGGAGCGAGGGATGCAGTAAAGAAGGAATAGTGCATCAGAAAGGAGATACTCGGATCCCAAAAGATAATCCTGTCGTTTCCATCGAGACGTTACTCGATTTAGAAGGAGATGTCATAGAACCCACAGTATTTCATAACGCCGTAAAATTTTTGTTAATTCGTCTGTGTGAGGGAGCGAGGTATGCTTTAAAGAAGGAATAGTGCATCGGAAAGGAGATACTCGTTGCCCAAGAGAAAATCCTGTCGTATCCATAGAAATGTTACTCGATTTAGAGCGAGAAGTCATAGAACACATAGTATATCACAGCGACGCAATTTCTGTTTTAATTCGTCAATGTGAGGAAGCGAGGGATGCTGTAAGGAAGGAATAGCGCATCGGAAAAGAGATACTCGCATACCAAAAGAAATCCTGTCGTTTCCATAGAAACGTTACTCGAGTTATAAGGAGAAGACACAGAACCCATAGTATTTCATAGCGACGCAATATCTGTGTCAATTCGGCAGTGTGAGGGAGCGAGGGATGCAGTAAAGAAGGAATAGTGCATCGGAAAGGAGATGGTCGTATCCCAAAAGAAAATCCTGTCGTTACCATAGAAACGTTACTCAATTAAGATAGGGAAGTCATAGAGCCCATAGTATTTCATAGCGACGGAATCTCTGTGTTAATTCGTCAATGTGAGGGAGCGAGGGATGCAGTAAAGAAGGAATAGTGCATCGGAAAGGAGATACTCGAATCCCAAAAGGAAATCTTGTCGTTTCCATAGAGACGTTACTCGATGTAGAAGGAGAAGTCATAGAACCCATAGTATTTCATAGCGACGCAATTTCTGTGCTTATTCGTCAATGTGAGGGAGCGAGGGATGCAGTAAAGAAGGAATAGTGTATCGAATGGAGATGCTCGTATCCCCAAAGAGAATCCTGTTGTTTCCATAGAAACGTTACTCGATTTAGTTGGAGAAGTCATAGAACCCATAGTATTTCATAGTAACGCAATTTCTGTGTTAAATCGTCAATGGGAAGGAGCGAGGGATGCAGTAAACAAGAAATAGTGCATCGGAAGGAGATGTATCCCAAAAGAAAATCCTGTCGTTTCCATAGAAACGTTACTCGATTTAGAAGGAGAAGTCACAGAACCCATAGTAATTTATAGCGACGCAATTTCTGAGTTAATTCGTCAATGTGAGGGAGCGAGGGATGCAGTAAAGAAGGAATAGCGCATCGGGATGGAGATACTCGTATGCCAAAAGAAAATCCCGTCGTATTGGTAGAAACGTTACTCGATTTAGAAGGAGATGTCATAGAACCCATAGTATTTCATAGCGACGCAATTTCTGTGCTTATTCGTCAATTTGAGGGAGCGAGGGAAGCAGTAAAGAAGGAATAGTGCATCGGAAAGATAATACTCGTATCCCAAAATAAAATGTTGTCGTTTCCATAGAAACGTTACGCGATTTAGAAGGAGAAGTCATAGAACACATAGTATTCCATGGCGATGCAATTTCTGTGTTAATTCGTCAATGTGAGTTAGCGAGGGACGCAGTAGGGAAGGAATAGTGCATCGGAAAGGAGATAATCGTATCCCAAAAGAAAATCCTGTTGTTTCCATAGAAACGTTACTCGATTTAGAAGGAGAAGTCATAGAACTCATAGTATTCCATGGCGACGCTTTTTCTGTGTTAATTCGTCAATGTGAGGGAGCCAGGAATGCAGTAAAGAAGGAATAGTGCATCGGAAAGGAGATACTCGAATCCCAAAAGAAAATCTTGTCGTTTCCATAGAAACGTTTTCGATTTAGAAGGAGAAGTCATAGAACCCATAGCATTTCATAGCGACGCAATTTCTGTGCTTATTAGTCAATGTGAGGGAGCGATGGACGCAGTAAAGAAGGAATAGTGTATCGAATGGAGATACTCGTATCCCAAAAGAAAATCCTGTCGATTGCATAGAAACGTTACTCGATTTAGAAAGAGAAGTCATAGAACCCATAGCATTTCATAGCGACGCAATTTCTGTGCTTATTCGTCAATGTGAGGGAGCGAGGGATGCAGTAAAGAGGGAATAGTGCATCGGAAAGGAGATACTCGGATCCCAAAAGAAAATCCTGTCGTTTCCATTGAGACGTTACTCGCTTTTGAAGGAGATGTCATAGAACCCATAGTATTTCATAGCGACGCCAAATCGTTGCTAATTCGTCTGTGTGAGGGAGCGAGGGATGCGGTAAAGAAGGAATAGTGCATCGGAAAGGAGATATTCGTATCCCAAAAGAAAATCCTGTCGTATCCATAGAAACGTTGCTCGATTTAGAAGGAGAGGTCATAGAACCCATAGTATTTAATGTTGTTGTTGTTGTTGTGGTCTTCAGTCCTGAGACTGGTTTGATGCAGCTCTCCATGCTACTCTATCCTGTGCAAGCGTTTTCATCTCCCAGTATTTACTGCAACCTACATCCTTCTGAATCTGCTTAGTGTATTCATCTATTGGTCTCCCTCTACGATTTTTACCCTCCACGCTGCCCTCCAATACTAAATTGGTGATCCCTTGATGCCTCAGAACATGTCCTACCAACCGATCCCTTTTCTCTTGGTCAAGTTGTGCCACAAACTTCTCTTCTCCCCAATCCTATTCAATACTTCCTCATTAGTTATGTGATCTACCCATCTAATCTTCAGCATTCTTCTGTAGCACCACATTTCGAAAGCTTTTATTCTTTTCTTTTCCTAACTAATTATCGTCCATGTTTCACTTCCATACATGGCTACACTCCATACGAGTACTTTCAGAAATGACTTCCTGACACTTAAATCAATACTGGATGTTAACAAATTTCTCTTCTTCAGAAACGCTTTCCTTGCCATTGCCAGCCTACATTTTATATCCTCTCTACTTCGACCATCATCAGTTATTTTGCTCCCCAAATAGCAAAACTGCTTTACTACTTTAAGTGCCTCATTTCCTAATCTAATTCCCTCAGCATCATCCGACTTAATTAGACTACATTCCATTATCCTTGTTTTGCTTTTGTTGATGTTCATCTTATACCCTCCTTTCAAGACACTGTCCATTCCATTCAACTGCTCTTCCAAGTCCTTTGCTGTCTCTGACAGAATTACAATGTCATCGGCGAACCTCAACGTTTTTATTTCTTCTCCATGAATTTTAATACCTACTCCTAATTTTTCTTTTGTTTCCTTTACTGCTTGCTCAATATACATATTGAACAACATCGGGGAGAGGCTACAACCCTGTCTTACTCCCTTCCCAACCACTGCTTCCCTTTCATGTCCCTCAACTCTTATAACTGCCATCTGGTTTGTGTACAAATCGTAAATAGCCTTTCGCTCCCTGTATTTTACCCCTGCCACCTTTAGAATTTGAAAGAGAGTATTCCAGTCAACATTGTCAAAAGCTTTCTCTAAGTCTACAAATGCTAGAAACGTTGGTTTGCCTTTCCTTAATCTTTCTTCTAAGATAAGTCGTAAGGTCAGTATTGCCACACATGTTCCAGTGTTTCTACGGAATCCAAACTGATCTTCCCCGAGGTTGGCTTCTACTAGTTTTTCCATTCGTCTGTAAAGAATTCGTGTTAGTATTTTGCAGCTGTGACTTATTAAGCTGATAGTTCGGTAATTTTCACATCTGTCAACACCTGCTTTCTTTGGGATTGGAATTATTATATTCTTCTTGAAGTCTGAGGGTATTTCGCCTGTTTCATACATCTTGCTCACCAGATGGTAGAGTTTTGTCAGGACGGGCTCTCCCACGGCCGTCAGTAGTTCCAATGGAATATTGTCTACTCCGGGGGCCTTGTTTCGACTCAGGTCTTTCAGTGCTCTGTCAAACTCCTCACGCAGTATCGTATTTCCCATTTCATCTTCATCTACATCCTCTTCCATTTCCATAATATTGTCCTCAAGTACATCGCCCTTGTATAGACCCTCTATATACTCCTTCCACCTTTCTGCTTTCCCTTCTTTGCTTAGAACTGGGTTTCCATCTGAGCTCTTGATATTCATACAAGTCGTTCTCTTATCTCCAAAGGTCTCTTTAATTTTCCTGTAGGCGGTATCTATCTTACCCCTAGTGAGATAGGCCTCTATATCCTTACATTTGTCCTCTAGCCATCCCTGCTTAGTCATTTTGCACTTCCTGTCGATCTCATTTTTGAGACGTTTGTATTCCTCTTTGCCTGTTTCACTTACTGCATTTTTATATTTTCTCCTTTCATCAATTAAATTCAGTATTTCTTCTGTTACCCAAGGATTTCTACTAGCCCTCGTCTTTTTACCTACTTGATCCTCTGCTGCCTTCACTACTTCATCCCTCAAAGCTAATCATTCTTCGTCTACTGTATTTATTTCCCCCATTCCTGTCAATTGCTCCCTTATGCTCTCCCTGAATCTCTGTACAACCTCTAGTTCTTTTAGTTTATCCAGGACCCATCTCCTTAAATTCCCACCTTTTTGCAGTTTCTTCAGTTTCAATCTACAGGTCATAACCAATAGATTGTGGTCAGAATCCACATCTGCCCCTGGAAATGTCTTACAATTTAAAGCCTGGTTCCTAAATCTCTGTCTTACAATTATATAATCTATCTGATACCTTTTAGTATCTCCAGGGTTCCTCCATGTATACAACCTCCTTTCATGATTCTTAAACCAAGTGTTAGTTATGATTATGTTGTGCTCTGTGCAAAATTCTACAAGGCGGCTTCCTCTTTCATTTCTGTCCCCCAATCCATATTCACCTACTATGTTTCCTTCTCTCCCTTTTCCTACACTCGAATTCCAGTCACCCATGACTATTAAATTTTCGTCTTCCTTCACAATCTGAATAATTTCTTTTATTTCATCATACATTTCTTCAATTTCTTCGTCATCTGCAAAGCTAGTTGGCATATAAACTTGTACTACTGTAGTAGGTGTGGGCTTCGTATCTATCTTGGCCACAATAATGCGTTCACTATGCTGTTTGTAGTAGCTTACCCGCATTCCTATCTTCCTATTCATTATTAAACCTACTCCTGCATTACCCCTATTTGATTTTGTGTTTATAACCCAGTAGTCACCTGACCAGAAGTCTTGTTCCTCCTGCCACCGAACTTCACTAATTCCCACTATATCTAACTTCAACCTATCCATTTCCCTTTTTAAATTTTCTAACCTACCTGCCCGATTAAGGGATCTGACATTCCACGCTCCGATCCGTAGAACGCCAGTTTTCTTTCTCCTGATAACGACATCCTCTTGAGTAGTCCCTGCCCGAAGATCCGAATGGGGGACTGTTTTACCTCCGGAATATTTTACCCAAGAGGACGCCATCATCATGTAATCTTACAGTAAAGCTGCACGCCATCGGGAAAAATTACGGCTGTAGTTTCCCCTTGCTTTCAGCCGTTCGCAGTACCAGCACAGCAAGGCCGTTTTGGTTATTGTTACAAGGCCAGATCAGTCAATCATCCAGACTGTTGCCCTTGGAACTACTGAAAAGGCTGCTGCCTCTCTTCAGGAACCACACGTTTGTCTGGCCTCTCAACAGATACCCCTCTGTTGTGATTGCACCTACGGTACGGCTATCTGTATTGCGGAGGCACGCAAGCCTCCCCACCAACCGCAAGGTCCACGGTTCATGGGGGGAGGGGGGGACGCAATTTCTGTGCTTATTCGTCAATGTGAGGGGGCGAGGGACGCAGTAAAGAAGGAATAGTGCATCGGAAAGAGATGTATAACAAAAGAAAATCCTGTCGTTTCCACAGAAACGTTACTCGATTTAGAAGGAGAAATCACAGAACCAATATTATTTCATAGCGACGCAATTTCTGTGTTAATTCGGCAATGTGAGGGAGCGAGGGATGCAGTAAAGAAGGAATAGTGCATCGGATAGGAGTACTCTTATCCCAAAAGAAAATCCTGTCTTATCCATTGAAACGTTACTCGATTTAGAAGGAGAGGTCATAGAACACATAATATTTCATAGCGACGCAATTTCTGTGCTTATTCGCCAATGTGAGGGAGCGAGGGACGCAGTAAAGAAGGAATAGTGCATCGGAACGGAGATACTCGTTTCCCAAAAGAAAATCCTGTCGTTTCCATAGAAACGTTACTCGATTTTGAAGGAGAAGTCATAGAACCCATTGTACCTCATAGCGACGCAATTTCTGTGCTAATTCGTCAATGTGAGGGAGCCAGGGATGCAGTAAAGAAGGAATAGTGCATCGGATAGAAGATAGTCGTATCCCAAAAGAAAATCCTGTTGTTACCATAGAAACGTTACTCGATTTGGAAGGAGAAGCTGTGGAACCCATAGTATTTCATAGCGACGTAATTTCTGTGTTAATCCGTTAATGTGAGGGAGCGAGGGATGCAGTAAAGAAGGAATAGTGCATCGGAACGGAGATACTCGTATCCCAAAAGAAAATCCTGTCTTATCCATTGAAACGTTACTCGATTTAGAAGGAGAAGTCATAGAACCCATAATTTTCCATAGCGACGCAATTTCTGTGTTAACTCGTCAATGTAAGGGAGCGAGGGATGCGGTAAAGAAGGAATAGTGCATCGGAAAGGAGATACTCGTATCCCAATAGAAAATCATGTCGATGAAATAGAAACGTTACTGGATTAGAAGGAGATGTCATAGAACTAATAGTATTCCATTGCGACGCAATATCTGTGTTAATTCGTCAATTTAGGGTAACGAGGAATTCAGTAAATAAGTAATTGTGCATCGGAAAGGCGAAAGTCGTATCCCAAAAGAAAATACTCTCGTTTCCATAGAAACGTTACTCGATTTAGAAGGAGATGACGAAGAACCCATAATAATCCATAGCGACGCAGTTTCTGTGTTAATTCGGCAGTGTGAGGGAGCGAGGGATGCAGTAAAAAGGGAGTAGTGCATCGGAAAGGAGATACTCGTATCCCAAAAGAATATCCTGTCGTATCCATAGAAATGTCACTCGATTTAGAGGGAGAAGTCATAGAAGACATGGTATATCATAGCGACGATATTTCTGTTTTAATTCGTCAATGTGAGGAAGCGAGGGATGCTGTAAGGAAGGAATAGTGCATCGGAAAGGAAATACACGTATCCCAAAAGAAATGCTTGTCGATTCCATAGAAACGATACCCGATATTGAAGGAGAAGTCATAGATCCCAAAGTATTTCATAGCGTCGCAATTTCTGTGTTAATTCGGCAGTGTGAGGGAGCGAGGGATGCAGTAAAGAAGGAATTGTGCATCGGAAAGGAGATGGTCGTATCCCAAAAGAAAATCCTGTCGTTACCATAGAAACGTTACTCAATTAAGAAGGGGAAGTCATAGAGCCCATAGTATTTCATAGCGACGCAATTTCTGTGCATATTCGTCAATGTGAGGCAGCGAGGGTTGCAGTAAAGAAGGAATAGTGTATCGAATAGAGACACTCGTATCCCCAAGGAAAATCCTGTCGTTTGCATAGAAACGTTACTCGATTTATAAGGAGAAGTCACAGAACTCATAGTATTTCTTAGCGACGCAATTTCTGTGCCAATTCGACAATGTGAGGGAGCCAGGGATGCAGTAAAAAAGGAATAGTGCATCGGATAGGAGATAGTCGTATCCCAAAAGAAAATCCTGTTGTTACCATAGAAACGTTACTCGATTTGGAAGGAGAAGCTGTGGAACCCATAGTATTTCATAGCGACGTAATTTCTGTGTTAATCCGTTAATGTGAGGGAGCGAGGGATGCAGTAAAAAGGAATACTGCATCGGAAAGGCGATAGTCGTATCCCAAAAGAAAATCCTGTCGTTTCCACAGAAACGTTACTCGATTTAGAAGGAGAAGTCATAGAACCCATAATTTTCCATAGCGACGCAATTTCTGTGTTAACTCGTCAATGTAAGGGAGCGAGGGATGCGGTAAAGAAGGAATAGTGCATCGAAAAGGAGATACTCGTATCCCAAAAGAAAACCCTGTCGATTAAATAGAAACGTTACTCGATTTAGAAGGAGATGTCATAGAACCCATAGTATTCCATTGCGACGCAATATCTGTGTTAATTCGTCAATTAGGGTAACGAGGAATGCAGTAAATAAGGAATAGTGCATCGGAAAGGCGATAGTCGTATCCCAAAAGAAAATACACTCGTTTCCATAGAAACGTTACTCGATTTACAAGGAGATGACGCAGAACCCATAATAATCCATAGCGACGCAATTTCTGTGTTAATTCGGCATTGTGAGGGAGTGAGGGATGCAGTAAAAAGGGAGTAGTGCATCGGAATTGAGATACCCGTATTCCAAAAGAAAATCCTGTCGTTTCTATAGAAACGTTACTCGATTTTGAAGGAGACGTCATAGAACCCATAGTATTTCATGGCGACGCAATTTCTGTACCTATTCGTCAATGTGAGGGAGCGATGGATGCAGTAGAGAAGGAATAGTGTATCGAATGGAGATACTCGTATCCCAAAAGAAAGTCCTGTCGTTTGCATAGAAACGTTACTCGATTTAGAAGGGGAAGTCATAGAACCCATAGTATTTCATAGCGACGCAATTTCTGAGCTTATTCGTCAATGTGAGGGAGCGAGGGATGCAGTAAAGAAGGAATAGTGCATCAGAAAGGAGATACTCGGATCCCAAAAGATAATCCTGTCGTTTCCATCGAGACGTTACTCGATTTAGAAGGAGATGTCATAGAACCCACAGTATTTCATAACGCCGTAAAATTTTTGTTAATTCGTCTGTGTGAGGGAGCGAGGTATGCTTTAAAGAAGGAATAGTGCATCGGAAAGGAGATACTCGTTGCCCAAGAGAAAATCCTGTCGTATCCATAGAAATGTTACTCGATTTAGAGCGAGAAGTCATAGAACACATAGTATATCACAGCGACGCAATTTCTGTTTTAATTCGTCAATGTGAGGAAGCGAGGGATGCTGTAAGGAAGGAATAGCGCATCGGAAAAGAGATACTCGCATACCAAAAGAAATCCTGTCGTTTCCATAGAAACGTTACTCGAGTTATAAGGAGAAGACACAGAACCCATAGTATTTCATAGCGACGCAATATCTGTGTCAATTCGGCAGTGTGAGGGAGCGAGGGATGCAGTAAAGAAGGAATAGTGCATCGGAAAGGAGATGGTCGTATCCCAAAAGAAAATCCTGTCGTTACCATAGAAACGTTACTCAATTAAGATAGGGAAGTCATAGAGCCCATAGTATTTCATAGCGACGGAATCTCTGTGTTAATTCGTCAATGTGAGGGAGCGAGGGATGCAGTAAAGAAGGAATAGTGCATCGGAAAGGAGATACTCGAATCCCAAAAGGAAATCTTGTCGTTTCCATAGAGACGTTACTCGATGTAGAAGGAGAAGTCATAGAACCCATAGTATTTCATAGCGACGCAATTTCTGTGCTTATTCGTCAATGTGAGGGAGCGAGGGATGCAGTAAAGAAGGAATAGTGTATCGAATGGAGATGCTCGTATCCCCAAAGAGAATCCTGTTGTTTCCATAGAAACGTTACTCGATTTAGTTGGAGAAGTCATAGAACCCATAGTATTTCATAGTAACGCAATTTCTGTGTTAAATCGTCAATGGGAAGGAGCGAGGGATGCAGTAAACAAGAAATAGTGCATCGGAAGGAGATGTATCCCAAAAGAAAATCCTGTCGTTTCCATAGAAACGTTACTCGATTTAGAAGGAGAAGTCACAGAACCCATAGTAATTTATAGCGACGCAATTTCTGAGTTAATTCGTCAATGTGAGGGAGCGAGGGATGCAGTAAAGAAGGAATAGCGCATCGGGATGGAGATACTCGTATGCCAAAAGAAAATCCCGTCGTATTGGTAGAAACGTTACTCGATTTAGAAGGAGATGTCATAGAACCCATAGTATTTCATAGCGACGCAATTTCTGTGCTTATTCGTCAATTTGAGGGAGCGAGGGAAGCAGTAAAGAAGGAATAGTGCATCGGAAAGATAATACTCGTATCCCAAAATAAAATGTTGTCGTTTCCATAGAAACGTTACGCGATTTAGAAGGAGAAGTCATAGAACACATAGTATTCCATGGCGATGCAATTTCTGTGTTAATTCGTCAATGTGAGTTAGCGAGGGACGCAGTAGGGAAGGAATAGTGCATCGGAAAGGAGATAATCGTATCCCAAAAGAAAATCCTGTTGTTTCCATAGAAACGTTACTCGATTTAGAAGGAGAAGTCATAGAACTCATAGTATTCCATGGCGACGCTTTTTCTGTGTTAATTCGTCAATGTGAGGGAGCCAGGAATGCAGTAAAGAAGGAATAGTGCATCGGAAAGGAGATACTCGAATCCCAAAAGAAAATCTTGTCGTTTCCATAGAAACGTTTTCGATTTAGAAGGAGAAGTCATAGAACCCATAGCATTTCATAGCGACGCAATTTCTGTGCTTATTAGTCAATGTGAGGGAGCGATGGACGCAGTAAAGAAGGAATAGTGTATCGAATGGAGATACTCGTATCCCAAAAGAAAATCCTGTCGATTGCATAGAAACGTTACTCGATTTAGAAAGAGAAGTCATAGAACCCATAGCATTTCATAGCGACGCAATTTCTGTGCTTATTCGTCAATGTGAGGGAGCGAGGGATGCAGTAAAGAGGGAATAGTGCATCGGAAAGGAGATACTCGGATCCCAAAAGAAAATCCTGTCGTTTCCATTGAGACGTTACTCGCTTTTGAAGGAGATGTCATAGAACCCATAGTATTTCATAGCGACGCCAAATCGTTGCTAATTCGTCTGTGTGAGGGAGCGAGGGATGCGGTAAAGAAGGAATAGTGCATCGGAAAGGAGATATTCGTATCCCAAAAGAAAATCCTGTCGTATCCATAGAAACGTTGCTCGATTTAGAAGGAGAGGTCATAGAACCCATAGTATTTAATGTTGTTGTTGTTGTTGTGGTCTTCAGTCCTGAGACTGGTTTGATGCAGCTCTCCATGCTACTCTATCCTGTGCAAGCGTTTTCATCTCCCAGTATTTACTGCAACCTACATCCTTCTGAATCTGCTTAGTGTATTCATCTATTGGTCTCCCTCTACGATTTTTACCCTCCACGCTGCCCTCCAATACTAAATTGGTGATCCCTTGATGCCTCAGAACATGTCCTACCAACCGATCCCTTTTCTCTTGGTCAAGTTGTGCCACAAACTTCTCTTCTCCCCAATCCTATTCAATACTTCCTCATTAGTTATGTGATCTACCCATCTAATCTTCAGCATTCTTCTGTAGCACCACATTTCGAAAGCTTTTATTCTTTTCTTTTCCTAACTAATTATCGTCCATGTTTCACTTCCATACATGGCTACACTCCATACGAGTACTTTCAGAAATGACTTCCTGACACTTAAATCAATACTGGATGTTAACAAATTTCTCTTCTTCAGAAACGCTTTCCTTGCCATTGCCAGCCTACATTTTATATCCTCTCTACTTCGACCATCATCAGTTATTTTGCTCCCCAAATAGCAAAACTGCTTTACTACTTTAAGTGCCTCATTTCCTAATCTAATTCCCTCAGCATCATCCGACTTAATTAGACTACATTCCATTATCCTTGTTTTGCTTTTGTTGATGTTCATCTTATACCCTCCTTTCAAGACACTGTCCATTCCATTCAACTGCTCTTCCAAGTCCTTTGCTGTCTCTGACAGAATTACAATGTCATCGGCGAACCTCAACGTTTTTATTTCTTCTCCATGAATTTTAATACCTACTCCTAATTTTTCTTTTGTTTCCTTTACTGCTTGCTCAATATACATATTGAACAACATCGGGGAGAGGCTACAACCCTGTCTTACTCCCTTCCCAACCACTGCTTCCCTTTCATGTCCCTCAACTCTTATAACTGCCATCTGGTTTGTGTACAAATCGTAAATAGCCTTTCGCTCCCTGTATTTTACCCCTGCCACCTTTAGAATTTGAAAGAGAGTATTCCAGTCAACATTGTCAAAAGCTTTCTCTAAGTCTACAAATGCTAGAAACGTTGGTTTGCCTTTCCTTAATCTTTCTTCTAAGATAAGTCGTAAGGTCAGTATTGCCACACATGTTCCAGTGTTTCTACGGAATCCAAACTGATCTTCCCGAGGTTGGCTTCTACTAGTTTTTCCATTCGTCTGTAAAGAATTCGTGTTAGTATTTTGCAGCTGTGACTTATTAAGCTGATAGTTCGGTAATTTTCACATCTGTCAACACCTGCTTTCTTTGGGATTGGAATTATTATATTCTTCTTGAAGTCTGAGGGTATTTCGCCTGTTTCATACATCTTGCTCACCAGATGGTAGAGTTTTGTCAGGACGGGCTCTCCCACGGCCGTCAGTAGTTCCAATGGAATATTGTCTACTCCGGGGGCCTTGTTTCGACTCAGGTCTTTCAGTGCTCTGTCAAACTCCTCACGCAGTATCGTATTTCCCATTTCATCTTCATCTACATCCTCTTCCATTTCCATAATATTGTCCTCAAGTACATCGCCCCTTGTATAGACCCTCTATATACTCCTTCCACCTTTCTGCTTTCCCTTCTTTGCTTAGAACTGGGTTTCCATCTGAGCTCTTGATATTCATACAAGTCGTTCTCTTATCTCCAAAGGTCTCTTTAATTTTCCTGTAGGCGGTATCTATCTTACCCTAGTGAGATAGGCCTCTATATCCTTACATTTGTCCTCTAGCCATCCCTGCTTAGTCATTTTGCACTTCCTGTCGATCTCATTTTTGAGACGTTTGTATTCCTCTTTGCCTGTTTCACTTACTGCATTTTTATATTTTCTCCTTTCATCAATTAAATTCAGTATTTCTTCTGTTACCCAAGGATTTCTACTAGCCCTCGTCTTTTTACCTACTTGATCCTCTGCTGCCTTCACTACTTCATCCCTCAAAGCTAATCATTCTTCGTCTACTGTATTTATTTCCCCCATTCCTGTCAATTGCTCCCTTATGCTCTCCCTGAATCTCTGTACAACCTCTAGTTCTTTTAGTTTATCCAGGACCCATCTCCTTAAATTCCCACCTTTTTGCAGTTTCTTCAGTTTCAATCTACAGGTCATAACCAATAGATTGTGGTCAGAATCCACATCTGCCCCTGGAAATGTCTTACAATTTAAAACCTGGTTCCTAAATCTCTGTCTTACAATTATATAATCTATCTGATACCTTTTAGTATCTCCAGGGTTCCTCCATGTATACAACCTCCTTTCATGATTCTTAAACCAAGTGTTAGTTATGATTATGTTGTGCTCTGTGCAAAATTCTACAAGGCGGCTTCCTCTTTCATTTCTGTCCCCCAATCCATATTCACCTACTATGTTTCCTTCTCTCCCTTTTCCTACACTCGAATTCCAGTCACCCATGACTATTAAATTTTCGTCTTCCTTCACAATCTGAATAATTTCTTTTATTTCATCATACATTTCTTCAATTTCTTCGTCATCTGCAAAGCTAGTTGGCATATAAACTTGTACTACTGTAGTAGGTGTGGGCTTCGTATCTATCTTGGCCACAATAATGCGTTCACTATGCTGTTTGTAGTAGCTTACCCGCATTCCTATCTTCCTATTCATTATTAAACCTACTCCTGCATTACCCCTATTTGATTTTGTGTTTATAACCCAGTAGTCACCTGACCAGAAGTCTTGTTCCTCCTGCCACCGAACTTCACTAATTCCCACTATATCTAACTTCAACCTATCCATTTCCCTTTTTAAATTTTCTAACCTACCTGCCCGATTAAGGGATCTGACATTCCACGCTCCGATCCGTAGAACGCCAGTTTTCTTTCTCCTGATAACGACATCCTCTTGAGTAGTCCCTGCCCGAAGATCCGAATGGGGGACTGTTTTACCTCCGGAATATTTTACCCAAGAGGACGCCATCATCATGTAATCTTACAGTAAAGCTGCACGCCATCGGGAAAAATTACGGCTGTAGTTTCCCCTTGCTTTCAGCCGTTCGCAGTACCAGCACAGCAAGGCCGTTTTGGTTATTGTTACAAGGCCAGATCAGTCAATCATCCAGACTGTTGCCCTTGGAACTACTGAAAAGGCTGCTGCCTCTCTTCAGGAACCACACGTTTGTCTGGCCTCTCAACAGATACCCCTCTGTTGTGATTGCACCTACGGTACGGCTATCTGTATTGCGGAGGCACGCAAGCCTCCCCACCAACCGCAAGGTCCACGGTTCATGGGGGGAGGGGGGGACGCAATTTCTGTGCTTATTCGTCAATGTGAGGGGGCGAGGGACGCAGTAAAGAAGGAATAGTGCATCGGAAAGAGATGTATAACAAAAGAAAATCCTGTCGTTTCCACAGAAACGTTACTCGATTTAGAAGGAGAAATCACAGAACCAATATTATTTCATAGCGACGCAATTTCTGTGTTAATTCGGCAATGTGAGGGAGCGAGGGATGCAGTAAAGAAGGAATAGTGCATCGGATAGGAGTACTCTTATCCCAAAAGAAAATCCTGTCTTATCCATTGAAACGTTACTCGATTTAGAAGGAGAGGTCATAGAACACATAATATTTCATAGCGACGCAATTTCTGTGCTTATTCGCCAATGTGAGGGAGCGAGGGACGCAGTAAAGAAGGAATAGTGCATCGGAACGGAGATACTCGTTTCCCAAAAGAAAATCCTGTCGTTTCCATAGAAACGTTACTCGATTTTGAAGGAGAAGTCATAGAACCCATTGTACCTCATAGCGACGCAATTTCTGTGCTAATTCGTCAATGTGAGGGAGCCAGGGATGCAGTAAAGAAGGAATAGTGCATCGGATAGAAGATAGTCGTATCCCAAAAGAAAATCCTGTTGTTACCATAGAAACGTTACTCGATTTGGAAGGAGAAGCTGTGGAACCCATAGTATTTCATAGCGACGTAATTTCTGTGTTAATCCGTTAATGTGAGGGAGCGAGGGATGCAGTAAAGAAGGAATAGTGCATCGGAACGGAGATACTCGTATCCCAAAAGAAAATCCTGTCTTATCCATTGAAACGTTACTCGATTTAGAAGGAGAAGTCATAGAACCCATAATTTTCCATAGCGACGCAATTTCTGTGTTAACTCGTCAATGTAAGGGAGCGAGGGATGCGGTAAAGAAGGAATAGTGCATCGGAAAGGAGATACTCGTATCCCAATAGAAAATCATGTCGATGAAATAGAAACGTTACTGGATTAGAAGGAGATGTCATAGAACTAATAGTATTCCATTGCGACGCAATATCTGTGTTAATTCGTCAATTTAGGGTAACGAGGAATTCAGTAAATAAGTAATTGTGCATCGGAAAGGCGAAAGTCGTATCCCAAAAGAAAATACTCTCGTTTCCATAGAAACGTTACTCGATTTAGAAGGAGATGACGAAGAACCCATAATAATCCATAGCGACGCAGTTTCTGTGTTAATTCGGCAGTGTGAGGGAGCGAGGGATGCAGTAAAAAGGGAGTAGTGCATCGGAAAGGAGATACTCGTATCCCAAAAGAATATCCTGTCGTATCCATAGAAATGTCACTCGATTTAGAGGGAGAAGTCATAGAAGACATGGTATATCATAGCGACGATATTTCTGTTTTAATTCGTCAATGTGAGGAAGCGAGGGATGCTGTAAGGAAGGAATAGTGCATCGGAAAGGAAATACACGTATCCCAAAAGAAATGCTTGTCGATTCCATAGAAACGATACCCGATATTGAAGGAGAAGTCATAGATCCCAAAGTATTTCATAGCGTCGCAATTTCTGTGTTAATTCGGCAGTGTGAGGGAGCGAGGGATGCAGTAAAGAAGGAATTGTGCATCGGAAAGGAGATGGTCGTATCCCAAAAGAAAATCCTGTCGTTACCATAGAAACGTTACTCAATTAAGAAGGGGAAGTCATAGAGCCCATAGTATTTCATAGCGACGCAATTTCTGTGCATATTCGTCAATGTGAGGCAGCGAGGGTTGCAGTAAAGAAGGAATAGTGTATCGAATAGAGACACTCGTATCCCCAAGGAAAATCCTGTCGTTTGCATAGAAACGTTACTCGATTTATAAGGAGAAGTCACAGAACTCATAGTATTTCTTAGCGACGCAATTTCTGTGCTTATTCGCCAATGTGAGGGAACGAGGGATGCAGTAAAGAAGGAATAGTGCATCGGAAAGGAGATACTCGTATCCCAAAAGAAAATCCCGTGGTTTCCTTAGAAACGTTACTCGATTTAGAAGTAGAAGTCGCAGATCCCATAATAATCCATAGCGACGCAACTTCTGTGTTACTTCGGTCGTGTGAGGGAGCGAGGGATGCTGTAAAAAAGGAATAGTACATCGGTAGGGAGATACTCGTATCCCAAAAGAAAATCCTGCCGTTTTCGTAGAAACTTTACAAGATTTAGAACGAGATGTCATAGAACCCATAGTGTTTCATAGCTACCCAATTTGTGTGTTAATTCGACAATGTGAGGGAGCGGGGGAAGCAGTAAACACGGAATAGTGCATCGTAAACGAGATACTCGTACCCCAAAGGAAAATATTGTCGTTTCCATAGGAACGTTACTCGATTTAGAAGGAGAAGTCATGGATCTCATAGTATTTCATAGGGACGCAATGTCAGTATTAATTCGTCAATGTGAGTGACCGAGGGATACAGTAAAGAAGGAATAGTGCATCGGAAAGAAGAAACCCGTATTACAAAAGAAAATCCTGTCGTTTCAATAGAAACGTTAGTCGATTTAGAAGGAGAAGTCATAGAACCCATTGTATTTCATAACGACGCAATTTGTGAGTTACTTCGTCAATGTGAGGGGGCGAGGGATGCAGTAAACAAGGAATAGTGCATCGGAAGGAGTTGTATCCCATAAGAAAAGTCTGTCGTTTCCATAGCAACGTAACTCGATTTAGAAGTAGAAGTCACAGAATCCGTAGTATTACATAGCGACTCTATTTCTGTGTTAATTCATCAATGTGAGGTAGCGAGGTGTGCAGTAAAGGAGGAATTGTGCATTGGAAAGGAGTTACTCGTATCTCAAAAGAAAATCCTGTTGTTTCCATAGAAACGTTACTGGATTTAGAGGGATAGGTGTTAGAACACATAGTATTTCATTGCGACCAATTTCTGTGCTTATTCGTCAATGTGAGGGAGTGAGGGATGGAGTAAAGAAGGAATAGTGCATCGGAAAGGAGATACTCGTATCCCAAAAGAAAATGCAGTCGTTTCCATAGAAACGTTACTCGATTTAGAAGGAGAAGTCATAGTACCCATAGTGTTTGATAGCGACGAAATATCTGTGCTAATTCGTCAATGTGGGCGAGCCAGGGATGCAGTAACGAAGGACAAGTGCATCGAAAAGGAGATACTCGTATCCCAAAAGAAAATCTTGTCGTTTTCATAGAAACGTTAATCGATTTAGAAGGAGATGTCGTAGAACCCATGGTATTTCATAGCGACGCAATTTCTGTGTTAATTCTGTCGTGTGAGGGGGTGAGGGATGCAGTAAAAAAGGAATAGTACATCGGTAGGGAGATACTCGTATCGCAAAGCTAAATCCTGTCGTTTTCGTAGAAACGTTACAAGATTTAGAACGAGATGTCATAGAACCCATAGTATTTCATAGATACCCAATTTCTGTGTTAATTCGTCAATGTGAGGGAGCGAGGGAAGCAGTAAACAAGGAATAGTGAATCGGAAAGGAGATACTCGTATCCCAAAGGAAAATACTGTCGTTTCGATAGAAACGTTACTCGATTTAGAAGGAGAAGTCATGGAAACCATAGTATTTCATAGCGACGCAATTTCTGTGTTTAATCGTTATTGTGAGGGAGCGAGGGATGCACTAAAGAAGGAATAGTGCATCGGAAAGCAGACAGTCGTAACCCGAAAGAAAATCCTGTCGTTTCCATAGAAACGTTACTCGATTTAGAAGGAGTGGTCACAGAACCCATAGTATATCATAGCGACGCAATTTCTGTGTTAATTCGACAATGTGAGGGAGCGAGGGATGCAGTAAAGATGGAATAGTGCATCGAAAAGGAGATACTCGTATCCCAAAAGAAAATCGAGTCGTTTCCATCGAAACGTTACTCGATTTTGAGGGAGAAGTGAAATAACCCATAGTATATCATAGCGACGCCATTTCTGTGTTAATTCGTCAATGTGAGGAAGCAAGGGATGCTGCAAAGAAGGAATAGTGCATCGGAAACGTGATACTCGTATCCAAAAGAAAATCCTGTCGTTTCAATTGAAACATTAATCGATTTAGATGGAGATGTCATAGAACACATAGTATTTCATAGCGACGCAATTTCTGTGGTAATACGTCAATGTGAGGGAGCGAGGGATGCAGTAAGGAAGGAATAGTGCATAGGAAAGGAGATACTCGTATCCCAAAAGAAAATCCTGTCGTTTCCATACAAACGTTACTCGATTTAGAAGGAGAAGTCATAGAACCCATAGTTTCCATAGCTACGCAATTTCTGAGTTAATTTGGCAATGTGAGCGAGCCAGAAATACAGTAAAGAAGGAATAGCGCATCGGAAAGGGGATACTCGTATCCAAAAGAAAATCCTGTCGTTTCAATTGAAACGTTACTCGATTTAGAAGGAGATGTCATAGAACCCATTGTATTTCATAGCGACGCAATTTGTGAGTTACTTCGTCAATGTGAGGGGGTGAGGGATGCAGTAACCAAGGAATAGTGCATCGGAAGGAGATGTATCCCATAAGTAAATCCTGTCGTTTCCATAGCAACGTAACTCGATTTAGAAGTAGAAATCACAGAAACCACAGTATATCGTAGCGACTCAATTTCTGTGTTAGTTCGTCGATGTGAGGGAGCGAAGGATGCAGTAAAGAAGGAATTGTGCATTGGAAAGGAGACACTCGTATCCCAAAATCGAATCCTGTCGTTTCCATAGAAACGTTACTCGATTTAGGAGGAGAAGTCATAGAACCTACAATATTTCATAGCGACGCAATTTCTTTGCTAATTCGTCAATGTGGGGGAGCCAGGGATGCAGTAAAGAAGGACAAGTGCATCGGAAAGGAGATACTAGTATCCTAAAAGCAAATCTTGTCGTTTTCATAGAAACGTTAATCGATTTAGAAGGAGATGTCGTAGAACTCAAGGTATTTCATAGCGACGCTATTTCTCTGTTAACTCGTCAGTGTGAGGGAGCGAGGGGTGCGGTAAAGAAGGAATAGTGCATCGGAAAGTAGATACTCGTATCCCAAAATTGAATCCTTTCGTTTCAATAGAAACATTACTCGATTTACATGGAGAAGTCATAGATCCCATTGTATTTCATAGCGACGCAATTTGTGAGTTACTTCGTCAATGTGAGGGGGTTAGGTATGCAGTAACCAAGGAATAGTGCATCGGAAGGGGATGTATGCCATAAGAAAATCCTGTCGTTTCCATAGCAACGTAACTCGATTTAGAAGTAGAAGTCACAGAAACCACAGTATATCGTAGCGACTCAATTTCTGTGTTAGTTCGTCAATGTGAGGGAGCGAAGGATGCAGTAAAGAAGGAATTGTGCATTGGAAAGGAGATACTCGTATCTCAAAAGAAAATCCTGTCGTTTCCATAGAAACGTTACTGGGTTTAGAGGGATAGGTGATAGAACACATAGTATTTCATAGCGAGGCAATTTCTGCGCATATTCGTCAATGTGAGGGAGTGAGCGATGCATTAAAGAAGGAATAGTGCATCGGAAAGAAGATACTCGTATCCCAGAAGAAAATCCTGTCGTTCCATAGAAACGTTACTCGATTTAGAAGGAGAAGTCATAGAACCCATAGTATTTCATAGCGACGCAATTTCTGTGCTAATTCCTCAATGTGGGGGAGCCAGGGATGCAGTAAAGAAGGACAAGGGCATCGGAAAGGAGATACTCGTATCCCAAAAGAAAATCTTGTCGTTTAGATAGAAACGATAATCGATTTAGAAGGAGATGTCGTAGAACCCATGGTATTTCATAGCGACGCAATTTCTGTGTTAATTCGTCAGTGTGAGGGAGCGAGGGGTGCGGGAAAAGAAGGAATAGTGCATCGGAAAGGAGATACTCGTATCCCAAAAGAAAATCCTGTCGTTTCCATAGAAACGTTACTCGATTTAGAAGGAGATGTCATAGAACCCATAGTATTTCATAGCGACGCAATTTCTGTGTTTAATCGTTAATGTGAGGGAGCGAGGGATGCACTATAGAGGGAATAGTGCATCGGAAAGGCGACAGTCGTAACCCGAAAGAGAATCCTGTCGTTTCCATAGAAACGTTACTCGATTTAGAAGGTGAAGTCACAGAACCCATAGTTTTTCATAGCGACGCAATTTCTGTGTTAATTCGTCAATTTGAGGGAGCGAGGTATGCAGTTAAGATGGATTAGTGCATCGGAAAGGTGATACTCGTATCCCAAAAGAAAATAGGGTCGTTTCCATAGAACGTTACACGATTTAGAAGGAGATGTCATAGAACACATAGTACACTCCTGGAAATTGAAATAAGAACACCGTGAATTCTTGTCCCAGGAAAGGGAAACTTTATTGACACATTCCTGGAATCAGATACATCACATGATCACACTGACAGAAACACAGGCACATAGACACAGGCAACAGAGCATGCAAAATGCCGGCACTAGTACAGTGTATATCCACCTTTCGCAGCAATGCAGGCTGCTATTCTCCCATGGAGACGATCGTAGAGATGCTGGATGTAGTGCTGTGGAACGGCTTGCCATGCCATTTTCACATGGCGCCTCAGTTGGACCAGCGTTCGTGCTGGACGTGCAGACCGCGTGAGACGACGCTTCATCCAGTCCCAAACATGCTCAATGGGCGACAGATCCGGAGATCTTGCTGGCCAGGGTAGTTGACTTACACCTTCTAGAGCACGTTGGGTGGCACGCGATACATGCGGACGTGCATAGTCCTGTTGGAACAGCAAGTTCCCTTGCCGGTCTAGGAATGGTAGAACGATGGGTTCGATGACGGTTTGGATGTACCGTGCACTATTCAGTGTCCCCTCGACGATCACCAGTGGTGTACGGCCAGTGTAGGAGATCGCTCCCCACACCATGATGCCGGGTGTTGGCCCTGTGTGCCTCGGTCGTATGCAGTCCTGATTGTGGCGCTCACCTGCACGGCGCCAAACACGCATACGACCATCATTGGCACCAAGGCAGAAGCGACTCTCATCGCTGAAGACGCCACGTCTCCATTCGTCCCTCCATTCACGCCTGTCGCGACACCACTGGAGGCGAGCTGCACGATGTTGGGGCGTGAGCGGAAGACGGCCTAACGGTTTGCGGGACCGTAGCCCAGCTTCATGGAGACGGTTGCGAATGGTCCTCGCCGATACCCCAGGAGCAACAGTGTCCCTAATTTGCTGGGAAGTGGCGGTGCAGTCCACTACGGCACTGCGTAGGATTCTACGGTCTTGGCGTACATCCGTGCGTCGCTGCGGTCGGTCCCAGGTCGACGGGCACGTGCACTTTCCGACGACCATGGCGACAACATCGATGTACTGTGGAGACCTCACGACCCACGTGTTGAGCAATTCGGCGGTACGTCCACCCGGCCTCCCGCATGCCCACTATACGCCCTCGCTCAAAGTCCGTCAACTCCACATACGGCTCACGTCCACGCTGTCGCGGCATGCTACCAGTGTTAAAGACTGCGATGGAGCTCCGTATGCCACGGCAAACTGGCTGACACTGACGGCGGCGGTGCACAAATGCTGCGCAGCTAGCGCCAACCGACGGCCAACACCGCGGTTCCTGGTGTGTTCGCCGTGCCGTGCGTGTGATCATTGCTTGTACAGCCCTCTCGCAGTGTCCGGAGCAAGTATGGTGGGTCTGACACACCGGTGTCAATGTGTTCTTTTTCCATTTCCAGGAGTGTATGTCAATGCGACGCAATATCTGTTTATTCGTCAATGTGAGGGAGCGAGGGATGCAGTAAAGAAGGAATAGTGGCTCGGAAAGGTCTTACTCATATCCCTAAAGAAAATCTAGTCGTTTCCATAGAAACATTACAGGATTTAGAAGCAGAAGTAATAGAACACATGGCATTTCATAACGACGCAATTTCTGTGTTAATTCGTCAATGTGAGGGATCGAGGGATGCAGTAAAAAAGGAATAGTGCATCGCAAAGGAGATTCTCGTATCCCAATAGAAAATCCTGTCGTTTCCATAGAAACGTTACTCGATTTAGAAGGCGAAGTCATAAAACCTGTAGTATTTGATAGCGACGCAAATTCTGTGTTAATACGTCACAGTGAGGGAGCGAGGGATGCAGTAAAGAAGGAATAGTGCATCGGAAAGGTGATACTCGTATCCCAAAAGAAAATCCTGTCGTTTCAATAGAAACGTTACTCGACTTAGAAGGAGAAGTCATAGAACGCATAGTATTTCATAGCGACGCAATTTCTGTGTTAATTCATCAATGTGAGGGAGCGAGGGATGCAGTACAGAAGGAATAGTGCATCGGAAAGGAGATAGTCGTATCCAGAAAAGAAATCCTGTAGTTTCCATAGAAACGTAACTCGATTTAGAAGTAGAAGTCATAGAACCCACAGTATATCATAGCGACGCAATATCTGTGCTAATTCGTCAATGTGAGGGAGCCAGGGATGCAGTAAAGAAGGAATAGTGCAACGGAAAGGAGATACTCGTATCCCTAAAGAGAATCCAGTCGTTTCCATAGATAAGTTACTGGATTGAGAAGCAGAAGTCATAGAACCCATAGTATTTCATGGCGACGCAATTTCTGTGTTCATTCGTGGATGTGAGGGAGCGAGGGATGCAGTAAAGAAGGAACTGTGCATCGAAAAGGACATACACGTATCCCAAAAGAAAATCCTGTCGTTTCCATAGAAACATTACTCGATTTAGAAGGAGATGTCCTAGAACGCATAGTTTTTCATAGCGACGCTATTTCTGTGTTAAATCGTAAATGTGAGGGAGCGAGGGATGCAGAAAGAAGGAATAGTGCATCGGAAAGGAGATACTCGTATGCCAAAACAAATCTCATCGTTTCCATAGAAACGTTACTCGATTTAGAAGGAGAGGTCATAGAACACATAGTATTTCATAGCGACGCAATTACTGGGCTTATTCGTCTATTTGAGGGAGCGAGGGATGCAATAAAGAAGGAATAGTGCATCAGAAAGGAGATACTCGTATCACAAAAGAAAATCCTGTCGTTTATATAGAAACGTTACTCGACTTAGAAGGAGAATTCATAGAACCCACAGTATTTCATAGCGACGCAATTTCTGTGCTAATTCGTCAATGTGAGGGAAACCAGGGATGCAGTAAAGAAGGAAAAGTGCATCGGAAAGGAGATACTCGTATCCCAAAAGAAAATCCGGTCGATTCCATAGAAACGTTACTCGATGTAGAAGGAGAAGTCATAGAACCCATAGTATTTCATAGCGACGCTATTTCTGTGTTCATTCGTCAATGTGAAGGAGCGAGGGATGCAGTAAAGAAGGAATAGTGCATCGGAAAGGAGATAGTCGTATCCCAAAAGAACAACCTGTTGTTTCCATAGAAATATTTCTCGATTTAGTAGGAGAAGTCATAGAACACATAGTATTACATAGTGACGCAATTTCTGTGTTAATTCGTCGATGTGAGGGAGCGAGGGATGCAGTAGGGAAGGAAGAGTGCATCGGAAAGGAGATACTCATATCCCAAAAGAAAATCCTGTCGTTTCCATAGAAACGTTACTCGATTTAGAAGGTGAAGACATAGAACCCATAGTATTCCATAGCGACGCAATTTCTGTGTTAATTCGTCAATGTGAGGGAGCGAGGGATGCAGTAAAGATGGAATAGAGCATCGGAAAGGGGATAGTCGAATCCCAAAAGAAAATTCTGTCGTCTCCATAGAAATGTTACTCGAGTTGGAAGGAGATGTCATAGAACCCATTGTATTTCATAGCGACGCAATTTCTGTGTTAAATCGTCAATGTGAGGGAGCGAGGGATGCAGTAAGGAAGGAACAGTGCATCGGAAAGGAGATACAAGTTTCCCAAAGGAAAATCCTCTTCGTTTCCATTGAAATGTTCCTCGATTTAGAAGGAGAAGTCATAGAACACATAGTATTTCATAGCGACGCAATTTCTGTGTTAATTCGTCAATGTGAGCGAGCGAGGGATGCAGTAAGGAAGGAATAGAGCATCGGAACGGAGATACTCGTATCCCAAAAGAAAATCCTGTCGTTTCCATTGAAACGTTACTCGATTTAGAAGGAGGAGTCATAGAACCCATAGGATTTCATAGCGACGCAAAATCTGTCTTAATTCGTCAATGTGAGGGAGCGAGGGATGCAGTAAAGAAAGTATTGCATCGGAAAGGAGATACTCGTATCTCAATAGAAAATCCTGTCGTTTCAATAGAAACGTTACTCGATGTAGAAGGAGAAGTCATAGAACGCTATAGTATTTCATAGCGACGCAATTTCTGTGTTAATTGGTCAATGTGAGGGAGCGATGGATGCAGTAAAGAAGGAAAAGTGCATCGGAAAGGAGATACTCGTATCCCAAAAGAAAATCCTGCAGTTCCCATAGAAACGTTACTTCTTTAAAAGGATAAGTCATAGAACTCATAGTATTGCATGGCGACGCTATTTCTGCGTTAATTCGTCAATGTGAGGGAGCCAGGAATGCAGTAAAGAAGGAATAGTGTATCGAATGGAGATACTCGTATCCCAAAAGAAAATCCTGTCGTTTCCATTGAGACGTTACTCGATTTAGAAGGAGATGTCATAGAACCCATAGTATTTCACAGCGACGCAAAATCTTTGCTAATTCGTCTGTGTGAGGGAGCGAGGGATGCGGTAAAGAAGGAATAGTGCATCGGAAAGGAGATATTCGTATCCCAAAAGAAAATCCTGTCGTATCCATAGAAACGTTACTCGATTTAGAAGGAGAGTTCATAGAACCCATAGTATTTCATGTTGTCGTTGTTGTGGTCTTCAGTCCTGAGACTGGTTTGATGCAGCTCTCCATGCTACTCTATCCTGTGCAAGCTTTTTCAACTCCCAGTACCTACTGCTACCTACATCCTACTGAATCTGCTTAATGCATTCATCTCTTGGTCTCCCTCTACGATTTTTACCCTCCACGCTGCCCTCCAATACTAAATTGGTGATCTCTTGATGCCTCAGAACATGTCCTACCAACCGATCCCTTAACTCGTGGTCAAGTTGTGCCACAAACTTCTCTTCTCCCCAATCCTATTCAATAATTCCTCATTAGTTATGTTATCTACCCATCTAATCTTCAGCATTCTTCTGTAGCACCACATTTCGAAAGCTTTTATTCTCTTCTTTTCCTAACTATTTATCGTCCATGTTTCACTTCCATACATGGCTACACTCCATACGAATACTTTCAGAAATGACTTCCTGACACTTAAATCAATACTGGATGTTAACAAATTTCTCTTCTTCAGAAACGCTTTCCTTGCCATTGCCAGCCTACATTTTATATCCTCTCTACTTCGACCATCATCAGTTATTTTGCTCCCCAAATAGCAAAACTCCTTTACTACTTTAAGTGCCTCATTTCCTAATCTAATCCCCTCAGCATCACCCGACTTAATTAGACTACATTCCATTATCCTTGTTTTGCTTTTGTTGATGTTCATCTTATATCCTCCTTTCAAGACACTGTCCATTCCATTCAACTGCTCTTCCAAGTCCTTTGCTGTCTCTGACAGAATTACAATGTCATCGGCGAACCTCAACGTTTTTATTTCTTCTCCATGAATTTTAATACCTACTCCTAATTTTTCTTTTGTTTCCTTTACTGCTTGCTCAATATACATATTGAACAACATCGGGGAGAGGCTACAATCCTGTCTTACTCCCTTCCCAACCACTGCTTCCCTTTCATGTCCCTCAACTCTTATAACTGCCATCTGGTTTGTGTACAAATCGTAAATAGCCTTTCGCTCTCTGTATTTTACCCCTGCCACCTTTAGAATTTGAAAGAGAGTATTCCAGTCAACATTGTCAAAAGCTTTTTTTAAGTCTACAAATGCTAGAAACGTTGGTTTGCCTTTCCTTAATCTTTCTTCTAAGATAAGTCGTAAGGTCAGTATTGCCACACATGTTCCAGTGTCTCTACGGAATCCAAACTGATCTTCCCCAAGGTTGGCTTCTACTAGTTTTTCCATTCGTCTGTAAAGAATTCGTGTTAGTATTTTGCAGCTGTGACTTATTAAGCTGATAGTTCGGTAATTTTCACATCTGTCAACACCTGCTTTCTTTGGGATTGGAATTATTATATTCTTCTTGAAGTCTGAGGGTATTTCGCCTGTTTCATACATCTTGCTCACCAGATAGTAGAATTTTGTCAGGACTGGCTCTCCCACGGCCGTCAGTAGTTCCAATGGAATATTGTCTACTCCGGGGGCCTTGTTTGACTCAGGTCTTTCAGTGCTCTGTCAAACTCTTCACGCAGTATCGTATCTCCCATTTCATCTTCATCTACATCCTCTTCCAATTCCATAATATTGTCCTCAAGTACATCGCCCTTGTATAGACCCTCTATATACTCCTTCCACCTTTCTGCTTTCCCTTCTTTGCTTAGAACTGGGTTTCCATCTGAGCTCTTGATATTCATACAAGTCGTTCTCTTATCTCCAAAGGTCTCTTTAATTTTCCTGTAGGCGGTATCTATCTTACCCCTAGTGAAATAGGCTTCTATATCCTTACATTTGTCCTCTAGCCATCCCTGCTTAGCCATTTTGCACTTCCTGTCGATCTCATTTTTGAGACGTTTGTATTCCTTTTTGCCTGTTTCACTTACTGCATTTTTATATTTTCTCCTTTCATCAATTAAATTCAGTATTTCTTCTGTTACCCAAGGATTTCTACTAACCCTCGTCTTTTTACCTACTTGATCCTCTGCTGCCTTCACTACTTCATCCCTCAAAGCCACCCATTCTTCTTCTACTGTATTTATTTCCCCCATTCCTGTCAATTGCTCTCTTATGCTCTCCCTGAATCTCTGTACAACCTCTGGTTCTTTTAGTTTATCCAGGACCCATCTCCTTAAATTCCCACCTTTTTGCAGTTTCTTCAGTTTCAATCTACAGGTCATAACCAATAGATTGTGGTCAGAATCCACATCTGCCCCTGGAAATGTCTTACAATTTAAAACCTGGTTCCTAAATCTCTGTCTTACAATTATATAATCTATCTGATACCTTTTAGTATCTCCAGGGTTCCTCCATGTATACAACCTTCTTTCATGATTCTTAAATCAAGTGTTAGTTATGATTATGTTGTGCTCTGTGCAAAATTCTATAAGGCGGCTTCCTCTTTCATTTCTGTCCCCCAATCCATTTTCACCTACTATGTTTCCTTCTCTCCCTTTTCCTACACTCAAATTCCAGTCACCCATGACTATTAAATTTTCGTCTTCCTTCACAATCTGAATAATTTCTTTTATTTCATCATACATTTCTTCAATTTCTTCGTCATCTGCAGAGCTAGTTGGCATATAAACTTGTACTACTGTAGTAGGTGTGGGCTTCGTATCTATCTTGGCCACAATAATGCGTTCACTATGCTGTTTGTAGTAGCTTACCCGCATTCCTATCTTCCTATTCATTATTAAACCTACTCCTGCATTACCCCTATTTGATTTTGTGTTTATAACACAGTAGTCACCTGACCAGAAGTCTTGTTCCTCCTGCCACCGAACTTCACTAATTCCCACTATATCTAACTTCAACCTATCCATTTCCCTTTTTAAATTTTCTAACCAACCTGCCCGATTAAGGGATCTGACATTCCACGCTCCGATCCGTAGAACGCCAGTTTTCTTTCTCCTGATAACGACATCCTCTTGAGTAGTCCCTGCCCGAAGATCCGAATGGGGGACTGTTTTACCTCCGGAATATTTTACCCAAGAGGACGCCTTTATCATTTAATCATACAGTAAAGCTGCATGCTCTCGGGAAAAATTTACGGCCGTAGTTTCCCCTTGCTTTCAGCCATTCGCAGTACCAGCTCAGCAAGGCCGTTTTGGTTATTGTTACAAGACCAGATCAGTCAATCATCCAGACTGTTGCCCTTGCAACCGCTGAAAAGGCTGCCGCCTCTCTTCAGGAACCACACGTTTGTCTGGCCTCTCAACAGATACCCCTCCGTTGTGATTGCACCTACGGTACGGCTATCTGTATTGCGGAGGCACGCAAGCCTCCCCACCAACCGCAAGGTCCACGGTTCATGGGGGGAAGGGGAGGACGCAATTTCTGTGCTTATTCGTCAATGTGAGGGAGCGAGGGACGCAGTAAAGAAGGAATAGTGCATCGGAAAGGAGATACTCGTATCCCAAAAGAAAATCCTGTCGTTTCCGTAGAAACGTTACTCGATTTAGAAGGAGAAATCACAGAACCAATAGTATATCATAGCGACGCAATTTCTGTGTTAATTCGGCAATGTGAGGGAGCGAGGGATGCAGTAAAGAAGGAATAGTGCATCGTAAAGGAGATACTCGTATCCCAAAAGAAAATCCTGTCTTATCCATTGAAACGTTACTCGATTTGGAAGGAGAAGCTGTGGAACCCATAGTATTTCATAGCGACGTAATTTCTGTGTTAATCCGTTAATGTGAGGGAGCGAGGGATGCAGTGAAGAAGGAATGGTGCATCGGAAAGGAGATACTCGTATCCCAAAAGAAAATCCTGTCTTATCCATTGAAACGTTACTCGATTTAGAAGGAGAAGTCATAGAACCCATAATTTTCCATAGCGATGCAATTTCTGTGTTAACTCGTCAATGTAAGGGAGCGAGGGATGCGGTAAAGAAGGAATAGTGCATCGGAAAGGAGATACTCGTAACCCAAAAGAAAATCCTGTCGATGAAATAGAAACGTTACTGGATTAGAAGGAGATGACATAGAACCCATAGTATTCCATAGCGACGCAATATCTGTGTTAATTCGTCAATTTAGGGTAACGAGGAATTCAGTAAATAAGGAATAGTGCATCGGAAAGGCGATAGTCGTATCCCAAAAGAAAATACTCTCGTATCCATAGAAACGTTACTCGATTTAGAAGGTAATGACGCAGAACCCATAATAATCCATAGCGACGCAATTTCTGTGTTAATTCGGCAGTGTGAGGGAGCGAGGGATGCAGTAAAAAGGGAGTAGTGCATCGGAAAGGAGATTCTCGTATCCCAAAAGAAAATCCTGTCGTAACCATAGAAATGTCACTCGATTTAGAGGGAGAAGTCATAGAACACATAGTATATCATAGCGACGCAATTTCTGTTTTAATTCGTCAATGTGAGGAAGCGAGGGATGCTGTAAGGAAGGAATAGTGCATCGGAAAGGAAATACACGTATCCCAAAAGAAATGCTTGTCGTTTACATAGAAACGATACCCGATATTGAAGGAGAAGTCATAGAACCCAAAGTATTTCATAGCGACGCTATTTATGTGTTTATACGTTAATGTGACGGAGCGAGAGATGCAGTAAGGAAGGAATAGTGCATCGGAAAGGAGATACTCGTATCCCAAAAGAAAATCCTGTCGATTCCATTGAAACGTTTCTCGATTTAGAAGGAGATGTCACTGAACCCATAGTATTCCATTGTGACGCAATATCTGTGTTAATTCGTCAATGTGAGGGAGCGAGGGATGCAGTAAGACTGGAAAAGTGGCTCGGAAAGCTGTTACTCGTATCCCAAAAAACATCCGGTCGTTTCCATAGAAACATTACTCGATTTACAAGCAGAATTCATAGAACACATGGTATTTCATAGCTAAAAGTTCTGTGTTAATTCGTCAATGTGAGGGAGCGAGGGATGCGGTAAAGATGAAATAGTGCTTTTTATAGGAGATACTCGTATCCCAAAAGAAAATATTGTCGTTTCCATTGATACGTTACCTGATTTAGAAGGAGAAGTCATAGAACCCATAGTAATTCATAGCGACGCAATTTCTGTGCTTATTCGTCAATGTGAGGGAGCTAAGGATGCAGTAAAGAAGGAGTAGTGCATCGAACGGAGATACTCGTATCCCAAAAGAAAATCCTGTCGTTTGCATAGAAACGTTACTCGCTTTAGATGGAGATGTCAAAGAACCCAGAGTATTTCATAGCGACGCAATTTCTGTGCTTATTCGTCAATGTGAGGGAGCGAGGGATGCAGTAAAGAACGAATAGTGCATCGGAAAGGACACACTCGTATCCCAAAGGAAAATCCTGTCGTTTCCATAGAAAGGTTACTCGATTTAGAAGGAGAAGTCATAGAACCCATAGTACCTCAAAGCGACGCAATATCTGAGTTAATTCGTCAATGTGAGGGAGCCAGGGATGCAGTAAAGAAGGAATAGTGCATCGGAAAGGAGATAGTCGTATCCCAAAAGAAGATCCTGTCGTTTCCATAGAAATGTTGCCCGATTTAGAAGGAGAAGTCATAGAACCCATAGTACTTTATAGCGACGCAATTTCTGTGTTCATTCGTTAGTGTGAGGGAGCGAGGGTTGCAGTAAAGAAGGAATAGTGCATCGGAAAGGAGATGGTCGTAACCCAAAAGAAAATCCTGTCGCTACCATAGAAACGTTACTCGATTAAGAGGGGGATGTCATAGAGCCCATAGTATTTAATAGCGACGGAATCTCTGTGTTAATTCGTCAATGTGAGGGAGCGAGGGATGCAGTAAAGAAGGAATAGTGCATCGGAATAGAGATACTCGGATCCCAAAAGGAAATCTTGTCGTTACCATAGAGACGTTACTCGATTTAGAAGGAGAAGTCATAGAACCCATAGTATTTCATAGCGACGCAATCTCTGTGCTTATTCGTCAATGTGAGGGAGCGAGGGATGCAGTAAAGAAGGAATAGTGTATCGAATGGAGACACTCGTATCCCAAAAGAAAATCCTGTCGTTTGCATAGAAACGTTACTCGATTTAGAAGGAGAAGTCATAGAAACCATGGCATTTCATAGCGCCGCAATTTCTGTGCTTATTCGTCAAAGTGAGGGAGCGAGGGATGCAGTAAAGAAGGAATAGTGCATCGGATAGGAGATACTCGTATCCCAAAAGAAAATCCAGTCGTTTCCATAGAAACGTTACTCGATTTAGAAGGCGAAGTCATAGAACCCATAGTACCTTATAGCGACGCAATTATAAAGGCACATTTGCATGCCGAGCGTGAGTTTCCTCGGAAACGCGAAATATTAATTAAATAAATAATCAGTGTCAAATAAATAAAGCATATGGCACACAACTGCAGCGCTGTGTCGCTGATAAAACAAAAGCACAATTACGTTACTCTTATGTTTGATGAAGAAAGGGAGAGCTCTGGTTGAAGTGGTGCGAGAAGCACGTATTTTATTTTATTGTCTGGCTCACCACCATATTTCATGTTATAGAAGAATACTGCGAGTTGCAACCACACTAGGCACTCGATTCTGTAAAGAATTTATATTTATAAAAGTAAGTAGGATTATGAACTGTAGGCTTATTCATTGAATATATCTGATTTAACTAACTGTGTAACCTTTTTTATGTTTAGTAGACAATCACCTCTGTACGACGTATTGGCATGGCTGGCAAGTTATTGTAATATTGAGATTTAGATTATGAGTCCGCACCTACCGCAGCAGTCTTTGGAAACGATTTAATTACGAAGTCCGATTATTCAGTTTTGTTTCACGGTCAACTACGAGTAACATTGCCTTTACGAAAAAGCCATTGTCAAGCGTCTGATACCGAATAATTAAACGTCCACGTTCCAGATAAGCAAATCCAATTGCAATCACAATCACCATCACACAGATAGAATAATCAATATCTAAATAACAATATATTTTTATTCATTTATTTTATTTATTTTATATTGGCGACTGCGTGTCGGACTTGTTATTTTGTCATTTGTTACATTGTTCTCTTTGTTTCATGTAAAAAATCAACTTTCTGGACCTGGACGTCAATGTATGAGAGATAACAAAATCTGAAGATACTTTCCAATTCTGAAATTTTGCGGGAAGACGCAATGAAACTTCCAGCAAAATAAGGTAAGACGCAGCATCTTTGCATTGGTAGGCTTGACCAGACGTATAATTCAGTGTATTAACTTTTCAGTAAATTCTGTAGTGTTTCTTTTCTGCATAACAGTTTCAGTGATAAATTTCATTCTCAGTACTTTTCCCTAAACAATAACGTATGCAACAGTACCAATACACGAGTGTACAATATGGCCGACTTCTGTACGATATCATGTAACATGGCCAGCAGCCATTACCAATAATCTCAAATTCAGTTTATATTTTTAAATTAACAGACAGCCATTGTTGCTACGAGCGATTCATGCTCAACTACATTTTATTTTAAAATCAGTGTCAAAAATCTTCTTGAAACATATATCACGTGTGGCATGGTAATAACTAGAAAACAATACGCAAAAATGGAACAGCAAGGACGTACTATTCAGACGCAATCCGACTCGGACGTGAGACAAGTGTTAGAAAATGACTTTACGACAGCAACCGGTAGTGACGATTCATCAAACATTGACGCAAGTGTTGACGATAATTTTGACAATAGGCCGTCCACTACAAAAATTTCAAAATCTCAATCAGAGCCCATGTTAATGCATGACGTCACGTCTAATGACGCGGCGGGGGCAGAGACCTTGCAAACGGTAAACATTGCCGACATGTTACAAATGCTAATGAAACAAAACGCAGAAAACATGGCAACCTTAAAGGCACAATTAGAGACACAAAATGAACAGTTAAAAACACAAAATGACGAAATCAAATCTGATCTCATAGCAATCAAGATAGGTAATGACACTTTGTGTAAACTTGTGGAACTTATAGACGCCACACTGACCAAACAGATGACCGAACTCAGTACTAAATTTTCCCAGCTCAATACGAGACAAGAAAAGACTACAACTGACGTAGCACTTTTACAGACACAAGTAAAAAACCTTAATGTCACGTGTGAAGTTCTTACTGAACAAATTCAAACATATCCTTCAGTACATGACAATCTTGAAAAACGAATTACTGACGTACAGAATAAATTTGACAATGTTGAACAACACCTGACTGACATCTTACAATCAGATGCCACAGCTCATTTTCAAAATATTAATAAAGAATTTCATGATTGGGTTGAGAACAAAGACAAACATTTTGATAGATGCTTACGTGAAAATTTACCAACAATTGTGCACGACTCCGTAGCGCAATACATTACTAATAACAAACAGCTGATCAGTGACGCAGTACAATCCGTCACTGCACCCATGAGACAATTCACCGATCAACTACAGTCTGAATGTCACGAAAATATCAGTCAAAATGTACAGTTCAGAAACCAATATACATTCGAGTATGATACACACATTCCGCACACGACAAATACACAAGAACAAAACACACCACGACTACAACACATACCACGATGTGGAAACACAAACACAAGCTATTATCATGGTAAACCACAGCAACATTATCGTAATTACTCGCCAGCTGAACATACCAGTAATTACAGTGGAATAAATCCATATCACAATGCGAAGGAAGATGAAAGCTTAATGAAACACAGGCAATTTCAGATTTTTATCCCAGAAAAACAAACCATTCATCCGGTGATTTTTCTTAAATCTTTTAGTAACGCATTTCCACGCACTTGGAGTGACCGGAAAAAGATTTCATATATTGTCGGTTACATCCAAGGCGATGCAGTTGTCTGGGCATACAGTCAAGCTGACATATGTACCACGTACAGTGAGTTTGAGCGTGCTTTTCTGAACAAATTCTGGTCGCAATCCGTCCAGGAGCGACTCAGAAGACAAATTTTAGAACCTGAAACTTTTAACAGTAAAAATGGTAACTTACGCAGATATTTTGAAAAATACTTGAACATGGGGCATTTTTTAGACGAACCAGTCGCAACGCGTGATATACTCCGAGCGTTGAAGGCCAAATTGCCTTTCAACATTAAAGAAAAACTCCTACATATCCCGGATGACGATTCAGATTATTTTTTAACAGCTTTAGATTCGGTTGACATGTTACTTGAAGATCAGCGCTTCGCGCGGCAAAACAGCAGCCACAATGTTTACACTAGTGGTATGCAAAACATGCAGGCTTGCCAACACAATTCTGGCGCGCCCACAGTTGGATACGCGGTACAACAAAAACAGCAAACTCACATGCCGTCTCAGTACGGAAATCAAAATCAACACGCGTATTCCAATACAAACAATAGTTACAACAGTAATAACGTTTCATGCGGCAATCCATACAAAAGGCACCGCGGTAATAACTACAACGGTAACAACGGATACAAGGGTAATAACAAAAACACAAACAGAAATAGAAATAATAATAACTACGAGCCAAGACAGCATCAAGGTTGGACTCGTAACGATCAGTACTTTCATTCAAACTCTGCTTTACCACAGCAGCCACCAGGACAAAATTGGAGCATACCTTACGACCGACAGGTAAGTTATAATGCGCAACAGCAACAACAACCGCAAAAGTTTGGAGATCATAATAGGCAATATCCGAATGTGAATATAATAGAAATGACACCTGATGCACAACCTCAATCTGTGTCAGTACCTAGTACAAATGATAATCCAACAAACTAGAAACAGTCACTACTTTGCCCCAGGTCGTGGCTGAAGAATTCTTGGGGGGCGACTTCAATGTTAATCAGTTATTTGACACCACACTTGAACAACAGAATAATGATATGCCGAGTAATTCTAAACAAAAACTACCTGTTTTATTTATAAGATACAACCACAATAACAATATATCAGATGAACTTTTACAAGACAGTACACAATGTCGTTTAAACACTAATGAAATTGTTTTAGCATCTACTAATGGACTTGAAAACATTGCTTGATCATAAGATAAGTGAAGCTACAGCTCTCAGTGTACATGAACGTATAAAACTACAGGAAGTGTTATCCAAATATTTACAAGTTTTTACCAAACGATTAGGTGTTATCAACACATATGTGTACAAGATTGAAGTTAAGCCTCACAAGATCTTCTACCATAAGACATATAACGTACCGTTATCTCAACGACCTGCTGTGTGGCAAGAATTAAAACAAATGTTAGACTGGAAGGTCATTGAACCATCCACCTCACCTTATTGTAGTCCTCTACTTGTCAAAAAATCAAATGGAAGCATTAGGTTAGTGTTAGACGCACGAGCTATTAATGAAATAATTTTACCGGTTAACACAAAACCTGAAAATTTAGAAGAGCAATTACAGAAATTTCTAGATGCAAAATATTTTTCCACAATAGATCTCGCTAATTCGTTTTGGCACGTGGGTATCACTCCTGATTCTCGGAAATATACTGCATTTATGTTCGGGGGGCGAACCTATCAGTTTTGTGTTCTACCATTCGGACTGAATGTCAGCTCTGGGGTATTCATTACAGCCCTGGATACCGTGCTTGGCGACGATTTAGTTGAGACAGTCACACACTATGTAGGTGATATACTGATAGCTACACAATCTTGGAATGAACACGTTGACACTCTTCAAAGAATTTTAGAAAAATTTGCACAAGCTGGAGTCACAGCCAACCTAAGAAAATCAAAATTTGGTTGCAGTGAGATAAAGTATTTAGGACATATCATTAATTCACAGGGCATACGTCCGGATCCCAGTAAATTAAATGCTATCAGAAACTTTCCTAGCCCTCGAACTAAAAAGCAGTTAAAATCATTCCTTGGGCTATGTTCATTTTTCAGACGTTTTTTGCCACAACCACTTTTGAACAGTAAACATCTGCTAAATCTACTCAGAAAGAATCAAGTTTGGATCTGGTCGGAACAGTGCCAGAATGACTTTAATACAATTAAACATGCTTTAGTGAATGCTAACATATTGAGGCATCCAGATTTCAATTTAGATTTTTGTATGACTTGTGACGCTTCACGTACTGGCTTGGGCTGTTGCTTATTTCAAGTTGTAAAGAATAAAGAGGAGGAACAGATAAGAATTATTGGGTTTGCGAGTCGCACTCTAACTGAATGTGAGCGTACATACTCCACTACTGAGTTAGAAACACTTTCCATAGTATGGGCATTCAAGAAATTCAATTATTATTTATTTGGAAAACATACAGTAATTTACACCGATCACTAGGCCCTGACATTTGTGTTAACTTGTAAACTTGTACATCCTAGACTATCACGATGGGCAGTTACACTTCAGAACTACTCTTTTGAAATTAAGTACATAAGAGGTAAGGACAACACCATTGCAGACACTTTGTCTAGACTTCCACAATGTAAGAATGATACCAACAGTGACTTAGAAAATATAAATGACTACAGGATTCTCTTAATGCAAGACAAGCAGTATCACCAATATTATATTGATATGTGCAGAAACATGGCTGAATTACAAAAATCTGATCCTCACTGGTATAAGATAATAACATTACTGGTAGAAAAACACAATCATCCTTTGACTAAGTATTACAAGTTACACAATGATGTGTTATTTTACCGCCGACATCCAAATGCTACTAACTGGTGTGTATGCATTCCCAAAGAGTCGGAACGTAATCTAATTTGGCACACACACTTAGTTTGGGGCCATTATGGGACGAAAAAGTGTTTGGCAAAGCTCAGCACATACTGTTATTTTAGCAATATGAGAAGAAAAATTTACAGGGAACTAAAAACATGTGTCATATGTCAAAAATCAAAACCTCAGAATTTAGCCACAAAAACAGATTTACATTCTATTTTACCCAGTAAACCCCTGGAAATTCTGTGTACTGACATCAGTGGACCGCATCCAGCAAGCTCTGGAGGCGTCAAATATATCTTAACTTTTTACGATATATTTTCTAAACATGTAAAACTTTATGCTTTAAAATCCCCCACTGCAAATGCTATAATACGAAGATTCTCAAGTGATTACCTGACGCACGTGGGAAAACCTAAAGCAATTCTATCAGATAATGCAGCATACTACTCTGGGTACAAATGGAGAAATTTCTTGAAGGACAATAACATCAAAAGTATATTTATTTCGAGGTTTAGTCCACAATGTAACGCGACTGAGAGACTTTTCCGAGAATTAAACCGTTTCATGAGGACCTATATTTCATCAAAACATACTAATTGGGTGACCTACCTAAGTCTTTTCGAAGACGTACACAATAACTTAAATATTTACGATACGAATTACACACCTAACGAGATCATGTTCAATTGCAAACAGAACGATCAGTGGATAGAACCATTACCTAAGTTGTCAGACAAGGAAATCACACCTGAACAGAAAATAAAAGAAGTATTGACTACATTGACACATCACGCACAAATACGAAACAAACATCACAGAAACATAATAAAAAGAAAACAAAAATTCGAGGTAGGAATGCTTGTACTACTTCGTACTCATCATAAATCTGTAGCACTCAAATGACGCAACGCTAAGTGGCGTCTGCTATATGAAGGACCTCATATAATTGTCAACATACCGCATCCTGGTGCGTATCTGTTACAACATCCTAGAACTAACAAAATTATTGGGCTATACGCACACCGAGATCTTAGAGCATTTCATGCTGAATAATGTCGAAGTCATACCCATCAAAATATTGCTAAGCAACTCGAAAAACTCTGTTGTTACAACACAGATAATAAGTAGTATAGAAATTTTCATTTCAGCGGTTCCAGTGACGCAGTTGAAGACAGAAGAACTCTTCTTTCAGCGCGCGCCTCCACCTGAAAGACGGAATATTAAAGTAAAATTTATGATTACGTAGCAGTGGATGACATATTAATTTTTCACGGAACATTTGTTACTGAAGGTACCACTGATTTGGTGTGACACCTGACGAACTGACAGACATCATCTGTGAAGCGATCTTTTACTTTGAGAAATAGATTAGACACACATCTCTCAACACGAAAAGCATCTATCAGTAGTCAAGGCCACACAGACATTCTACACACACGCACAAAACGCGAGGAATCGAACATTTTCTCTCTCTTACTATTTTGAATATTTATTGAGTAGTGAAAACGCCTGGTCTTGCCTACTGATGTAATGAATGTTGTGTCTAACCTATCTTAATTTCAGATGACATCACAAAAAACATCGATAATATCCCAGCAAAACAGCTAAAGAGGATGTAAATATCTGCAATTCATGAAATCAAATGTGACACAATGTAATAACCTATAGCGATGTAATGATGATGTAAACATGTTTATGTGCAACTATATTATGTTTATGCTAAGAAAATATGTGATGTGTGTATGTATAATTACCTATTTTTTTAACTGATGTATAGTGTAACTGTTACTATGTAAAAATTTGAACAAAATGAGTGCCAAAAAGACATTGCATAGTGAACCACTGTTCACGGACATTAACGAACATTACTAACTCTGCAACTACGCGGAAACCTATGTGAAAGAAACTGTTAATGCCATTCATTATGCAGCGTACCAATGTAAACGCGATGAACGATTTCCTTGATTAATAACTACGAACATTTAGGTGAGCTATATTCAGCAAAAAACTGAAAATGTGAAGTGCATAATTCGTGCATCGTCTAGTGACATTACTACAGTACCCAACTTCAAGATGTTAACTGGATTAAATGGACACAAAGTGCCTGTCCAGAAAACAACACGACGGGTGGAAGAATTTTGGTTGGAACTTCAGGGAATGAAATGTTCTCGAAATGTGACGGACACTCTTACCTGGACTGTCCAAGGATCGACGCCAGCTATGTGCCGTCCGAGGTTCTGCAACCAAGCTTCCACGGAATGTAAAAAAACGAACTGCACGTGGACCAATTACTCGACGGGTCACGTCTGATCTGTAATAAGCAATGCTTTTAGTCACAACGAACTGCACCACTACGACTATAATGGAAATGAGAAATGGACACGCTTATGTATTAATCACGTTGTTATACAACGATGTTACTGTGATCAAAAAAACTTTACCACGACGATACTAACCTGTAAAAAATTATTGTGCAGCGGATGAATATGAACTGTAATAACGACACGATGTGTATAGGTCAACGCACCTGAAAAATACGGACATTTTTCTTTGAAGTATTTCAAAACAATACTATGTAACTAAGAACATTCAACAATCTAAGTTGTATTGTGTAATAACAAATATTGTAAATTTAAAACTAAGTTACCTGTCATAGAATGTAGTCTTCATATGTAATCTTGGTTGAATATTTTCTTTGTGCAACGACTGAAAAACGCGCGCACACGAACAATATGAACTGCAATACTGTGCCGCGTGATCTAACTGTACGATATAACGGCAGTGCCGCAGTTACACAGACGCTTCTGCGCATGCGCGCACTCTATCTGCCAACATAAGAACTTTTACGGCGCACCCACGTCATTCAAATTTTGTATATAATGTGTATAATGTGTAATGTAAGTCATGTAAATAGTTGTAGATAACTTAGATTTTCTTGTGCCTTTAGGTGAATTGCTCACCTGCAGGTGTGTCCTTTCGCCTCGCAATTCAGGGGGCAATATAAAGGCACATTTGCATGCCGAGCGTGAGTTTCCTCGGAAACGCGAAATATTAATTAAATAAATAATCAGTGACAAATAAATAAAGCCTATGGCACACAACTGCAGCGCTGTGTCGCTGATAAAACAAAAGCACAATTACGTTACTCTTATGTTTGATGAAGAAAGGGAGAGCTCTGGTTGAAGTGGTGCGAGAAGCACGTATTTTATTTTATTGTCTGGCACACCACCATATTTCATGTTATAGAAGAATACTGCGAGTTGCAACCACACTAGGCACTCGATTCTGTAAAGAATTTATGTTTATAAAAGTAAGTAGGATTATGAACTGTAGGCTTATTCATTGAATATATCTGATTTAACTAACTGTGTAACCTTTTTTATGTTTAGTAGACAATCACCTCTGTACGACGTATTGGCATGGCTGGCAAATTATTGTAATATTGAGATTTAGATTATGAGTCCGCACCTACCGCAGCAGTCTTTGGAAACGATTTAATTACGAAGTCCGATTATTCAGTTTTATTTCACGGTCAACTACGAGTAACATTGCCTTTACGAAAAAGCCATTGTCAAGCGTCTGATACCGAATAATTAAACGTCCACGTTCCAGATAAGCAAATCCAATTGCAATCACAATCACCATCATACAGATAGAATAATTAACATATTCAAAATAACATTTTTTATTTATTTTATTTATTTTATACAATATCTGTGTTAATTCGTCAATGTGAGGGAGCCAGGGATGCAGTAAAGAAGGAATAGTGCATCGGAAATAGAGATAGTCGTATCCCAAAAGAAAATCCTGTCGTTTCCATAAAACGATTCCCGATATTGAAGGAGAAGTCATAGAACCCAAAGTATTTCATAGCGACGCAATTTCTGTCTTTATACGTTAATGTGACGGAGAGAGGGATGCAGTAAAGAAGGAATGGTGCATCGGATAGGAGGTAGTCGTTACCCGAAAGAAAATCCTGTTGTTTCCATAGAAACGTTACTCGATTTAGAAAGAGAAGTCACAGAACACATAGTATATCATAATGATGATGATGATGAGTCCCATACTTCTTTACAGAGCGTAGGGGAGCGACACAGGGGACCCGTGCCGCCTTACTAGGCAAGGTCCTAGTGGAGGTGGTTTGCCATTGCCTTCCTCCGACCGTAATGGGGATGAATGATGATGATGATGAAGACAACACAACAACACCCAGTCATCTCGAGAACTAGAACTCAAGCTACACTAAACATCTGACTGTTGGCACATTTGAGGGGGGTGGGGGTGAGGGTGGTGTAAAGGGAGCAAAATGTGTCCCAATTACTCTTTTGGCATGAATATTGCATTTACAGTCTCACACATTTGCTTACACTATTCCACTAACGGTAATGTAAATAAAATACTGGTTTTAAAAATTTACACATGGAGTCAGTAACATATGACATTCTTGACTAGTCCTTCATTAAATCAGATTCAGAAACTCTAAACCCTTCAAACATGTTTATGTTAAAAAAGCAAAAGTTACTTCAAACGATAAACTCCAAGTCGTTTTCCACTATACTAAAACTTACAACGTAGGCCTACTAGGCACTTACTCCATATGCAAACAAACAGTTAAACCCATATAGCTCTGATCTCATGCTCACTATCCAGTTCTTGGCAATATATCCCACTGCCCTGGATTAAAGCTATCTGGATAAAGTTTGTACACTGACTGCGAGTCACGCAAATTGCAATAGCGCAACTTGAATACATCTGGCCAAGGGGCAAATCACGTATCGTGGAATACAAATTTAATGTCAGATCGTATAAAATTCCACAGTGGTTACGCAAAACCTGCCTGCAATGGGCATAATTAAGTTCCCAAACAATAAATTAATGGGTATCATATCAATGCCCATCTCCAAACTGACTACCTATTATCAGATACTGTCATTTACAAAAAGAACAATACTGTCAACAGACAGACATAACCGAAGCAAGCAAAAATAAAACATGTCACTTCAGTATGTTAAGGGGCGAATTTCGAAAATTCAAGTTTACAAATCGTCTAGACAACCGTATTTCTTCAGTAGACACATATTGTTTCATTCAAATGAAATCTCACCGGAAAGTACCCATATCAAGGCATCAACAATCATTTTCAATTTTCACTGGGAATACTATGACTAAAGTAAAATTTACTGCAAACAGTTCAAGACAGTTGCTAGGTCCAACGGAACAGAGAAATAATGACCACGATGTGTTTCAGAAATACATTATCATTCTCAACAATGTCGCTTTCTAATGTCAAAAAACACAAGAAAGTGTCAATATCATAGCGACTCATTTTCTGTGTTAGTTCGTCAAAGTGAAGGAGCGAGGGATGCAGTAAGCCTGGAATAGTGGTTCGGAAAGCTGTTACTCGTATCCCAAAAAAAATCCTGTCGTTTCCATAGAAACATTACTCGATTTACAAGCAGAATTCATAGAACACATGGTATCACATAGCTAAAAATTTCTGTGTTAATTCGTCAATGCGAGGGAGCGAGGGATGCAGTAAAAAAGGAATAGTGCATCGGAATTGAAATACTCGTATCCCAATAGAAATTCCTGTCGTTTCCATAGAACGTTACTCGATTTGGAAGGAGAAAACATAAAACCATTAGTATTTGATAGCGACGCTATTTCAGTGTTAATTCGTCAATGTGAGGAAGCGAGGGATGCAGTAAAGATGAAATAGTGCTTTTTATAGTAGATACTCGTATCCCAAAAGAAAATCTTGTCGTTTCCATAGAAACGTTACTCGATTTAGAAGGAGAAGTCATAGAACCCATAGTAATTCATAGCGACGCAATTTCTGTGCTTATTCGTCAATGTGAGGGAGCGAAGGATGCAGTAAAGAAGGAGTAGTGCATCGAACGGAGATATTCGTATCCCAAAAGAAAATCATGACGTTTGCAGAGAAACGTTACTCGATTTAGAAGGAGAAGTCATAGAACCCATAGTATTTCATAGCGACGCAATTTCTGTGCTTATTCGACAATGTGAGGGAGCGAGGGATCCAGTTAAGAAGGAATAGTGCATCGGAAAGGAGATAGTCGCATCCCAAAAGAAAATTCTGTTGTTTCCATAGAATCGTTACTCGATTTTGAAGGACAAGTTGTAGAACCCATAGTATTTAATAGCGACGTAATCTTTGTATTAATTCGTCAATGTGAGGGAGCGAGGGATGCAGTAAAAAAGGAATACTGCATCGGAAAGGCGATTGTCGTATCCCAAAAAAATTACTGTCGTTTCCACAGAAACGTTACTCGATTTAGAAGGAGATGTCATAGAACCCATAGTATTTCATTGCGACGCAATATCTGTGTTAATTCGTCAATGTGAGGGAGTGAGGGATGCAGTAAGACTGGAATAGTGGCTCGGAAAGCTGTTATTCGTATCCCAAAAAGAAATCCTGTCATTTCCATGGAAACAAAACTCGATTTACAAGCAGAAGTCATAGAACACATGGAATTTCATAGCGACGAAAAATTTGTGTTAATTCGTCAATGCGAGGGAGCGATGGATGCAGTAAAAAAGGAATAGTGCATCGGAATTGAGATGCTCGTATCCCAATAGAAATTCCTGTCGTTTCCATAGAACGTTACTCGATTTGGAAGGAGAAGGCATAAAACCCATAGTATTTGATAGCGATGCAATTTCTGTGTTCATTCGTCAATGTGAGGGAGCGAGGGATGCAGCAAAGAAGGAATAGTGCATCGGAATTGAGATACTCGTATCCCAATAGAAATTCCTGTCGTTTCCATAGAACGTTACTCGATTTGGAAGTAGAAGTCATAGAACCCGTAGTATTTCATAGCGACGCAGTTTGTGAGTTACTTTGTCAATGTGAAGGAGCGAGGGATGCAGTAATGAAGGAATAGGGCGTCGGAAAGGAGATAGTCGTATCTCGAAAGAAAATCCTGTCGTATCCATAGAAACGTTACTCTATGTAGAAGGAGAGGTCACAGAACCCATAGTATTTCATAGCGACGCAATTTATGTGTTAATTCGTCAATGTGAGGGAGCGAGGGATGCAGTAAAGAAGGAATAGTGCATCGGAAAGGAGATACTCGTATCCCAAAAGAAAATCCTGTCGATTCCATAGAAACGTTACTCGATTTAGAAGGAGATGTCATAGAACCCATAGAATTTCATTGCGACGCAATATCTGTGTTTATTCGTCAAAGTGAGGGAGCGAGGGATGCAGGAAGACTGGAATTGTGGCTCGTAAAGCTGTTACTCGTATCCCAAAAAAAATCTTGTCCTTTCCATAGAAACATTTCTCGATTTAGAAGGAGAAGTCACAGAACCCATAGTATTTCATAGCGACGCAATTTCTGTGTTAAATCTTCAATGTGAGGGAGCGAGGGATGCGGTAAAGAAGGAATAGTGCATCGGAAAGGATATGGTCGTATCCCAAAAGAAATTCCTGTCGTTACCATAGAAACGTTACTCGACTAAGATGGGGAAGTCATAGAGTCCATAGTATTTCATAGCGACTGAATCTATGTGTTAATTCGTCAATGTGAGGGAGCGAGGGATGCAGTAAAGAAGGAATAGTGCATCGGAAAGGAGATACTCGAATCCCAAAAGGAAATCTTGTCGTTTCCATAGAAACGTTACTCGATTTAGAAGGAGAAGTCATAGAACGCATAGTATATCATAGCGACGCAATTTCTGTGCTTATTCGTCAAAGTGAGGGAGCGAGGGAAGCAGTAAGCCTGGAATAGTGGCTCGGAAAGCTGTTACTCGTAACCAAAAAAAAATCCTGTCCTTTCCATAGAAACTTTACTCGACTTACAAGCAGAATTCATAGAACACATGGTATTACATAGCTAAAAATTTTTGTGTTAATTCGTCAATGAGAGGGAGCGAGGGATGCAGTAAAAAAGGAATAGTGCATCGGAATAGAAATACTCGTATCCCAATAGAAATTCCTGTCGTTTCCATAGAACGTTACTTGATTTGGAACGAGAAATCATAATACCATTAGTATTTGATAGCGATGCAATTTCTGTGTTAATTCGTCAATGTGTGGGAGCGAGGGATGCAGTAAAGATGAAATAGTGCTTTTTATAGGAGATACTCGTATCCCAAAAGAAAATCTTGTCGTTTCCATAGAAACGTTACTCGATTTAGAAGGAGAAGTCATAGAACCCATAGTATTTCATAGCGACGCAATTTCCGTGCTTATTCGTCAATGTGAGGGAGCGAGGGATGCAGTAAAGAAGGAATAGTACATCGGAAAGGAGATACTCGTTTCCCAACAGAAAATCCTTGCGTTTCCATAGAAACGTTACTCGATTTAGATGGAGAAGTCATAGAACCCATAGTATATCATAGCAACGCAATTTCTGTGCTTATTCGTCAATGTGAGGGAGCGAGGGATGCAGTAAAGAAGGAATAGTGCATCGGAAAGGAGATACTCGTATCCCAAAAGAATATCCTCTCGTTTCCATAGAAACGTTACTCAATTTAGAAGAAGAAGTGACCGAGCCCATAGTACCTCATAGCGACGCAATGTCTGTGTTAATTCGTCAATTTAGGGTAACGAGGAATACAGTAAAAAAGGAATAGTGCATCGGAAAGACGATAGTCGTATCCCAAAAGAAAAACCTGTCGTTTCCACAGAAACGTTACTCGATTTAGAAGGAGAAGTCATAGAACACATAATATTCCATAGCGACGCAATATCTGTGTTAACTCGACAATGTAAGGGAGCGAGGGATGCGGTAAAAAAGGAATAGTGCATCGGAAAGGAGATACTCGTATCCCAAAAGAAAATCCTGTCGTTCGCATAGAAACGTTACTCGATTTAGAAGGAGAAGTGACAGAACCCATAGTACCTCATAGCGACGCAATGTCTGTGTTAATTCGTCAATTTAGGGTAACGAGGAATGCAGTAAAAAAGGAATAGTACCTCGGAAAGGCGATAGTCGTATCCCAAAAGAAAATACTCTCGTTTCCATAGAAACGTTACTCGATTTAGAAGGGGATGACGCAGAACCCATAATAATCCATAGCGGCGCAATTTCTGTGTTAATTCGGCAGTGTGAGGGAGTGAGGGATGCAGTAAAAAGGGAATAGTGCATCGGAACTGAGATACTCGTATTCCAAAAGAAAATCCTGTCGTTTCCATAGAAACGTTACTCGATTTATAAGGAGAAGACACAGAACCCATAGCATTTCATAGCGAGGCAATTTCCGTGTCAATTCGGCAGTGTGAGGGAGCGAGGGATGCAGTAAAGAAGGAATAGTGCATCGGAAAGGAGATGGTCGTATCCCAAAAGAAAATCCTGTCGTTACCATAGAAACGACACTCGATTAAAAAGGGGAAGTCATAGAGCCCATAGTATTTGATAGCGACGGAATCTCTGTGTTAATTCGTCAATGTGAGAGAGCGAGGAATGCAGTAAGAGTGGAATAGTTGCTCGGAAAGCTGTTACTCGTATCCCAAAAAAAATCCTGTCGTTTCCATAGAAACATTACTCGATTTAGAAGGAGAAGTCACTGAAAGAATGATATTTCATAGAGACGCAATATCTGTGTTTATTCGTCAATGCGGGAGAGCGAGGGATGCAGTAAAGGAGGAAGAGTGCATCGGAAAGTAGATACTCGTATCCCAAATGAAAATCCTGTCGTTTCCACAGTAACGTTACTCGATTCAGAAGGAGAAGTCATAGAACCCATAGTATTTCACAGCGACGTAATATCTGTGTTAATTCCTCAAAGTGAGGGACCGAGGGATGCAGTACCGAAGGAATAGTGCATCGGAAAGGAGATGTATCCCAAAAGAAAATCCTGTCGTTTCCACAGAAACGTTACTCGTTTTAGAAGGAGAAGACATAGAACCCATAGTATTTCATAGCGACGCAATTTCTGTGCTTATTTGTCAATGTGAGGGAGCGAGGGATGTAGTAAAGAAAGAGTAGTGCATCGAACGGAGAGACTCGTATCCCAAAAGAAAATCCTGTCGTTTGCATAGAAACGTTACTCTATTTAGAAGGAGAAGTCATGGAACCCATATTATTTCATAGCGACGCAATTTCTGTGCATATTCGTCAAGTGAGGGAGCGAAGGATGCAGTAGAGAAGGAATAGTGCATCGGAAAGGACATACTCGCATCCCAAAAGAAAATTCTGACGTTTCCGTAGAAAGGTTACTCGATTTAGAAGGAGAAGTCATAGAACCCATAGTATTTCATAGCGACGCAATTTCTGTGTTCATTTGTTAATGTGAGGGAGCGAGTAATGCAGTAAAGAAGGAATAGTGCATCGGAAAGGAGATAGTCATATCCTAAAAGAAAATACTGTTGTTTCCATAGAATCGTTACTCGATTTTGAAGGAGAAGTTGTAGAACCCATAGTATTTCATAGCCACGTAATTTCTGTATTAGTTCCTCAATGTGAGGGAGGGAGGGATGCAGTAAAAAAAGGAATACTGCATCGGAAATGCGATTGTCGTATCCCAAAAAAAATTCTGTCGTTTCCCCAGCAACGTATCTCGATTTAGAAGAAGAAGTCATAGAACCCATAAAATTCCATAGCGACGCAATTTCTGTGATAACTCATCAATGTGAGGGAGCGAGGAATGCAGTAAAGAAGGAATAGTGCATCGGAAAGGAGATAGTCATAACCTAAAAAAAAATCCTGTCGTTTCCATAGAAACGTTACTCGATTTATAAGGAGAAGTCACAGAACCCATAGTATTTCATAGCGACGCAATTTCCGTGTCAATGCGGGAGTGCGAGGGAGCGAGGGATGCAGTGAAGAAGAAATAGTGCATCGGAAAGGAGATACTCGTATCCCAAAAGAAAATATTGTCGTTTGCATAGAAACGTTACTTGATTTATAAGGAGATGTCATAGAAACCATAGTATTTCATAGCGACGCAATTTCTGTGCTTATTTGTCAATGTGAGGGAGCGCGGGATACAGTAAAGAAGGAATAGTGTATCGGAAAGGAGATACTCGGATCCCAATAGAAAATCCTGTCGTTTCCATTGAAGCGTTACTCGATTTAGAAGGAGATGTCATAGAACCCATAGTATTTCATAGCGACGCAATATCTGTGTTAATTCGTCTGTGTGAGGGAGCAAGGGATGCGGTAAATAAAGAATAGTGAATCGGAAATGCGATTGTCCTATCCCAAAATAAATTTTTTCGTTTCCACAGCAACGTCTCTCGATTTAGAAGGAGAAGTCATACAACCCATAACAATCCATAGCGACGCAATTTCTGTGATAACTCATCAATGTGAGGGAGCGAGGAATGCAGTATAGAAGGAATAGTGCATCGGAAAGGAGATACTCGGATCCCAAAAGAAAATCCTGTCGTTTCCATTGAAACGTTACTCGATTTAGAAGGAGATGTCATAGAACCCATAGTATTTCATAGCGACGCAATATCTGTGTTAATTCGTCTGTGTGAGGGAGCAAGGAATGCGGTAAATAAAGAATAGTGCATCGGAAAGGAGATACTCGTATCCCAAAGGAAAATCCTGTCGTTTCCATAGAAATGTTACTCGATTTAGAGGGAGACGTCGTAGAACACATAGTACTTCATAGTGACGCAATTTCTGTTTTAATTCGTCAATGTGTGGGAGCGAGGGATGCTGTAAGGAAGGAATAGTGCATCGGAAAGGAGATACTCGGATCTGAAAAGAAAATCCTGTCGTTTCCATTGAAACGTGACTCGATTTAGAAGGAGATGTCATAGAACCCATAGTATTTCATAGCGACGCAATTTCTGTGTTTATACGTTAATGTGAAGGTGCGAGGGATGCAGTAAAGAAGGAATAGTGCATCGGAATTGAGATGCTCGTATACCAATAGAAATTCCTGTCGTTTCCATAGAACGTTACTCGATCTTGAAGGAATAGGCAAAAAACGCATAGTATTTCATAGCGACGCTATTTCTGTGTTAATTCGTCAATGTGAGGGAGCAAGGGATGCAGTAAAGAAGGAATAGTGCATCGGAATTGAGATACTCGTATCCCAAAACAAAATCCTATCGTTTGCACAGAAACGTTACTCGATTTAGAAGGAGAAGTCATAGAACCCAAAGTATTTCATAGCGACGCAATTTCTGTACTTATTCGTCAATGTGAGGGAGCGAGGGATGCAGTAATGAAGGAATAGTGCATCGGAAAGGAGATACTCGTATCCGAAAAGAAAATCCTGTCGTTTCCATAGAAACGTTACTCGATTTAGAAGGAGAAGTCATAGAACCCATAGTATTTCATAGCGACGCAATTTCTGTGTTAATTCGTCAATGTGAGGAATCCAGGGATGCAGAAAAGAAGGATTAGTGGATCGGAAAGGAGATAGTCGTATCCCAAAAGAAAATCCTGTTGTTTCCATAGAATCGTCACTCGATTTAGAAGGAGATGTCATAGAACCCATAGTATTTCATAGCGACGCAACATCTGTGTTAATTCGTCTGTGTGAGGGAGCGATGGATGCAGTAAAGAAGGAATAGTGCATCGGAAAGGAGATACTCGTATCCCAAAAGAAAATCCTGTCGTTTGCATAGAAACGTTACTCGATTTAGAAGGAGATGTCATAGAAAACTTCGTATTTCATAGCGACGCAATTTCTGTGCTTATTCGGTAATGCGAGGGAGCGAGGTGTGCAGTAAAGAAGGAATAGTGAATCGGAAAGGAGATACTCGGATCCCAAAAGAAATTCCTGTCGTTTCCATTGAAACGTTACTCGATTTAGAAGGAGATGACATAGAACCCATAGTATTTCATAACGATGCAACATCTGTGTTAATTCGTCTGTGTGAGGGAGCGAGGGATGCAGTACGACAGGAATAGTGGCTGGGAATGCTGTTACTCGTATCCCAAAACAAATCCTATCGTTTCCATGGAAACATTACTCGATTTAGAAGCAGAAGCCATAGAACACATGGTATTTCATAGCGACGAAATTTCTGTGTTAATTCGTCAATGCGAGGGAGCGAGGGATGCAGTAAAAAAGGAATAGTGCATCGGAATTGAGATGCTCGTATCCCAATAGAAATAACTGTCGTCTCCATAGAACGTTACTCGATTTGGAAGGAGAAGGCATAAGACCCGTAGTATTTGATAGCGACGCAATTTCTGTGTTAATTCGTCAATGTGAGGGAGCAATAGATGCAGTAAAGAAGGAATAGTACATCGGAAAGTAGATACTCGTATCCCAAAAGAAAATCCAGTCGTTTCCATAGAAATGTTACTCGATTTAGAGGGAGACGTCGTAGAACACATAGTATTTCATAGTGACGCAATTTCTGTTTTAATTCGTCAATGTGTGGGAGCGAGGGATGCTGTAAGGAAGGAATAGTGCATCGGAAAGAAGATACTAGGTTCCCAAAAGAAAATCCTGTCGTTTCCATTGAAACGTTACTCGATTTAGATGGAGATGTCATAGAACCCATAGTATTTCATAGCGACGCAATTTCTGTGTTAATTCGACAATGTGAGGGAGCAAGGGATGCAGTAAAGAAGGAATAGTGCATCGGAATTGAGATACTCGTATCCCAATAGAAATTCCTGTCGTTTCCATAGAACGTTACTCGATTTGGTAGGAGAAGTCATAGAACCCGTAGTATTTCATAGCGACGCAGTTTGTGAGTTACTTCGTCAATGTGAGGGAGCGAGGGACGCAGTACAGAAGGAATAGTGCATCGGAAAGGAGATGGTCGTATCCCAAAAGAAGATCCTGTCGTTTCCATAGAAACGTTACTCGATTTAGAAGGAGATGTCATAGAAACCATAGTATTTCATAGCGACGTAATTTCTGTGCTTATTCGTCAATGTGTGGGAGCGAGGGATGCAGTAAAGAAGGAGTAGTTCATCGAATGGAGATACTAGTATCCCAAAACAAAATCCTATCGTTTGCACAGAATCGTTACTCGATTTAGAAGGAGAAGTCATAGAACCCAAAGTATTTCATAGCGACGCAATTTCTGTACTTATACGTCAATGTGAGGGAGCGAGGGATGCAGTAATGAAGGAATAGTGCATCGGAAAGGAGATATTCGTATCCCAAAAGAAAATCCTGTCGTTTCCATGGAAACATTACTCGATTTAGAAGCAGAAGCTATAGAACACATGGTATTTCATAGCGACGAAATTTCTGTGTTAATTCGTCAATGCGAGGGAGCGAGGGATGCAGTAAAAAAGGAATAGTTCATCGGAATTGAGATGCTGGTATCCCAATAGAAATTCCTGTCATTTCCGTAGAACGTTACTCGATTTTGAAGGAGAAGGCATAAAACCCATAGCATTTGATAGCGACGCAATTTCTGTGTTAATTCGTCAATGTGAGGGAGCAAGGGATGCAGTAGGACAGGAATAGTGGCTCGGAATGCTGTTACTCGTATCCCAAAACAAAACATAGTGTTTCATAGCGACGCAATTACTGTGCTTATTCGTCAATGTGAGGGAGCGAGGGATGCAGTAAAGAAGGAGTAGTTCATCGAATGGAGATACTCGTATCCCAAAACCAAATCCTATAGTTTCCACAGAAACGTTACTCGATTTAGAAGGAGAAGTTATAGAACGCATAGTATTTCATAGCGACGCAAGTTCTGTACTTATTCGTCAATGTGAGGGAGCGAGGGATGCAGTAATGAAGGAATAGTGCATCGGAAAGGAGATACTCGTATCCGAAAAGAAAATCCTGTCGTTTCCATAGAAACGTTACTCGATTTAGAAGGAGTAGTCATAGAACCCATAGTATTTCATAGCGACGCAATTTCTCTTTTAATTCGTCAATGTGAGGGAGCGAGGGATGCTGTAAGGAAGGAATAGTGCATCGGAAGGGAGATACTCGTATCCCGAAAGAAAATCTTGTTGTTTCCACAGAAACGATACCCGATATTGAAGTAGAAGTCATAGAACCCATAGTATTTCATAGCGACGCAATTTCTGTGCTAATTCGTCAATGTGAGGCAGCGAGGGATGCAGTAAAGAAGGAATAGTGCATCGGAAAGGAGATACTCGTATCCCAAAATAAAGTCTTGTTGTTTCTATAGAAACGATACCCGATATTGAATGAGTAGTCATAGAACCCTTAGTATTTCATAGCGACGCAATTTCTGTGTTAATTCGTCAATGTGAGGCAGCGAGGGATGCAGTAAAGAAGGAATAGTGCATCGGAAAGGAGATACTCGGATCCCAAAAGAAAATCCTCTCGTTTGCATAGAAACGTTACTGGATTTAGAAGGAGATGTCATAGAAACCATGGTGTTTCATAGCGACGCAATTTCTGTGCTTATTCGTCAATGTGTGGGAGCGAGGGATGCAGTAAAGAGGGAATAGTGGATCGGAAAGGAGATACTCGGATCCCAAAACAAAATCCTCTCGCTTCCATTGAAACGTTACTCGATTTAGATGGAGATGTCATAGAACCCGTAGTATTTCATAGCGACGCAATATCTGTGTTAATGCATCTGTGTGAGGGAGCGAGGGATGCGGTAAATAAGGAATAGTGCATCGGAAAGGAGATACTCGTATCCCAAAAGAAAATCCTGTCGATTCCATAGAAACGTTACTCGATTTAGAAGGAGATGTCATTGATCCCATAGTATTTCATAGTGACGCAATTTCAGTGTTAATTCGTCACTGTGAGGAAGCGAGGCATGCAGTAAAGAAGGTATAGTGCATGGGAAAGGAGATACTCGTATCCCAAAAGAAAATTCTGTCGTTTCCATAGAAACGTTACTCGATTAAGAAGGAGAAGTCATATAACCCATAGTATCTCATGACGAAGCAATTTGTGAGTTACTTCGTCAATGTGAGGGAGCGAGGGATGCAGTACAGAAGAAATAGTGCATCGGAATGGAGATGGTCGTATCCCAAAAGAAAATCTTGACGTTACCATAGAAACGTAACTCGATTGAGAAGGAGAAGTCATAGAACCCATAGTAATTCATAGCGACGCCATTTCTGTGCTTATTCGCCAATGCGAGGGAGCGAGGGATGCAGTAAAAAAGGAATAGTGCATCGGAATTGAGATGCTCGTATCCCAATAGAAATTCCTGTCGTCTCCATAGAACGTTACTCGATTTGGAAGGAGAAGACATAAGCCCCGTAGTATTTGATAGCGACGCAATTTCTGTGTTAATTCGTCAATGTGAGGGAGCAATAGATGCAGTAAAGAAGGAATAGTGCATCGGAGACGAGAAACTCGTATCCCAAAAGAAAATCCTGTCATTTCCATAGGAAAGTCACTGGATTTAGAAGGAGAAGTCGTAGAACCCATAGTGGTTCATAGCGACGCAAATTCGGTGTTTATTCGTTAATGTGAGGGAGCGAGGGATGCAGTAGCGAAGGATTAGTGCATCGGAAAGGAGATAGTGGTATCCCAAAAGAAAATACTGTCGTTTCCATAGAAACGTTACTCGATGTAGTAGGAGAAGTCACAGAACCCATAGTATTTCATAGCGACGCAATTTCTGTGTTAATTCGTCAATGTGTGGGAGCGAGGTTTGCAGTAAAGAAGGAATAGTGCATCGGAAAGGAGATACTCGTATGCCAAAAGAAAATCCTGTCGTTTCCATAAAAACATTACTCGATTTAGAAGGAGAAGTCATAGAACACATAGTATGCCAAAAGAAAATCCTGTCGTTTCCATAAAAACATTACTCGATTTAGAAGGAGAAGTCATAGAACACATAGTATTTCATAGTGACGAAACTTCTGTGTTTAATCGTCAATGTGAGGGAGCGAGGGACGCAGTATAGAAGGAATAGTGCATCGGATAGGTGATACTCTTAACCCAAAAGAAAATCCTGTCGTATCAATTGAAACGTTACTCGATTTAGAAGGAGAAGTCATAGAACCAATGGTATTTCATAGAGACGCAATTTCTGTGTTCATTCGTCAATGTGAGGGATCGAGCGATGCAGTACTGAAGGAATAGTGCATCGGAAAGGAGACAGTCGTATCGGAAACCAAAACCCACTCATTTCCATAGAAACTTTACTTGATGTAGAAGGAGAAGTCGTAGGACCCATAATATTCCAAAGAGACGCAATTTCTGTGTTAATTCCTCAATGTGAGGGAGCGAGGGATGCAGTATATAAGGAATGGTGCATCGGAAAGGAGATACTCGTATACCAAAAGAAAATCCCGTCGTGTCCATAGAAACGGTACTCGATTTAGTAGGAGAAGATAAAGAACCAATAGTAATTCATAGCGACGCAAGTTCTGTGTTAATTTGTCAATGTGAGGAGGGAGGTATGCAGTAAAGAAGGAATAGTGCATCGGAAACGCGATAGTCGAATCCCAAAAGAAAATCCTGTCGTTTCCATAAAAATGTTACTCGATTTAGAAGGAGATGTCATAGAACACATAGTATTTCATAGCGACGCAATTTCTGTGTTCATTCGTCTATGTGAGGGAGCGGGGAATGCAGTAAAGAAGAAATAGTGCATCGGAAAGGCGATAGTCGTATCCCAAAAGAAAATACTGTCGCTTCCATAGAAACGCTCTCGATTTAGAAGGAGAAGTCGTAGAACCCATAATAATCCAAAGCGACGCAATTTCTGTGTTAATTCTTCAATGTGAGGGTGCGAGGGATACAGTAAAGAAGGAAAAGAGCATCGAAAAGGAGATACTCGTATCCCAAAAGAAAATCCTGTCGTTTCCATAGCAACGTTACTCGATTGAGAAGGAGAAGTCATTGAACCCATAGTAATTCATAGCGACGCAATTTATGTGATAATTCGTCATTGTGAGGGAGCGAGAGATGCAGTAAAGAAGGAATAGTGCATCGGAAAGGAGAGACTAGTATCACAATAGAAATTCCAGTCATTTCCATGGAAACGTTACTCGATTTAGACGGAGATGCCAAAGAACCAATAGTATATCATAGCGACGCAATTTCTGTGTTAATTCGTCATTGTGAAGGAGCCAGGGATGCCGTAAAGAAGGAATAGCGAATCGGAAAAGGGAGACACGTATGCCAAAAGAAAATCTTGTCGTTTCAATAGAAACGTTTCTCGATTTAGAAGGAAAAGTCATAGAACGCATAGTATGTCAAAACGACATAATTTCTGTGTTAATTCGTCAATGTGAGGGAGCGAGGGATGCAGTACAGAATTAATAGTGCATCGGAAAAGTGATACTCGAATATCAAAAGATAATCGTGTCGCTTCCATAGAACCGTTACTCGATATAGAAGGAGTAGTCATTGAATCCATAGTATTTCATAGCGACGCAATTTCTGTGTTAATTCGTCAATGTGAGGGAGCGAGGGATGCAGTAAAGAAGGAATGGTGCATCGGAGAGAAGATAGTCGTATCCCAAAAGGAAATCCTGTCGTTTCGATAGAAACGTTACTCGATTTAGAAGGAGAAGTCATAGAAACAATAGTTTTTCATAGCGACGCAATTTCTGTGTTAATTCGGCGATGTCAGGGAGCGAGGGATGCAGTAAAGAAGGGATAGTGCATCGGAATGGAGATAGTCGTATCCCAAAAGAAAACCTGTTGTTTCCATAGAAACGTTACCCGATTTAGAAGGGGATGCCATTGAACCAATAGTATTCCATAGCGACGCAATTTCATTGTTAATTCGTCAATGTGAGGGAGCAAAGCATGCAGTAAAGAAGGAATAGTGCCTCGGAAAGGAGATAGTTTAATCCTAAAAGAAATTCCTATGGTTTCCATAGAAACGTTACTCGATATAGAAGGAGAAGTTATAGAACCCATAGGATTTCATAGCGACGCAATTTCTGTGTTAATTCGTCAATGTGAAGGAGTTGGGGATGCAGTAAAGAAGGAATAGTGCATCGGAAAGGAGATACTCGTAACCCAAAAGAAAATCCTGTTGTTTCCATTGCAACGTTACTCGATTTAGAAAGAGAAGTCATAGAACACATAGCATTCCATGGCGACGAAAATTCAGTGTTAATTCGTCAATGTGAGGGAGCCAGGGATGCAGTAATGAAGGAATAGTGCATCGGAAATGAGATACTCGTATCCAAAAAGAAAATCCTGTCGTTTCAATAGCAACGTTACTCGATTAAGAAGGAGATGTCATAGAACGCATAGTATTTCAAGGCGACGCAATTTCTGTGTTAAATCGTCGATGTGAGGGAGCGAGGGATGCAGTAAACAAGGAATAGTGCATCTGAAAGGAGATACTCGAACCCCAAAAAAAAATCCTGTCTTTTCCATAGAAACGTTACCCGATTTAGATGGACAAGTCTGAAAAAACATAGTTTTACATTAAGACGCAATTTCAGTGATAATTCGTCAAAGTGAGGGAGCGAGGTATGCAGTGAACTACGAATAGTGCATCGGAAAGGAGATACTCGTATCCCAAAAAAAATCTTGTCGTTTCCATAGAAATGTTACTCGATTTAGAAGGAGAAGTCATAGAACACATAGTATTTCATAGCGACGCAATTTCTGTGTTAATTCGTCAATGTGGGGGAGCGAGGGATGCAGTAAAGAAGGAATAGTGCATCGGAAAGGTGATACTCGAACCACCCAAAAAAAAAAAAAAAATCCTTTGGTTTCCATAGAAACGTAACTTGATTTAGAAGAAGAAGTCATAGAACACATAGTATTTCGTAGCGTCGCAACTTCTGTGTTAATTCGTCAATGTGATGGAGGCAGGTATGCAGTAAAGAAGGAATAGTGCATCAGAAAGGAGATACTCGTATACCAAAAGAAAATCCTGTCGTCTCCATAGAAACGTTATTCTATTTTGAAGGAAAAGTCATAGAACCCATAGTATTTCATAGCGACGCAATTTCTGTGTTAATTCGTCAATGTAAGGGAGTCGGGGATGCAGTAAAGAAGGAATAGTGCATCGGAAAGTAGATACTCGTATCCCATATGAAAATCCTGTCTTTTCCATTGAAACGGTACTCGATATAGATGGAGAAGTCATAGAACACATAGTATTCCATAGCGTCGCAATTTCTGTGTTAATTCGTCAATGTGAGGGAGCCAGGGATGCAGTAAAGAACTAATAGTGCATCGGAAAGGAGATACTCGTATCCCAAAAGAAAATCTTGCCGTTTCCATAGAAACGTTACTCGATATAGAAGGAGAAGTCATAGAACACATAGTATTTCATAGCGACGCAATTTTATTGTTAATTCGTCAAAGTGAGGGAGCAAGGAATGCAGTAAAGAAGGAATAGTGCATCGGAAAGGAGATACTCGTATACCAATAGAAAATCCTATCATTTTCATATAAATGTTACTCGATTTAGAAGGAGAAGTCATAGAGCCCATATTATTTCATAGCGACACAATTTCTGTGCTTATTCGTCAATGTGAGGGAGCGAGGGACGCTGTAAAAAAGGAATAGTGCATCGGAAAGGAGATAGTCGTATCCCAAAAGAAAATCCTGTTGTTTCCATAGAAAAGTTACCCGATTTAGAAGGAGATGCCATAGAACCAATAGTATATCATAGCGACGCAATTTCTGTGTTAATTCGTCAATGTGAGGGAGCGAGGGATGCAGTAAAAAAGGAATAGTGCATCGGAAAAGAGATAGTCGTATCCCAAAAGAAAATCCTGTCGTTTCCATAGAAACGTTACTCGATTTTGAAGGAGAAGTCATAAAACACATAGTATTTCATAGCGACGCAATTTCATTGTTAATTCGTCAAAGTGAGGGAGCAAGGAATGCAGTAAAGAAGAAATAGTGCCTCGGAAACGAGATAGTCTAATCCTAAAAGAAATTCCTATAGTTTCCATAGAAACGTTACTCGTTATAGATGGAGAAGATATAGAACCCATAGTATTACATAGCGACGCAATTTCTGTGTTAATTCGTCAATGTGAGGGAGCGGGGGGATGCAGTAAAGAAGGAATAGTGCATCGGAAAGGAGATACTCGTATCCCAATAGAAAATCCTGTCGTTTCCATAGACACGTTACTCGATTTAGAAGGAGAAGTCATACAACACATAGCATTCTATGGCGACGCAAATTCAGTGTTAATTCGTCAATGTGAGGGAGCCAGGCATGCAGTAATGAAGGAATAGTGCATCGGAAATGAGATACTCGTATCCAAAAAGAATATCCTGTCGTGCAATAGCAACGTTACTCGATTAAGAAGGAGATGTCATAGAACGCATAGTATTTCAAGGCGACGCAATTTCTGTATTAATTCGTCAACGTGATGGAGCGAAAGACTCAGTAAAGAAGGAATAGTGCATCTGAAAGGAGATAGTCGTATCGCAAAAGGAAATCCTGTCGTTTATATAGAAAAGTTACTCGATTTAGAAGGAGAAGTCATAGAACCCATAGTATTTCATAGCGACGCATTTTATGTGTTAATTCGTCAATGTGAGGGAGGGAGGGATGCAGTAAAGAAGGAATAGTGCATCGGAATGGAGATACTCGTATCCCAAAAGAAAAACCGTTCGTTTCCATTGAAACGTTACTCGCTTTAAAAGGGGAAGTCATAGAACCCACAGTATTTCATAGCGACCCAATTTCTGTGCTTATTCGTCAATGTGAGGGTGCGAGGGATGCAGGAAAGAAGAAATATTGCATCGGAAAGGAGGTACTCGTATCCCAAAAGAAAATCCTGTCGCTTCCATAGAAACGTTACTCGATTTAGAAGGAGAAGTCATAGAACCCATACCATTTCATAGCGACGCAATATCTTGTTAAATCGTCGATGAGAGGGAGCGAGGGATGCAGTAAACAGGGAACAGTGCATCTGAAAGGAGATACTCGAATCCCAAAAGAAAATCATGTCTTTTCCATAGAAACGTTACCCGATTTAGATGGACAAGTCTGAAATACCATAGTATTACATTAAGACGCAATTTCAGTGATAATTCGTCGATGTGATGGAGCGAGGGATGCAGTGAACTACGAATAGTGCATCGGAAAGGAGATACCCGTATCCCAAAAGAAAATCTTGTCGTTTCCATAGAAACGTTACTCGATTTAGAAGGAGATGTCATAGAGCCCATAGTATTTCACTGTGACGCAAATTCTGTGTTACGTCGCCAATGTGAGGGAGCGAGGGATGCAGTAAAGAAGGAAAAGTGCATCGGAAAGGAGACACCCGTATCCCAGAAGAAAATCCTGTTGTTACCATAGGAACGTAAGTCGATTTTGAAGGAGATGTCATACAACCAATAGTATTACATAGCGACGCAATTTCTGTGTTAATTCGTCAATGTGAGGGGGTGAGGGATGCAGTAAAGAAGGAATAGTGCATCGGAAAGGAAATACTCGAATCGCAAAAAAAAAAAAATTCCTTTCGTTTCCATAGAAACGTTACTCGATTTAGAAGGAGAAGTCATAGAACACATAGTATTCCGTAGCGTCGCAACTTCTGTGTTAATTCGTCAATGTGATGGAGCCAGGTATGCAGTAAAGAAGGTATAGTGCATCGGAAAGGAGATACTCGTATACCAAAAGAAAATCATGTCGTCCCCATAGAAACGTTATTCGATTTTGAAGGAGAAGTGATAGAACCCATAGTATTTCATAGCGACGCAATTTCTGTGTTAATTCGTCAATGTAAGGGAGCCGGGAATGCAGTAAAGAAGGAATAGTGCATCGGAAAGTAGATACTCGTATCCCATATGAAAATCCTGTCTTTTCCATTGAAACGGTACTCGATATAGATGGAGAAGTCATAGAACATATAGTATTCCATAGCGTCGCAATTTCTGTGTTAATTCGTCAATGTGAGGGAGCCAGGGATGCAGTAAAGAACTAATAGTGCATCGGAAAGGAGATACTCGTATCCCAAAAGAAAATCTTGCCGTTTCCATAGAAACGTTACTCGATTTAGAAGGAGAAGTCATAGGACACATAGTATTTCATAGCGACGCAATTTCATTTTTCATTATTAATTCGTCAAAGTGAGGGAGCAAGGAATGCAGTAAAGAAGGAATAGTGCATCGGAATGGAGATACACGTATACCAATAGAAAATCCTATCATTTCCATATAAATGTTACTCGATTTAGAAGGAGAAGTCATAGAGCCCATATTATTTCATAGCGACGCAATTTCTGTGCTTATTCGTCAGTGTGAGGGAGCGAGGGACGCAGTAAAAAAGGAATATTGCATCGAAAAGGAGGTACTCGTATCCCAATAGAAAATCCTGTCGTTTCCATAGAAACGTTACTCGATTTAGAAGGAGAAGTCATAGAAACCGTAGAATTTCATAGCGACGCAATTTCTGTGTTAATTCGGCTATGTGAGGGAGCGAGAGATGCAGTAATGAAGGAATAGTGCTTCGGAAAGGATATACTCGTATACCAAAAGAAATTCCGATCGTTGCCATAGAAACGTTACTCGAATTAGAAGGAGAAGTCATAGAACCCTTAGTATTCCTTAGCGACGCAATTTCTGTGTTAATTCGTCAATGTGAGGGAGCGAGGGATGCAGTAAAGAAGGAATAGTGCATCGGAAATGAGATACTCGTATGCCAAAAGAAAATCTTGTCGTTTCCATAGAAACGTTACTCGATTTAGAAGGAGATGTCATAGAGCCCATAGTATTTCACTGTGACGCAAATTCTGTGTTACGTCGCCAATGTGAGGGAGCGAGGGATGCAGTAAAGAAGGAAAAGTGCATCGGAAAGGAGACACCCGTATCCCAAAAGAAAATCCTGTTGTCATAATAGAAACGTAAGTCGATTTTGAAGGAGATGTCATACAACCAATAGTATTACATAGCGACGCAATTTCTGTGTTAATTCGTCAATGTGAGGGGGTGAGGGATGCAGTAAAGAAGGAATAGTGCATCGGAAAGGAAATACTCGAATCGCAAAAAAAAAAAAAAAATTCCTTTCGTTTCCATAGAAACTTTACTCGATTTAGAAGGAGAAGTCATAGAACACATAGTATTCCATAGCGTCGCAGCTTCTGTGCTAATTCGTTAATGTGATGGAGCCAGGAATGCAGTAAAGAAGGAATAGTGCATCGGAAATGAGATACTCGCATCCCAAAAAAAAAAATCCTGTCGTTTCCATAGAAACGTTACTCGATTTAGAAGGAGAAGTCATAGAACCCATAGTACTTCATAGCGACACAAATTTTGTGTTAATTCGTCAATGTGAGGGAGCGAGAGATGCAGTAAAAAAGGACTAGTGCATCGGAAACGAGATACTCGTATCCAAAAAGAAAATCCTGTCGTTTCCATAGAAACGTTACTGCATTTAGAAGGAAAAGTCATAGAACCCATAGTATTCCATAGCAACGCGATATCTGTGCGTATTCGTCAATGTGAGGGAACCAGGGATGCAGTAAAGAAGGAATAGTGCATCGGGAAGGAGATACTCGTATACGAATAGAAAATCCTGTCGTTTCCATAGAAACGTTACTCGTTTTAGAAGGAGAAGTTATAGAACCCATAGTATATCATAGCGACACAATTTCTGTGCTAATTCCTCAATGTGGGGGAGCGAGGGATGCAGTAAAGAAGGAATAGTGGATCGGAAAAGAGATACTCGCATCCCAAAAGAAAATCCTGTCGTTTCCATAAATACGCTACTCGATTTAGAACGAGAAGTCATAAAACACATAGTATTCCGTAGAGTCGCAATTTCGGTGTTAATTCGTGAATGTGAGGGAGCCAGGGATGCAGTAAAGAAGGAATAGTGCATCGGGAAGGAGATACTCGTATAAGAAAAGAAAATCCTGTCGTTTCCATAGTAACGTTACTCGAATTAGAAGGAGAAGTCATAGAACACATAGTATTTCATAGCGACACAATTTCTGTGTTAATTCGTCAATGTGAGGGAGAGGGGGATGCAGTAATGAAGGAATAGTGCTTCGGAAAGGAGATACTCGTATACCATAAGAAAATCATGACGTTTCCATAGAAACGTTACTCGATTTAGAAGGAGAAGAAATAGAACCCATTGTATTTCATAGCGAACCAATTTCTGTGCTTATTCGTCAATGAGAGGGAACAAGGGATGCAGTAAAGAAGCAATAGTCCATCGGAAAGGAAATACTCGTATCCCAAAAGACAATCCAGTCGTTTCCATAGAAACGTTACTCGATTTAGAAGGAGAAGTCATAGAAACCGCAGAATTTCATAGGGACGCAATTTCTGTGTTAATTCGTCTATGTGAGGGAGCGAGAGATGCAGTAATGAAGGAATAGTGCTTCGGAAAGGAGATACTCGTATACCAAAAGAAATTCCGTTCGTTGCCGTAGAAACGGTACTCGAATTAGAAGGAGAACTCATAGGACCCATAGTATTCCATAGCGACGCAATTTCTGTGTTAATTTGTCAATGTGAAGGTGCGAGGGATGCAGTTAAAGAGGAATAGTGCATCGGAAAGGAGATACTCGTATCCCAACAGAAAATCATGACGTTTCCATAGAAACGTTACTCGATTTAGAAGGAAAAGTCATAGAACACATAGTATTTCATAGCGCGGCCATTTCTGTGTTAATTAGTCAATGTGAGGGAGCGAGGTATGCAGTAAAGAAGGAATAGTGCATCGGAAAGGAGATACTCGTATACCAAAAGAAAATCATGACGTTTCCATAGAAACGTTACTCGATTAAGACGGAAAGGTCATAGAACACATAGTATTTCACTGTGACGCAAATTCTGTGTTAATTAGCCAATGTGAGGGAGCGAGGGATGCAGTAAAGAAGGAATAGTGCATCGGAAAGGAGATACATGTATCAAAAAAGGAAATCCTCTTGTTATAATAGAAACGTTAGTCGATTTAGAAGGAGATGTCATAGAACCAATAGTATTACATAACGAAGCAATTTCTGTGTTAATTTGTCAATGTGAAGGTGCGAGGGATGCAGTTAAAGAGGAATAGTGCATCGGAATGGAGATACTCGTATCCCAAAAGAAAATCATGACGTTTCCATAGAAACGTTACTCGATTTAGAAGGAAAAGTCATAGAACACATAGTATTTCATAGCGCGGCCATATCTGTGTTGATTAGTCAATGTGAGGGAGCGAGGGATGCAGTAAAGAAGGAATAGTGCATCGGAAAGGAGATACTCGTATACCAAAAGAAAATCCTGTCGTTTATATAGAAACGTAATTCGAATTAGAAGGAGAAGTCATAGAACCCACAGTCATTCATAGCGACGCACATTCTGTGCTTATTCGTCAATGTCAGGGAGCAAGGGAAGCAGTACAGAAGGAATAGTGCATCGGAAAGGAGATACTCGTATCCCAAAAGAAAATCCTGTCGTTTCCATTGAAACGTTACTCGATTTAGAAGGAGAAGTCATAGAATACACGGTATTTCATAGCGACGCAATTTCTGTGTTAATTCGTCAATGTGGGGGAGCGAGGGATGCAGTATATAAGGAATAGAGCATCGAAAAGGAGATACTCGTATCCCAAAAGCAAATCCTGTCGTTTCCATAAAAACATTGCTCGATTTAGAAGGAGAAGTCATAGAACAAATGGTATTTCATAGAGACGCAATTTCTGTGTTCATTAGTCAATGTGAGGGATCGAGCGATGCAGTACTGAAGGAATAGTGCATCGGAACGGCGACAGTCGTATCGGAAAAGAAAATCCACTCATTTCCATAGAAACTTTACTCGATTTAAAAGGAGAAGTCGTAGTCCCCATAATATTCCAAAGCGACGCAATTTCTGTGTTAATTCCTCAATGTGAGGGAGCGAGGGATGCAGTATATAAGGAATGGTGCATCGGAAAGTAGATACTCGTATACCAAAAGAAAAGCCCGTCGTTTCCATAGAAACGGTTCTCGATTTAGTAGGAGAAGTTAAAGAACCAATAGTATTTCATAGCGACGCAAGTTCTGTGTTAATTCGTCAATGTGAGGAGGGAGGTATGCAGTAAAGAAGGAATATTGCATCGGAAAGGCGATAGTCGAATCCCAAAAGAAAATCCTGTCGTGTCCATAAAAATGCTACACGATTTAGAAGGAGAAGTCATAGAACCCATAGTATTTCATAGCGACGCAATTTCTGTGTTAATTCGTCAATGTGATGGAGCGAGGGATGCAGTAAAGAAGGAATAGTGCATCGGAAAGGAGATACTCGTATACCAATAGAAAAACCTGTCGTTTCCATATGAACGTCACTCGATTTAGAAGGAGAAGTCATAGATCCCATAATATTTCATAGCGACGCAATTTCTATGTTTATTCGTCAATGTGAGGGAGCGCGGGATGCAGTAAAAAAGGAATAGTGCATCGGAAAGGAGATAGTCGTATCCCATGAGAAAATCCTGTTGTTTCCATAGAAACGTTACCCGATTTAGAAGGAGATGCCATAGGACCAATAGTATTTCATAGCGACGCAATTTCTGTGTTAATTCGTCAATGTGAGGGAGCGAGGGATGCAGTAAAGAAGGAATAGTACATCGGAAAGGAGACAGTCGTATCCCAAAATAAAATCCTGTCGTTTCCATAGAAACGTTACTCGATTTAGAAGGAGAAGTCATAGAGACCGCAGAATTTCATAGCGACGCAATTTCTGTGTTAATTCGACTATGTGACGGAGCGAGAGATGCAGTAATGAAGGAGTAGTGCTTCGGAAAGGAGATACTCGTATACCAAAAGAGATTCCGATCGTTGCCATAGAAACGGTACTCGAATTAGAAGGAGAAGTCATAGAACCCATAGTATTCCATAGCGACGCAATCTCTGTGTTATTCCGTCAATGTGAGGGAGCGAGGGATGTAGTAAAGAAGGAATAGTGCATCGGAAATGAGATACTTGTATCCCAAAAGGAAATCCTGTCGTTTCCATAGAAACGTTACTCGATTTAGAAGGAGAAGTTATAGAACCCATAGTATTTCCCTGTGACCCAAATTCAGTGTTAATTCGCCAATGTGAGGGAGCGAGGGATGCAGTAAAGAAGGAATAGTGTATCGGAAAGGAGATACATGTATCCCAAAAGGAAATCCTTTTGTTATAACAGAAACGCAAGTCGATTTAGAAGGAGATGTCATAGAACCAATAGTATTACATAGCGAAGCAATTTCTGTCTTAATTTGTCAATGTGAAGGTGCGAGGGATGTAGTTAAAGTGGAATAGTGCATCGGAAAGGAGATACTCGTATCCCAAAAGAAAATCATAACGTTTCCATAGAAACGTTACTCGATTTAGAAGGAAAAGTCATAGAACCCATAGTATTTCATAGCGCGGCCATTTCTGTGTTAATTAGTCAATGTGAGGGAGCGAGGGATGCAGTAAAGAAGGAATAGTGCATCGGAAAGGAGATACTCGTATACCAAAAGAAAATCCTGTCGTTTATATAGAAACGTAATTCGATTTAGAAGGAGAAGTCATAGAACCCACAGTCATTCATAGCGACGCAAATTCTGTGCTTATTCGTCAATGTGAGGGAGCAAGGGATGCTGTACAGAAGGATTAGTGCATCGGAAAGGAGATACTCGTATCCCAAAAGAAAAACCTGTCGTTTCCATAGAAACGTTACTCGATTTAGAAGGTGAAGTCATAGAACACACGGTATTCCATAGCGACGCAATTTCTGTGTTAATTCGTCAATGTGGGGGAGCGAGGGATGCAGTAAAGAAGGAATAGTGCATCGGAACGGTGATACTCGAATCGCAAAAAAAAAAAAAAAAATTCTTTCGTTTCCATAGACGTGTTACTCGATTTAGAAGGATAAGTCATAGAACACATAGTATTCCATAGCGTCGCAGCTTCTGTGTTAATTCGTTAATGTGATGGAGCCAGGTATGCAGTAAAGAAGAAATAGTGCATCGGAAGGGAGATACTCGTATCCCAAAAAAACAATCCTGTCGTTTCCATAGAAACGTTACTCGATTTAGAAGGAGAAGTCATGGAGGCCATAGTACTTCATGGCGACGCAACTTCTGCGTTAATTCGTCAATGTGAGGGAGCGAGGGATGCAGTATATAAGGAATAGAGCATCGAAAAGGACATACTAGTATCCCAAAAGAAAATCCTGTCGTTTCCATAAAAACATTGCTCGATTTAGAAGGAGAAGTCATAGAACCCATAGTATTTCATAGTGACGAAATTTCTGTGTTTAATCGTCAATGTGAGGCAGCGAGGGACGCAGTATAGAAGGAATAGTGCATCGGATAGGTGATACTCGTAACCCAAAAGAAAATCCTGTCGTATCAATTGAAACGTTAGTCGATTTAGAAGGAGAATTCATAGAACAAATGGTATTTCATAGAGACGCAATTTCGGTGTTAATTCGTGAATGTGAGGGAGCCAGGGATGCAGTAAGGAGGAATAGTGCATCGGAAAGGCGATAGTCGTATCCCAAAAGAAAATACTGTCGCTTCCATAGAAACGCTCTCGATTTAGAAGGAGAAGTCGTAGAACCCATAATAATCCAAAGCGACGCAATTTCTGTGTTAATTCTTCAATGTGAGGGTGCGAGGTATACAGTAAAGAAGGGATAGAGCATCGAAAAGGAGATACTCGAATCGCAAAAAAAAAAAAAAAAATCCTTTCGTTTCCGTAGAGACGTTACTCGAGTTAGAAGGAGAAGTCATAGAACACATAGTACTTCATAGCGACGCAATTTCTGTGTTAATTCGTCAATGTGAGGGAGCGAGGGATGCAGTAAAGAACGAATAGTGCATCGGAAAGGTGATACTCGAATCGCAAAAAAAAAAAAAAAAATCCTTTCGTTTCCATAGAGACGTTACTCGAGTTAGAAGGAGAAGTCATAGAACACATAGTATTCCATAGCGTCGTAACTTCTGTGTTAATTCGTCAATGTCATGGAGCCAGGTATCCAGTAAAGAAGGAATAGTGCATCGGAAAGGAGATACTCGTATCCCAGAAAAAAATCCCGTCGTTTCCATAGAAACGTTATTCGTTTTAGAATGAGAGGTCATAGAACCCATAGTACTTCATAGCGACGCTATTTCTGTGTTAATTCGTCAATGTGAGGGAGCGAGGGATGCAGTACAGAAAGAATAGTGCATCGGAAAGGAGATATTCGTATCCCATATGAAAATCCTGTCGTTTCCATTGAAACGTTACTCGATTTAGATGGATAAGTCATAGAACACATAGTATTCCATAGCGTCGCAATTTCTGTGTTTATTCGTCAATGTGAGGGAGCCAGGGATGCAGTAAGGAGGAATAGCGCATCGGAAAGGAGATACTCGTATACCAATAGAAAATCCTGTCGTTTCCAAATAAACGTTACTCGATTTAGAAGGAGAAATCATAGAACCCATAGTATTTCTTAGGGACGCAATATCTATGTTTATTCGTCAATGTGAGGGAGCGAGGGATGCAGTAAAAAAGGAATAGTGCATCGGAAAGTAGATAGTCGTATCCCAAAAGAAAATCCTCTTGTCTCCATAGAAACGTTACCCGAATTAGAAGGAGATGCCATAGAACCAATAGTATATCATAGCGACGGAATTTCATTGTTAATACGTTAATTTGAGGGAGCAAGGGATGCAGTAGAGAAGGAATAGTGCCTCGGAAAGGAGATACTCGTATCCCAAAAGAAAATCCTGTCGTTTCCATAGAAACGTTACTCGATATAGAAAGAGAAGTCATAGAACACATAGCATTCCATAGCGACGCAAATTCAGTGTTAGTTTGTCAATGTGATCGAGCCAGGGTTGCAGTAATGAAGGAATAGTGCATCGGAAATGAGATACTCGTATCCAAAGAGAAAATCCTGTCGTTTCAATTGGAACGTTACTCGATTAAGAAGGAGATGTCATAGAACGCATAGTATTTCAATGGGACGCAATTTCTGTGTTAATTCGTCAATGTGATGGAGCGAAATATGCAGTAAAGAAGGAATAGTGCATCGGAAAGGAGATAGTCGTATCCCAAAAGGAAATCCTGTCGTTTACATAGAAAAGTTACTCGATTTTGAAGGAGGATTCATAGAACATATAGTATTTCATAGCGACGCAATTTCTGTGTTAATTCGTCAATGTGAGGGAGCGAGGGATACAGTAAAGAAGGAATAGTGCATCGGAAAGGAGATAGTCCGTTCCCAAAAGAAATTCCAATAGTTTCCATAGAAACGTTACTCGATATTGAAGGAGAAGATATAGAACACATAGAATTTCATAGCGACCCAATTTCTGTGTTAATTCGTCAATGTGAGGGAGCGGGGGATGCAGTAAAGAAGGAATAGTGCATCGGAAAGGAGATACTCGTATCCCAAAAGAAAATCCTGTCGTTTCCATAGAAACGTTACTCGATTTAGAAAGAGAACTCATAGAACCTAAAGTATTTCATTGCGACGCAATTTCTGTGTTAATTCGTCAATGTGAGGGATCGAGGGATGCAGTAAAGAAGGAATAGTTCATCGGACAGGAGATAGTCGTATCACAAAAGGAAATCCTGTCATTACCATGGAAACGTTACTCGATTTAGAAGGAGAAGTCATAGAACGCATTGTATTTCATAGAGACGCAATTTCTGTGTTAATTCGTCAATGTGAGGGATCGAGGGATGCAGTACAGAAGGAATGGTGCATCGGAAAGGAGATACTCGTATACCAAATGAAAATCCTATCATTTCCATAGAAACGTTACTCCATTTAGAAGGAGAAGTCATAGAACCCATAGTATTTCATAGCGATGCAATTTCTGTGTTAATTCGTCAATGTCAGGGAGCGAGAGATGCAGTAAAAAAGGACTAGTGCATCGGAAAGGAGATACTCGTATACAAAAAGAAAATCCTGTCGTTTCCATAGAAACGTTACTCCATTTAGAAGGAGAAGTCATAGAATCCATAGTATTCCATAGCGACGCGATATCTGTGCTTATTCGTCGATGTGAGGTAACGAGGGATGCAGTAAGAAAGGAATAGTGCATCGCAAAGGAGATACCCGTATCGCAAAAGAAAATCCTGACGTTTCCATAGAAACGCTACTCGATTTATATGGAGAAGTCATAGAACACATAGTATATCATAGCGACGCTATTATATTGTTAATTCGTCAATGTGAGGGAGCGAGGGTTGCAGGAAGGAAGGAATAGTGCATCGGAAAGGAGATACTCGCATCCCAAAAGAAAATCCTGTCGTTTCAATAGAAACGTTACACGATTTAGAAGGAAAAGTTTAGAACCCATAGTATATCATAGCGACACAATTTCTGTGCTAATTTCGCAATGTGAGGGAGCGAGGGAAGCAGTAAAGAAGGAATAGTGCACCGGAAAAGAGATACTCGCATCCCAAAAGAAAATCCTGTCGTTTCCAAAGAAACGTTACTCGATTTAGAAGGAGAAGCCATAAAACACATAGTATTCCGTAGAGTCGCAATTTCGGTGTTAATTCGTGATTGTGAGGGAGCCAGGAATGCAGTAAAGAAGGGATAGTGCATCGGAAAGGAGATACTCGTATCCCAAAAAAAAAAAAAAAATCCTGTCGTTTCCATAGAAACGTTATTCGTTTTAGAAGGAGGTGTCATAAGAACCCATAGTATATCATAGCGACGCAATTTCTGTGTTAATTCGTCAATGTGATAAAGCCAGGGATGTGGTAAAGAAGGAATAGTGCATCGGAAAGGAGATACTCGTAACCCAAAAGAAAATCCTGTGGTTTCCTTAAAAACGTTACTCGATTTAGAAGGAGAAGTCATAGAACCCATAGTATTTCACAGCGACGCAAATTCTCCAAAAGAAATTCCTGTCGTTTCCATAGAAACGTTACTCGATTTAGAAAGAGAAGTCATAGAACACGTGGTATTTCATAGCGACGCAAATTCTGTGATAATTCGTCAATGTGAGGGAGCGAGGGATGCAGTAAAGAACGAATAGTGCATCGGAAAGGTGATACTCGAATCGCAAAAAAAAAAAAAAATCCTTTCGTTTCCATAGAAACGTTACTCGAGTTAGAAGGAGAAGTCATAGAACACATAGTACTCCATAGCGTCGTAAGTTCTGTGTTAATTCGTCAATGTGATGGAGCCAGGTATCCAGTAAAGAAGGAATAGTGCATCGGAAAGGAGATACTCGTATCCCAAAAAAAAAATCATGTCGTTTCCATAGAAACGTTATTCCTTTTAGAAGGAGAGGTCATAGAATCCATAGTCTTTCATAGCGACGCAATTTCTGTGTTAATTCGTCAATGTGAGGGAGCGAGGGATGCAGTACAGAAAGAATAGTGCAACGGAAAGGAGATATTCGTATCCCATATGAAAATCCTGTCGTTTCCATTGAAACGTTACTCGATTTAGATGGATAAGTCATAGAACACATAGTATTCCATAGCGTCGCAATTTCTGTGTTAATTCGTCAATGTGAGGGAGCCAGGGATGCAGTAAAGAAGGAATAGTGCATCGGAAAGGAGATACTCGTATACCAATAGAAAATCCTGTCGTTTCCATATAAACGTTACTCGATTTAGAAGGAGAAGTCATAGAACCCATAGTATTTCTTAGGGACGGAATATCTATGTTTAATCGTCAATGTGAGGGAGCGAGGGATGCAGTAAAAAAGGAATAGTGCATCGGAAAGGAGACGGTCGTATCCCAAAAGAAAATCCTCATGTCTCCATAGAAACGTTACCCGATTTAGAAGGAGACGCCATAGAACCAATAGTATATCATAGCGACGCAATTTCATTGTTAATACGTAATTTGTGAGGGAGCAAGGGATGCAGTGGAGAAGGAATATTGCCTCGGAAAGGAGATACTCATATCCCAAAAAAAAATCCTGTCGTTTCCATAGAAGCGTTACTCGATTTAGAAAGAGAAGTCATAGAACACATAGCATTCCATAGCGAAGCAAATTCAGTGTTAATTTGTCAATGTGATCGAGCCAGGGATGCAGTAATGAAGGAATAGTGCATCGGAAATGAGATACTCGTATCCAAAAAGAAAATCCTGTCGTTTCAATAGGAACGTTACTCGATTAAGAAGGAGATGTCATAGAACGCATAGTATTGCAATGGGACGGAATTTCTGTGTTAATTCGTCAATTTGATGGAGCGAAATATGCAGTAAAGAAGGAATAGTGCATCGGAAAGCAGATAGTCGTATCCCAAAAGGAAATCCTGTCGTTTACATAGAAAAGTTACTCGATTTTGATGCAGGATTCATAGAACATATAGTATTTCATAGCGACGCAATTTCTGTGTTAATTCGTCAATGTGAGGGAGCGAGGGATACAGTAAAGAAGGAATAGTGCATCGGAAAGGAGATAGTCGTATCCCAAAAGAAATTCCCATAGTTTCCATAGAAACGTTACTCGATATTGAAGGAGAAGATATAGAACACATAGTATTTCATAGCGACGCAATTTCTGTGTTAATTCGTCGATGTGAGGGAGCGGGGGATGCAGTAAAGAAGGAATAGTTCATCGGAAAGGAGATACTCGTATCCCAAAAGAAAATAATGTCGTTTCCATAGAAACGTTACTCGATTTAGAATGAGAACTCATAGAACCTATAGTATTTCATAGCGACGCAATTTCTGTGTTAATTCGTCAATGTGAGGGATCGAGGGATGCAGTAAAGAAGGAATAGTGCATCGGAAAGGAGATAGTCGTATCACAAAAGAAAATCCTGTCATTACCATGGAAACGTTACTCGATTTAGAAGGAGAAGTCATAGAACGCAAAGTATTTCATAGCGACGCTATTTCTGTGTTAATTTGTCAATGTGAGGGATCGAGGGATGCAGTACAGAAGGAATGGTGCATCGGAAAGGAGATACTCGTATACCAAATGAAAATACTGTCATTTCCATAGAAACGTTACTCGATTTAGAAGGAGAAGTCATAGAACCCATAGTATTTCATAGCGATGCAATTTCTGTGTTAATTCGTCAATGTCAGGGAGCGAGAGATGCAGTAAAAAAGGACTAGTGCATCGGAAAGCAGATACTCGTATACAAAAAGAAAATCCTGTCGTTTCCATAGAAACGTTACTCCATTTAGAAGGAGAAGTCATAGAACCCATAGTATTTCTTAGGGACGGAATATCTATGTTTATTCGTCAATGTGAGGGAGCGAGGGATGCAGTAAAAAAGGAATAGTGCATCGGAAAGGAGACAGTCGTATCAAAAAGAAAATCCTCATGTCTCCATAGAAACGTTACCCGATTTAGAAGGAGATGCCATAGAACCAATAGTATATCATAGCGACGCAATTTCATTGTTAATACTTAATTTGTGAGGGAGCAAGGGATGCAGTGGAGAAGGAATAGTGCCTCGGAAAGGAGATACTCATATCCCAAAAGAAAATCCTGTCGTTTCCATAGAAGCGTTACTCGATTTAGAAAGAGAAGTCATAGAACACATAGCATTCCATAGCGACGCAAATTCAGTGTTAATTTGTCAATGTGATCGAGCCAGGGATGCAGTAATGAAGGAATAGTGCATCGGAAATGAGATACTCGTATCCAAAAAGAAAATCCTGTCGTTTCAATAGGAACGTTACTCGATTAAGAAGGAGATGTCATAGAACGCATAGTATTGCAATGGGACGCAATTTCTGTGTTAATTCGTCAATTTGATGGAGCGAAATATGCAGTAAAGAAGGAATAGTGCATCGGAAAGCAGATAGTCGTATCCCAAAAGGAAATCCTGTCGTTTACATAGAAAAGTTACTCGATTTTGATGGAGGATTCATAGAACATATAATATTTCATAGCGACGCAATTTCTGTGTTAATTCGTCAATGTGAGGGAGCGAGGGATACAGTAAAGAAGGAATAGTGCATCGGAAAGGAGATAGTCGCATCCCAAAAGAAATTCCCATAGTTTCCATAGAAACGTTACTCGATAATGAAGGAGAAGATATAGAACACATAGTATTTCATAGCGACGCAATTTCTGTGTTAATTCGTCGATGTGAGGGAGCGGGGGATGCAGTAAAGAAGGAATAGTGCATCGGAAAGGAGATACTCGTATCCCAAAAGAAAATAATGTCGTTTCCATAGAAACGTTACTCGATTTAGAAGGAGAACTCATAGAACCTATAGTATTTCATAGCGACGCAATTTCTGTGTTAATTCGTCAATGTGAGGGATCGAGGGATGCAGTAAAGAAGGAATAGTGCATCGGAAAGGAGATAGTCGTATCACAAAAGAAAATCCTGTCATTACCATGGAAACGTTACTCGATTTAGAAGGAGACGTCATAGAACGCAAAGTATTTCATAGCGACGCTATTTCTGTGTTAATTCGTCAATGTGAGGGATCGAGGGATGCAGTACAGAAGGAATGGTGCATCGGAAAGAAGATACTCGTATACCAAATGAAAATCCTGTCATTTCCATAGAAACGTTACTCGATTTGGAAGGAGAAGTCATGGAACCCATAGTATTTCATAGCGATGCAATTTCTGTGTTAATTCGTCAATGTCAGGGAGGGAGAGATGCAGTAAAAAAGGACTAGTGCATCGGAAAGCAGATACTCGTATACAAAAAGAAAATCCTGTCGTTTCCATAGAAACGTTACTCCATTTAGAAGGAGAAGTCATAGAAGCCATAGTATTCCAAAGCGACGCGATATCTGTGCTTATTCGTCGATGTGAGGTAACGAGGGATGCAGTAAGGAAGGAATAGTGCATCGGAAAGGAGATACCCGTATCGCAAAAGAAAATCCTGACGTTTCCATAGAAACGCTACTCGATTTATATGGAGAAGTCATAGAACCCATAGTATATCATAGCGACGCAATTATATTGTTAATTCGTCAATGTGTGGGAGCGAGGGTTGCAGGAAAGAAGGAATAGTGCATCGGAAAGGACATACTCGCATCCCAAAAGAAAATCCTGTCGTTTCAATAGAAACGTTACACGATTTAGAAAGAGAAGTTATAGAACCCATAGTATATCGTAGCGACACAATTTCTGTGCTAATTTCGCAATGTGAGGGAGCGAGGGATGCAGTAAAGAAGGAATAGTGCATCGGAGAAGAGATACTCGCATCCCAAAGAAAATCCTGTCGTTTCCATAGAAACGTTACTCGATTTAGAAGGAGAAGTCATAAAACACATAGTATTCCGTAGAGTCGCAAATTCGGTGTTAATTCGTGAATGTGAGGGAGCCAGGGATGCAGTAAAGAAGGAATAGTGCCTCGGAAAGGAGATACTCGTATCCCAAAAGAAAATCATGTCGTTTCCGTAGAAACGTTACTCGATTTAGAAAGAGAAGTCATAGAACACATAGCATTCCATAGCGACGCAAATTCAGTGTTAATTCGTCAATGTGATCGAGCCAGGGATGCAGTAATGAAGGAATAGTGCATCGGAAAGGAGTTACTCGTATACCAAAAGAAATTCCGATCGTTGCCATAGAAATGTTACTCGAATGAGAAGGAGAAGTCATAGAACCCATAGTATTTCATAGCGACGCAATATCTGTGTTAATTCCTCAATGTGAGGGGGTGAGGGATGCAGTAAAGAGGGAATAGTGCATCGGAAAGGAGATACTCGTATCCAAAAGGAAAATCCTGTCGTTTTCATGGAAACGTTACTCAATTTAGAAGGAGAAGACATAGAACCCATTGTATTTCATAGCGACGCAATTTCTGTGTTTATTCGTCAATGTGAGGGACCAGCGATGCAGTAAAGATGGAATAGTCCTTCGGAAAGGAGATACTCGTATCCCAAAAGACAATCCTGTCGTTTTCATAGAAACGTTACTCGATTTAGAAGGAGAAGTCATAGAAACCGCAGAATTTCATAGCGACGCAATTTCTGTGTTAATTCGTCTATGTGAGAGAGCGAGAGCTGCAGTAATGTAGGAATAGTGCTTCGGAAATTAGATACTCGTATACCAAAAGAAATTCGGGTCGTTGCCATAGAAACGTTACTCGAATTAGAAGGAGAAGTCATAGAACCCATAGTATTCCATAGCGACGCAATTTCTGTGTTAGTTCGTCAATGTGAGGGAGCGAGGGATGCAGTAAAGAAGGAATAGTGCATCGGAAATAAGATACTCGTATCCCAAAAGGAAATCCTGTCGTTTCCATAGGAACGTTACTCGATTTAGGAGATGAAGTTATAGAACACATTGTATTTCACTGTGACGCAAATTCTGTGTTAATTCGCCAATGTGAGGGAGCGAGGGATGCAGTAAAAAAGGAATAGTGCATCGGAAAGGAGATACATTTATCCCAAAAGAAAATCCTGTTGTCATAATAGAAACGTAAGTCGATTTAGAAGGAGATGTCATAGAACCAATAGTATTACATAGCGAAGCAATTCCTGTGTTAATTTGTCAATGTGAGGGTGCAAGGGATGCAGTTAAAGAGGAATAGTGCATCGGAAAGGAGATACTCGTATCCCAAAAGAAAATCATGACGTTTCCATAGAAACGTTACTCGATTTAGAATCAAAAGTCATAGAACCCATAGTATTTCATAGCGCGGCCATTTCTGTATTAATTAGTCAATGTGAGGGGGCGAGGGATGCAGTAAAGAAGGAATAGTGCATCGGAAAGGAGTTACTCGTATCCCAAAAGGAAATCCTGTCGTTTCCATAGAAACGTTACTCGATTTAGAAGGAGAAGTCATAGAACACACGGTATTTTATAGCGACGCAATTTCTGTGTTAATTCGTCAATGTGGGGGAGCGAGGGATGCAGTAAAGAAGGAATAGTGCATCGGAAAGGTGATACTCGAATCGCAAAAAAAAAAAAGAAAAAAATCTTTCGTTTCCATAGAAACGTTACTCGATTTAGACGGAGAAGTCATAGAACACATAGTATTCCATAGCGTCTCAACTTCTGTGTTAATTTGTTAATGTGATGGAGCCAGGTATGCAGTAAAGAAGGAATAGTGCATCGGAGAGGACATACTCGTATCCCAAAGAAATAATCCTGTCGTTTCCATAGAAACGTTACTCGAATTAGAAGGAGAAAATTTCTGTGTTAATTCGTCAATGTGAGGGAGCGAGGGATGCAGTAAAGAAGGAATAGTGCATCGGAAAGCAGATACTCCTATACAAAAAGAAAATCCTGTCGTCTCCATAGAAACGTTATTCGTTTTAGAAGGAGAGGTCATAGAACCCATAGTATTTCATAGTGACGCAATTTCTGTGTTATTTCATCAATGTGGGGGAGCGAGGGATGCAGTAAAGAAGGAATAGTGCATCGGAAAGGAGATACTCGTATCCCATATGAAAATCCTGACGTTTCAATTGAAACGTCACTCGATTTAGATTGAGATGTCATAGAACACATAGTATTCCATAGCGTCGCAATGTCTGTGTTAATTCGTCAATGTGAGGGAGACAGGGATGCAGTAAAGAAGGAATAGTGCATCGGAAAGGAGATATTCGTATACCAATAGAAAATCCTGTCGTTTCCATATAAACGTTACTCGATTTAGAAGGAGAAGTCATAGAACCCATAGTATTTCATAGCGACGCAATTTCTGTGTTACTTTAACAATGTGATGGAGCGAAAGATGCAGTAAAGAAGGAGTAGTGAATCGGAAATGAGATACCCGTATCCCAAAAGAAAATCCTGTTATTTCCATAGAAACGTACGTCGATTTAGAAGGAGATGTCATAGAAACAATAGTATTACATACCGACGCAATTTCTGTGTTAATTTGTCAATGTGATGGAGCGAAATATGCAGTAAAGAAGGAATAGTGCATCGGAAAGGAGATACTCGTATCCCAAAAGAAAATCCTGTCGTTTCATAAGAAACGTTACACGATTTAGAAGGAGAAGTTATAGAACCCATAGTATATCATAGCGACACAATTTCTGTGCTAATTTCTCAATGTGAGGGAGCGAGGGATGCAGTAAAGAAGGAATAGTGCATCGGAAAAGAGATACTCGCATCCCAAAAGAAAATCCTGTAGTTTCCATAGAAACGTTACTCGATTTAGAAGGAGATGTCATAAAACACATAGTATTCCGTAGAGTCGCAATTTCGGTGTTACTTCGTGAATGTGAGGGAGCCAGGGATGCTGTAAAGAAGGAATAGTGCCTCGGAAAGGAGATACTCGTATCCCAAAAGAAAATCCTGTCGTTTCCATAGAAAAGTTACTCGATTTAGAAAGAGAAGTCATAGAACACATAGCATTCCATAGCGACGCAAATTCAGTGGTAATTCGTCAATGTGATCGAGCCAGGGATGCAGTACTGAAGGAATAGTGCATCGGAAATGAGATACTCGTATCCAAAAAGAAAATCCTGTCGTTTCAATAGCAACATTACTCGATTAAGAAGGAGATGTCATAGAACGCATAGTATTTCAAGGTGACGCAATTTCTGTGTTAATCCGTCAATGTGATGGAGCGAAATATGCAGTAAAGAAGGAATAGTGCATCGGAAAGGGCATAGTCGTATCCCAAAAGGAAATCCTGTCGTTTACATAGAAAAGTTACTCGATTTTAAAGGAGGATTCATAGAACTAATAGTATTTGATAGCGACGCAATTTCTGTGTTAATTCGTCAATGTGAGGGATCGAGGGATGCAGTAAAGAAGGAATAGTGCATCGGAAAGCAGATAGTCGTATCCCAAAAGAAATTCCTATGGTTTCCAAAGAGACGTTACTCGATATTGAAGGAGAAGTTATAGAAACCATTGTATTTCATAGCGTAGCAATTTCTGTGCTTATTCGTCAATGTGAGGGAACGAGGGATGCATTAATGAAGGAATAGTGCTTCGGAAAGGAGATACTCGTATACCAAAAGAAATTCCGTTCGTTGCCATAGAAACGTTACTCGAATTAGAAGCAGAAGTCATAGAACACGTAGTATTTCATAGCGACGCAATTTCTGTGTTACTTTGTCAATGTGACGGAGCGAAAGATGCAGTAAAGAAGGAATAGTGAATCGGAAATGAGATACTCGTATCCCAAAAGAAAATCCTGTGGTTTCCTTAGAAACGTAACTCGATTTAGAAGGAGAAGTTATAGAACCCATAGTATTTCAGTGTGACGCAAATTCTGTGTTAATTCGCCAATGTGAGGGAGCTAGGGATGCTGTAAAGAAGGAATAGTGCATCGGAAAGGCGATACCCGTATCCCAAAATAAAATCTTGTTGTTTCCATAGAAACGTACGTCGCTTTAGAAGGAGATGTCAGAGAAACAATAGTATTACATAGCGACGCCATTTCTGTGTTAATTTGTCAGTGTGAGGGTGCGAGGGATGCAGTTAAAAAGGAATAGTGCATCGGAAAGGAGATACTCGTATACCAAAAGAAAATCCTGTCGTTTATATAGGAACGTAATTCGATTTAAAAGGAGAAGTCATAGAACCCATAGTCATTCATAGCGACGCAAATTCTGTGCTCATTCGTCAATGTGAGGGAACGAGGGATGCAGTAAAGTAGGAACAGTGCATCGGAAAGGAGATACTCGTATCCCAAAAGAAAACACTGTCGTTTTTATAGAAGCGTTATTCGGCTTAGAAGGAGAAGTGATGGAACCCATAGTATTTCATAGCGACGCAATTTCATTGTTAATTCGTCAATGTGAGAGAGCGAGGGATGCAGTATAGAAGGAATAGTGCATCGAAAAGGAGGTACTCGTATCCCAAAAGAGAATCCTCTCGTTTCAATAGAAACGTTACTCGATTTAGAAAGAGAAGTTATAGAACACATAGTATTTCATAGCGACGCAGTTGATGTGTTAATTCGTCAATGTGTGGGAGCGAGGGATGCAGTAAAGAAGGAATAGTGCGTCGGAAAGGACATACTCGTATCCCATAGGAAATTCGTGTCGTTTCCATTGAAACGTTACTCGATTTAGAAGGAGAGGTCATACAACACATTGTATTCCATAGCGTCGCAATTTCTGTGTTAATTCGTCAATGTGAGGGAGCCAGGGATGCAGTAGAGAAGGAATAGTGCATCGGAAAGGAGATACTCGTATACCAATAGAAAATCCCGTCGTTTCCATTGAAACGTTACTCGATTTAGAAGGAGAAGTCATAGAACCCATAGTATTTCATAGCGATGTAATTTCTGTGTTAATTCGTCAATGTCAGGGAGCGAGAGATGCAGTAAAATAGGACTAGTGCATCGGAAAGGAGATACTCGTATCCAAAAAGAAATTCCTGTCATTTCCATAGAAACGTTACTCCATTTAGAAGGAGAAGTGATAGGACCCATAGTATTCCATAGCGACGCAATTATATTGTTAATTCGTCAATGTGAGGGAGTGAGGATTGCAGGAAAGAAGGAATAGTGCAAAGGAAAGGAGATACTCGTATCCCAAAAGAAAATCCTGTCGATTCAATAGAAACGTTACACGATTTAGAAGGGGAAGTTATAGAACCAATAGTATATCATAGCGACACAATTTCTGTGCTAATTTCTCAATGTGAGGGAGCGAGGGATGCAGTAAAGAAGGAATAGTGCATCGGAAAAGAGATACTCGCATCCCAAAAGAAATTCCTGTCGTTTCCATAGAAACGTTACTCGATTTAGATGGAGAAGTCATAAAACACATAGTATTCCGTAGAGTCGCAATTTCGGTGTTAATTCGTGAATGTGAGGGAGCCAGGGATGCAGTGAAGAAGGAATAGTGCCTCGGAAAGGAGATACTCGTATACCAAAAGAAAATCCTGTCGTTTCCATAGAAACGTTACTCGATTTAGAAGGAGAAGTCATAGAACCCATAGTATTTCATAGCGACGCAATTTCTGTGTTAATTCGTCAATGAGAGGGAGCGAGGGATGCAGTAAAGAAGGAATAGTGCATCGGAAAGGGGATAGTCGTATCCCAAAAGAAAATCCTGTCGTTTCCGTAGAAACGTAACTCGATTTAGAAGGAGATGTCATAGAACCAATTGTATTTCATAGCGGCGCAATTTCTGTGTTAATTCGTCAATGTGAGGGAGCGAGGGATGCAGAAAAGAGGGAATAGTGCATCGGGAAGGAGATACTCGCATACGAAAAGAAAATCCTGTCGTTTCCATAGAAACGTTACTCGATTTAGAAGGAGAAGTCATAGAACACATAGTATTTTATAGCGACGCAATTTCATTGTTAATACGTCAATGTGAGGGAGCAAGGGATGCAGTAAAGAAGGAATAGTGCCTCGGAAAGGAGATAGTCCACTCCTAAAAGAAATTCCTATAGTTTCCATAGAAACGTTACTCGATAAAGAAGGAGAAGTTATAGAACCCATAGTATTTCATAGCGACGCAATTTCTGTGTTAATTCATCAATGTGAGGGAGCGGGGGATGTAGTAAGGAAGGAATAGTGAATCGGAAAGGAGATACTCGTATCCCAAAGGAAAATCCTCTCGTTTCCATAGAAACGTTACTCGATTTAGAAAAAGAAGTCATAGAACACATAGCATTCCATAGCGATGCAAATTCAGTGTTAATTCGTCAATGTGATCGAGCCAGGGATGCAGTAATGAAGGAATAGTGCATCGGAAATGAGATACTCGTATCCAAAAAGAAAATCCTGTCGTTTCAAAAGCAACGTTACTCGATTAAGAAGGAAATGTCATAGAACGCATAGTATTCCATAGCGACGCAATTTCTGTGTTAATTCGTCAATGTGAGGGTGCAAGGGATGCAGTTAAAGAGGAATTGTGCATCGGAAAGGAGATACTCGTATCCCAAAAGGAAATCCTGTCGTTTCCATAGAAACGTTACTCGATTTAGAAGATGAAGTTATAGAACACATTGTATTTCACTGTGACGCAAATTCTGTGTTAATTCGCCAATGTGAAGGAGCGAGGGAAGCAGTAAAGAAGGAATAGTGCATCGGAAAGGAGAAACATGTATCCCAAAAGAAAATCCTGCTGTCATAATAGAAACGTAAGTCGATTTAGAAGGAGATGTCATTGAACCAATAGTATTACATAGCGAAGCAATTTCTGTGTTAATTTGTCAATGTGAGGGTGCAAGGGATGCAGTTAAAGAGGAATAGTGCATCGGAAAGGTGATACTCGTATCCCAAAAGAAAATCATGACGTTTCCATAGAAACGTTACTCGATTTAGAATGAAAAGTCATAGAACCCATAGCATTTCATAGCGCGGCCATTTCTGTATTAATTAGTCAATGTGAGGGGGCGAGGGATGCAGTAAAGAAGGAATAGTGCATCGGAAAGGAGATACTCGTATCCCAAAAGAGAATCCTCTCGTTTCAATATAAACGTTACTCGATTTAGAAAGAGACGTTATAGAACACATAGTATTTCATAGCGACGCAGTTGATGTGTTAATTCGTCAATGTGTGGGAGCGAGGGATGCAGTAAAGAAGGAATAGTGCATCGGAAAGGACATAATCGTATCCCATAGGAAATTCGTGTCGTTTCCATTGAAACGTTACTCGATTTAGAAGGAGAGGTCATAGAACACATTGTATTCCATAGCGTCGCAATTTCTGTGTTAATTCGTCAATGTGAGGGATCGAGGGATGCAGTAAAGAAGGAATAGTGGATCGGAAAGGAGATAGTGGTATCACAAAAGAAAATCCTGTCATTACCATGGAAACGTTACTCGATTTAGAAGGAGAAGTCATAGAACGCATAGTATTTTATAGCGACGCAATTTCTGTGTTAATTCGTCAATGTGAGGGATCGAGGGATGCAGTACAGAAGGAATGGTGCATAGGAAAGGAGATACTCGTATACCAAATGAAAATCTTGTCATTTCCATAGAAACGTTACTCGATTTAGAAGGAAAAGTCATACAACCCATAGTATTTCATAGCGAGGCAATTTCTGTGTTAATTCGTCAATGTCAGGGAGCGAGAGATGCAGTAAAAAAGGACTAGTGCATCGCAAAGGAGATACTCGTATCCAAAAAGAAAATCCTGTCGTTTCCATAGAAACGTTACTCCATTTAGAAGGAGAAGTCATAGAACCCATAGTATTCCATAGCGACGCGATATCTGTGCTTATTCGTGAATGTGAGGGAACGAGGGATGCAGTAAGGATGGAATAGTGCATCGGAAAGGAGATACCCGTATCCCAAAAGAAAATCCTGTCGTTTCCATAGAAACGTTACTCGATTTAGAATGAGAAGTCACAGAACACATAGCATTCCATAGCGACGCAAATTCAGTGTTAATTCGTTAATGTGAGGGAGCCAGGGATGCAGTAATGAAGGAAAAGTGCATCGGAAATGAGATACTCGTATCCAAAAAGAAAATCCTGTCGTTTCAATAGCAACGTTACCCGATTAAGAAGGAGATGTCATAGAACCAACAGTATTACATAGCGACGCAATTTCTGTGTTAATTTCTCAATGTGAGGGTGCGAGGGATGCAGTTAAAAAGGAATAGTGCATCGGAAAGGAGATATTCGTATCCCAAAAGAAAATCATGACGTTTCCATAGAAACGTTACTCGATTAAGAAGGAGAAGTCATTGAACGCATAGTATTTCATAGCGACGCAATTTCTGTGCTACTTTGTCAATGTGATGTAGCGAAAGATGCAGTAAAGAAGGAATAGTGAATCAGAAATGGGATACTTGTATCAGAAAAGAAAATCCTGTCTTTTCCATAGGAACGTAACTCGATTTAGAAGGAGAAGTTATAGAACCCATAGTATTTCACTGTGACGCAAATTCTGTGTTAATTCGCCAATGTGAGGGAGCTAGGGATGCTGTAAAGAAGGAATAGTGCATCGGAAAGGAGATACCCGTATCCCAAAAGAAAATCCTGTTGTTTCCATAGAAACGTACGTCGATTTAGAAGGAGATGTCATAGAAACAATAGTATTACATAGCGACGCAATTTCTGTGTTAATTTGTTAATGTGAGGGTGCGAGGGATGCAGTTAAAAAGGAATAGCGCATCGGAAAGGAGATACACGTATACCAAAAGAAAATCCTGTCGTTTATATAGAAACGTAATTCGATTTAAAAGGAGAAGTCATAAAACCCATAGTCGTTCATAGCGACGCAAATTCTGTGCTCATTCGTCAATGTGAGAGAACGAGGGATACAGTAAAGTAGGAATAGTGCATCGGAAAGGAGATACTCGTGTCCCAAAAGAAAACCCTGTCGTTTTTATAGAAGTGTTACTCGATTTAGAAGGAGATGTCATAGAACCCATAGTATTTCATAACGACGCAATTTCATTGTTAATTCGTCAATGTGAGAGAGCGAGGGATGCAGTATAGAAGGAATTGTGCATCGAAAAGGAGATACTCGTATCCCAAAAGAGAATCATCTCGTTTCAATAGAAACGCTACTCGATTTAGAAAGAGAAGTTATAGAACACATAGTATTTCATAGCGACGCAGTTGATGTGTTAATTCGTCAATGTGTGGGAGCGAGGGATGCAGTAAAGAAGGAATAGTGCATCGGAAAGGACATACTCGTATCGCATAAAAAATTCGTGTCGTTTCCATTGAAACGTTACTCGATTTAGAAGGAGAGGTCATAGAACACATTGTATTCCATAGCGTCGCAATTTCTGTGTTAATTCGTCAATGTGAGGGAGCCAGGGATGCAGTAAAGAAGGAATAGTGCATCGGAAAGGAGATACTCGTATACCAATACAAAATCCTGTCGTTTCCATTGAAACGTTACTCGATTTAGAAGGAGAAGTCATTGACCCCATAGTATTTCATAGCGACGCAATTTCTGTGTTAATTCGTCAATGTGAGGGATCGAGGGATGCAGTAAAGAAGGAATAGTGCATCGGAAAGGAGATAGTCGTATTACAAAAGAAAATCCTGTCATTACCATGGAAACGTTATTCGATTTAGAAGGAGAAGTCGTAGAACGCATAGTATTTCATAGCGACGCAATTTCTGTGTTAATTCGTCAATGTGAGGGATCGAGGGATGCAGTACAGAAGGAATGGTGCATAGGAAAGGAGATACTCGTATACCAAATGAAAATCCTGTCATTTCCATAGAAACGTTACTCGATTTAGAAAGAGATGTCATAGAACCCATAGTATTTCATAGCGATGCAATTTCTGTGTTAATTCGTCAATGTCAGGGAGCGAGAGATGCAGTAAAAAAGGACTAGTGCATCGGAAAGGAGATACTCGTATCCAAAATGAAAATCCTGTCGTTTCCATAGAAACGTTACTCCATTTAGAAGGAGAAGTCATAGAACCCATAGTATTCCATAGCGACGCAATATCTGTGCTTATGCGTCAATGTGAGGGAACGAGGGATGCAGTAAGGAAGGAATAGTGCATCGGAAATGAGATACCCGTATCCCAAAAGAAAATCCTGACGTTTCCATAGAAACGTTACTCGATTTATATGGAGAAGTCATAGAACCCATAGTATATCATAGCGACGCAATTATATTGTTAATTCGTCAATGTGAGGGAGCGAGGATTGCAGGAAAGAAGGAATTGTGCCTCGGAAAGCAGATACTCGTATCCCAAAAGAAAATCCTGTCGTTTCCATAGAAACGTTACTCGATTTAGAAAGAGAAGTCATAGAACACATAGCATTGCATAGCGACGCAAATTCAGTGTTAATTCGTCAATGTGATCGAGCCAGGGATGCAGTGAAGAAAGAATGTGCATCGGAAAGGAGATAACCGTATAACAAAAGAAAATCCTTTCGTTTCCATAGAAACGTTACTCGATTTAGAAGGAGAAGTCATACAACCCATAGTATTTCATAGCGATGCAATTTCTGTGTTAATTCGTCAATGTCAGGGAGCGAAAGATGCAGTAAAAAAGGTCTAGTGCATCGGAAAGGAGATACTCGTATCCAAAAAGAAAATCCTCTCGTTTCCATAGACACGTTACTCGATTTAGAAAGAGAAGTCATAGAACCCATAGTATTTCATAGCGACGCGATATCTGTGCTTATTCGTCAATGTGAGGGAACGAGGGATGCAGTAAGGAAGGAATAGTGCATCGGAAAGGAGATACCCGTATCCCAAAAGAAAATCCTGTCGTTTCAATAGCAACGTTACTCGATTAAGAAGGAGATGTCATAGAACGCATAGTATTTCAAGGCGACGCAATTTCTGTGTTAATTCGTCAATGTGATGGAGCGAAATATGCAGTAAAGAAGGAATAGTATCCCAAAAGAAAATCCTGACGTTTCCATAGAAACGTTACTCGATTTATATGGAGAAGTCATAGAACCCATAGTATTTCATAGCGACGCCATTTCATTGTTAATTCGTCAATGTGAGAGAGCGAGGGATGCAGTAAAGAAGGAATAGTGCATCGGAAAGGAGATAACCGTATAACAAAAGAAAATCCTTTCGTTTCCATAGAAACGTTACTCGATTTAGAAGGAGAAGTCATACAACCCATAGTATTTCATAGCGATGCAATTTCTGTGTTAATTCGTCAATGTCAGGGAGCGAAAGATGCAGTAAAAAAGGTCTAGTGCATCGGAAAGGAGATACTCGTATCCAAAAAGAAAATCCTCTCGTTTCCATAGACACGTTACTCGATTTAGAAAGAGAAGTCATAGAACCCATAGTATTTCATAGCGACGCGATATCTGTGCTTATTCGTCAATGTGAGGGAACGAGGGATGCAGTAAGGAAGGAATAGTGCATCGGAAAGGAGATACCCGTATCCCAAAAGAAAATCCTCTCGTTTCCATAGAAACGTTACTCGATTTAGAAGGAGAAGTCATAGAACACATAGCATTCCATAGCGACGCAAATTCAGTGTTAATTCGTTAATGTGAGGGAGCCAGGGATGCAATAATGAAGGAAAAGTGCATCGGAAATGGGATACTCGTATCCAAAAAGAAAATCCTGTCGTTTCAATAGCAACGTTACTCGATTAAGAAGGGGATGTCATAGAACCAACAGTATTACATAGCGACGCAATTTCTGTGCTAATTTCTCAATGTGAGGGTGCGTGGGATACAGTTAAAAAGGAATAGTGCATCGGAAAGGAGATATTCGTATCCCAAAAGAAAATCATGACGTTTCCATAGAAACGTTACTCGATTTAGAAGGAGAAGTCATTGAACGCATAGCATTTCATAGCGACGAAATTTCATTGTTAATTCGTCAATGTGAGAGAGCGAGGGATGCAGTATAGAAGGAATAGTGCATCGGAAATGAGATACTCGTATCCCAAAAGAAAATCCTCTCGTTTCCATAGAAACGTAACTCGATTTAGAAGGAGAAGTTATAGAACCCATAGCATTTCACTGTGACGCAAATTCTGTGGTAATTCGCCAATGTGAGGGAGCTAGGGATGCTGTAAAGAAGGAATAGTGCATCGGAAAGGAGATACCCGTATCCCAAAAGAAAATCCTGTTGTTTCCATAGAAACGTACGTCGATTTAGAAGCAGATGTCATAGAAACAATAGTATTCCATAGCGACGCGATATCTGTGCTTATTCGTCAATTTGAGGGAACGAGGGATGCAGTAAGGAAGGAATAGTGCATCGGAAAGGAGATACCCGTATCCCAAAAGAAAATCCTGACGTTTCCATAGAAACGTTACTCGATTTATATGGAGAAGTCATAGAAACCATAGTATATCATAGCGACGCAATTATATTGTTAATTCGGCAATGTGAGGGAGCGAGGATTGCAGGAAAGAAGGAATAGTGCATAGGAAAGGAGATACTCGTATCCCAAAAGAAAATCCTGTCGTTTCAATAGAAACGTTACACGATTTAGAAGGAGAAGTTATAGAACCCATAGTATATCATAGCGACACAATTTCTGTGCTAATTTCTCAATGTGAGGGAGCGAGGGATGCAGTAAAGAAGGAATAGTGCATCGGAAAAGAGGTACTCGCATCCCAAAAGAAAATCCTGTCGTTTCCATAGAAACGTTACTCGATTTGGATGGAGAAGTCAAAAAAACATATAGTATTCCATATAATCGCAATTTCGGTGTTAATTCGTGAATGTGAGGGAGCCAGGGATGCAGTAAAAAAGGAATAGTGCCTCGGAAAGGAGATACTCGTATCCCAAAAGAAAATCCTGTCGTTTCCATAGAAACGTTACTCGATTTAGAAAGAGAGGTCATAGAACAAATAGCATTCCATAGCGACGCAAATTCAGTGTTAATTCGTCAATGTGATCGAGCCAGGGATGTAGTAATGAAGGAATAGTGCATCGGAAATGAGTTACTCGTATCCAAAAAGAAAATCCTGTCGTTTTAATAGCAACGTTACTCGATTAAGAAGGAGATGTCATAGAACGCATAGTATTTCATGGCGACGCAATTTCTGTGTTAATTCGTCAATGTGACGGAGCGAAATATGCAGTAAAGAAGGAATAGTATCCCAAAAGATAATCCTGACGTTTCCATAGAAACGTTACTCGATTTATATGGAGAAGTCATAGAACCCATAGTATTTCATAGCTACGCAATTTCATTGTTAATTCGTCAATGTGAGAGAGCGAGGGATGCAGTGTAGAAGGAATAGTGCATCGAAAAGCAGATACTCGTATCCCAAAAGAGAATCCTCTCGTTTCAATAGAAACGTTACTCGATTTAGAAAGAGAAGTTATAGAACACATAGTATTTCATAGCGACGCAGTTGATGTGTTAATTCGTCAATGTGAGGGATCGAAGGATGCAGTACAGAAGGAATGGTGCATAGGAAAGGAGATACTCGTATACCAAATGAAAATCCTGTCATTTCCATAGAAACGTTACTCGATTTAGAAGGAAAAGTCATAGAACCCGTAGTATTTCATAGCGATGCAATTTCTGTGTTACTTCGTCAATGTCAGGGAGCGAGAGATGCAGTAAAAAAGGACTAGTGCATCGGAAAGGAGATACTCGTATCCAAAAAGAAAATCCTGTCGTTTCCATAGAAACGTTACTCCATTTAGAAGGAGAAGTCATAGAACCCATAGTATTTCATAGCGACGCAATTTCATTGTTAATTCGTCAATGTGAGAGAGCGAGGGATGCAGTAAAGAAGGAATAGTGCATCGGAAAGGAGATACTCGTATCCAAAAAGAAAATCCTGACGTTTCCATAGAAACGTTACTCGATTTATATGGAGAAGTCATAGTGCCCATAGTATTTCATAGCGACGCAATTTCATTGTTAATTCGTCAATGTGAGAGAGCGAGGAATAGTGCATCGGAAAGGAGATACCCGTATACCAAAAGAAAATCCTGTCGTTTCCATAGAAACGTTACTCGATTTAGAAGGAGAAGTCATAGAACCTATAGTATTTCATTGCGACGCAATTTCTGTGTTAAATCGTCAATGTGAGGGAGCGAGGGATGCAGTAAAGAAGGAATAGTGCATCGGAAAGGAGATACCCGTATACCAAAAGAAAATCCTGTCGTTTCCATAGAAACGTTACTCGATTTAGAAGGAGAAGTCATAGAACACATAGTATTTTATAGAGACGCAATTTCTGTGTTAATTCGTCAATGTGATGGAGCGAGGGATGTAGTAAAGAAGGAATAGTGCATCGGAAAGGAGATAGTCGTATCCCAAAAGAAATTCCTATAGTTTCCATAGAAACGTTACTCGATATAGAAGGAGAAGTTATAGAACCCATAGTATTTCATAGCGACGCAATTTCTGTGTTAATTCGTCAATGTGAGGGAGTGAGGGATGCAGTAAAGAAGGAATAGTGCATCGGAAATGAGATACTCGTATCCCAAAAGGAAATCCTGTCGTTTCCATAGAAACGTTACTCGATTTAGAAGGAGAAGTCATAGAACACATAGCATTCCATAGCGACGCAAATTCGGTTTTAATTCGTCAATGTGATCGATCCAGGGATCCAGTAATGAAGGAATAGTGCATCGGAAGTGAGATACTCGTATCCAAAAAGAAAATACTGTCGTTTCAAAAGCAACGTTACTCGATTAAGAAGGAGATGTCATAGAACGCACAGTATTCCATAGCGACGCAATGTCTGTGTTAATTCGTCAATGTGAGGGAGCGAGGGATGTAGTAAAGAAGGAATAGTGCATCGGAAAGGAGATAGTCGTATCCCAAAAGAAATTCCTATAGTTTCCATAGAAACGTTACTCGATATTGAAGGAGAAGTTATGGAACCCATAGTATTTCATAGCGACACAATTTCTGTGTTAATTCGTCAATGTGAGGGAGCGGGGGATGCAGTAATGAAGGAATAGTGCTTCGGTAAGGAAATACTCGTATACCAAAAGAAAATCCGATCGTTGCCATAGAAACGTTACTCGAATTAGAAGGAGAAGTCAAGGAACCCATAGAATTTCATAGCGACGCAATATCTGTGTTAATTCCTCAATGTGAGGGGGTGAGGGATGCAGTAAAGAGGGAATAGTGCATCGGAAAGGAGATACTCGTATCCTAAAAAGAAAATCCTGTCGTTTTCATGGAAACGTTACTCGATTTAGAAGGAGAAGACATAGAACCCATTGTATTTCATAGCGACGCAATTTCTGTGCTTATTCGTCAATGTGAGGGATCAAGGGATGCAGTAAAGAGGGAATAGTCCATCGGAAAGGGGATACTCGTATCCCAAAAGACAATCCTGTCGTATCCATAGAAACGTTACTCGATTTAGAAGGAGAAGTCATAGAAACCGCATAATTTCATAGCGACGCAATTTCTGTGTTAATTCGTCTATGTGAGAGAGCGAGAGATGCAGAAATGAAGGAATAGTGCATCGGAAAGGAGATACTCGTATACCAAAAGAAATTCCGATCGTTGCCATAGAAACGTTACTCGAATTAGAAATAGAAGTCATAGAACCCATAGTATTCCATAGCGACGCAATTTCTGTGTTAATTCGTCAATGTGAGGGAGCGAGGGATGCAGTAAAGAAGGAATAGTGCATCGGAAATGAGATACTCGTATCCCAAAAGGAAATCGTGTCGTTTCCATAGAAACGTTACTCGATTTAGAAGATGAAGTTATAGAACACATAGTATTTCACTGTGACGCAAATTCTGTGTTAATTCGCGAATGTGAGGGAGCTAGGGATGCAGTAAAGAAGGAATAGTGCATCGGAAAGGAGATACATGTATCCCAAAAGAAAATCCTGTTGTCATAATAGAAACGTAAGTCGATTTAGAAGGAGATGTCATAGAACCAATAGTATTACATAGCGAAGCAATTTCTGTGTTAATTTGTCAATGAGAGGGTGCAAGGGATGCAGTTAAAGAGGAATAGTGCATCGGAAAGGAGATACTCGTATTCCAAAAGAAAATCATGACGTTTCCATAGAAACGTTACTCGATTTAGAATGAAAAGTCAAAGAACCCATAGTGTTTCATAGCGCGGCCATTTCTGTGTTAATTAGTCAATGTGAGGGGGCGAGGGATGCAGTAGAGAAGGAATAGTGCATCGGAAAGGAGATACTCGTATACCAAAAGAAAATCCTGTCGTTTATATAGAAACGTAATTCGATTTAGAAGGAGAATTCATAGAACCCACAGTCATTCATAGCGACGCAAATTCTGTGCTTATTCGTCAATGTGAGGGAGCAAGGGATGCAGTACAGAAGGAATAGTGCATCGGAAAGGAGTTACTCGTATCCCAAAAGAAAATCCTGTCGTTTCCATAGAAACGTTACTCGATTTAGAAGGAGAAGTCATAGAACACATAGTATTCCATAGCGTCGCAGCTTCTGTGTCAATTCGTTAATGTGATGGAGTCAGGTAAGCAGTAAAGAAGGAATAGTGCATCGGAAAGGAGATACTCGTATCCCAAAGAAATAATCCCGTCGTTTCCATAGAAACGTTACTCGAATTAGAAGGAGAAAATTTCTGTGTTAATTCGTCAATGTGAGGGAATGAGGGATTCAGTAAAGAAGGAATAGTGCATCGGAAAGGAGATACTCGTATACAAAAAGAAAATCCTGTCGTCTCCATAGAAACGATATTCGTTTTAGAAGGAGAGGTCATAGAACCCATAGTATTTCATAGCGACGCAATTTCTGTGTCATTTCTTCAATGTGAGGGAGCGAGGGATGCAGTAAACAAGGAATAGTGCATCGGAAAGGAGATACTCGAATCCCATATGAAAATCCTGGCGTTTCAATTGAAACGTCACTCGATTTAGATTGAGATGTCATAGAACACATAGTATTCCATAGCGTAGCAATTTCTGTGTTAATTCGTCAATGTGAGGAATCGAGGGATGCAGTACAGAAGGAATGGTGCATAGGAAAGGAGATACCCGTCTCCCAAAAGAAAATCCTGACGTATCCATAGAAACGTTACTCGATTTAGATGGAGAAGTCATAAAACATATAGTATTCCGTATAATCGCAATTTCGGTGTTAATTCGTGAATGTGAGGGAGCCAGGGATGCAGTAAAGAAGGAATAGTGCCTACGGAAAGGAGATACTCGTATCCCAAAAGAAAATCCTGTCGTTTCCATAGAAACGTTACTCGATTTAGAAAGAGAAGTCATAGAACACATAGCATTCCATAGCGACGCAAATTCAGTGTTTATTCGTCAATGTGATCGAGCCAGGGATGCAGTAATGAAGGAATAGTGCATCGGAAGTGAGATACTCGTATCCAAAAAGAAAATCCTGTCGTTTCAATAGCAACGTTACTCGATTAAGAAGGAGAATTCATAGAACGCATAGTATTTCAAGGCGACGCAATTTCTGTGTCAATTCGTCAATGTGATGGAACGAAGTATGCAGTACAGAAGGAATAGTATCCCAAAAGAAAATCCTGACGTTTCCATAGAAACATTACTCGATTTATATGGAGAAGTCATAGTACCCATAGTATTTCATAGCGACGCAATTTCATTGTTAATTCGTCAATGTGAGAGAGCGAGGGATGCAGTAAAGAAGGAATAGTGCATCGGAAAGGAGATACACGTATACCAAAAGAAAATCCTGTCTTTTCCATAGAAACGTTACTCGTTTAGAAGGAGAAGTCATAGAACACATAGTATTTCATAGCGACGCAATTTCTGTGTTAATTCGTCAATGAGAGGGAGCGAGGGATGCAGTAAAGAAGGAATAGTGCATCGGAAAGGGGATAGTCGTATCCCAAAAGAAGATCCTGTCGTTTCAATTGAAACGTCAGTCGATTTAGACTGAGATGTCATAGAACACATACTATTCCATAGCGTAGCAATTCCTGTGTTAATTCGTCAATGTGAGGAATCGAGGGATATAGTACAGAAGGAATGGTGCATAGGAAAGGAGATACCCGTATCACAAAAGAAAATCCTGACGTTTCCATAGAAACGTTACTCGATTTAGATGGACAAGTCATAAAACATATAGTATTCCGTATAATCGCAATTTCGGTGTTAATTCGTGAATGTGAGGGAGCGAGGTATGCAGTAAAGAAGGAATAGTGCATCGGGAAGGAGATACTCGCATACGAAAAGAAAATCCTGTCGTCTCCATAGAAACGTTACTCGAATTAGAAGGAGAAAATTTCTGTGTTAATTCGTCAATGTGAAGGAGCGAGGGATGCAGTAAACAAGGAATAGTGCATCGGAAAGGAGATACTCGAATCCCATATGAAAATCCTGGCGTTTCAATTGAAACGTCACTCGATTTAGACTGAGATGTCATAGAACACATAGTATTCCATAGCGTAGCAATTTCTGTGTTAATTCGTCAATGTGAGGAATCGAGGGATGCAGTACAGAAGGAATGGTGCATAGGAAAGGAGATACCCGTATCCCAAAAGAAAATCCTGACGTTTCCATAGAAACGTTACTCGATTTAGATGGACAAGTCATAAAACATATAGTATTCCGTATAATCGCAATTTCAGTGTTAATTCGTGAGTGTGAGGGAGCCAGGGATGCAGTAAAGAAGGAATAGTGCCTCGGAAAGGAGATACTCGTATCCCAAAAGAAAATCCTGTCGTTTCCATAGAAACGTTACTCGATTTAGAAAGAGAAGTCATAGAACACATAGCATTCCATAGCGACGCAAATTCAGTGTTAATTCGTCAATGTGATCGAGCCAGGGATGCAGTAATGAAGGAATAGTGCATCGGAAATGAGATACTCGTATCCAAAAAGAAAATCCTATCGTTTCAATAGCAACGTTACTCGATTAATAAGGAGATGTCATAGAACGCATAGTATTTCAAGGCGACGCAATTTCTGTGTTAATTCGTCAATGTGATGGAGCGAAGTATGCAGTAAAGAAGGAATAGTATCCCAAAAGAAAATCCTGACGTTTCCATAGAAACGTTACTCGATTTATATGGAGAAGTCATAGAACCCATAGTATTTCATAGCGACGCAATTTCATTGTTAATTCGTCAATGTGAGAGAGCGAGGGATGCAGTAAAGAAGGAATAGTGCATCGGAAAGGAGATACACGTATACCAAAAGAAAATCCTGTCGTTTCCATAGAAACGTTACTCGTTTAGAAGGAGAAGTCATAGAACCCTTAGTATATCATAGCGACGCAATTTCTGTGTTAATTCGTCAATGTGAGGGAGCGAGGTATGCAGTAAAGAAGGAATAGTGCATCGGGAAGGAGATACTCGCATACGAAAAGAAAATCCTGTCGTTTCCATAGAAACGTTACTCGATTTAGAAGGAGAAGTCATAGAACACATAGTATTTTATAGCGACGCAATTTCTGTGTTAATTCGTCAATGAGAGGGAGCGAGGGATGCAGTAAAGAAGGAATAGTGCATCGGAAAGGGGATAGTCGTATCCCAAAAGAAAATCCTGACGTTTCCGTAGAAACGTAACTCGATTTAGAAGGAGATGTCATAGAACCCATTGTATTTCATAGCGACGCAATTTCTGCGTTAATTCGTCAATGTGAGGGAGCGAGGGATGCAGTAAAGAAGGAATAGTGCATCGGGAAGGAGATACTCGCATACGAAAAGAAAATCCTGTCGTTTCCATAGAAACGTTACTCGATTTAGGAGGAGAAGTCATAGAACACATAGTATTTTATAGCGACGCAATTTCATTGTTAATACGTCAATGTGAGGGAGCAAGGGATGCAGTAAAGACGGAATAGTGCCTCGGAAAGGAGATAGTCCAATCCTAAAAGAAATTCCTATAGTTTCCATAGAAACGTTACTCCATATAGAAGGAGAAGTTATAGAACCCATAGTATTTCATAGCGACGCAATTTCTGTGTTAATTCGTCAATGAGAGGGAGCGGGGGATGCAGTAATGAAGGAATAGTGCTTCGGTAAGGAAATACTCGTATACCAAAAGAAATTCCGATCGTTGCCATGGAAACGTTACTCGAATTAGAAGGAGAAGTCATAGAACCCATAGAATTTCATAGCGACGCAATATCTGTGTTAATTCCTCAATGTGAGGGGGTGAGGGATGCAGTAAAGAGGGAATAGTGCATCGGAAAGGAGATACTCGTATCCTAAAAGAAAATCCTGTCGTTTTCATGGAAACGTTACTCGAATTAGAAGGAGAAGTCATAGAACCCATAGTATTCCATAGCGACGCAATTTCTGTGTTAATTCGTTAATGTGAGGGAGCGAGGGATGCAGTAAAGAAGGAATAGTGCATCGGAAATGAGATACTCGTATCCCAAAAGGAAATCGTGTCGTTTCCATAGAAACGTTACTCGATTTAGAAGATGAAGTTATAGAACACATAGTATATCACTGTGACGCAAATTCTGTGTTAATTCGCGAATGTGAGGGAGCGAGGGATGCAGTAAAGAAGGAATAGTGCATCGGAAAGGAGATACATGTATCCCAAAAGAAAATCCTGTTGTCATAATAGAAACGTAAGTCGATTTAGAAGGAGATGTCATAGAACCAATAGTATTACATAGCGAAGCAATTTCTGTGTTAATTTGTCAATGTGAGGGTGCAAGGGATGCAGTTAAAGAGGAATAGTGCATCGGAAAGGAGGTACTCGTATCCAAAAAGAAAATCATGACGTTTCCATAGAAACGTTACTCGATTTAGAATGAAAGTCATAGAACCCATAGTGTTTCATAGCGCGGCCATTTCTTTGTTAATTAGTCAATGTGAGGGGGCGAGGGATACAGTAAAGAAGGAATAGTGCATCGGAAAGGAGATACTCGTATACCAAAAGAAAATCCTGTCGTTTATATAGAAACGTAATTCAATTTAGAAGGAGAATTCATAGAACCCACAGTCATTCATAGCGTCGCAAATTCTGTGCTTATTCGTCAATGTGAGGGAGCAAGGGATGCAGTACAGAAGGAATAGTGCATCGGAAAGGAGTTACTCGTATCCCAAAAGAAAATCCTGTCGTTTCCATAGAAACGTTACTCGATTTAGAAGGAGAAGTCATAGAACTCACTGTATTTCATAGCGACGCAATTTTTGTGTTAATTCGCCAATGTGGGGGAGCGAGGGATGCAGTAAAGAAGGAATAGTGCATCGGAAAGGTGATACTCGAATTGCAAAAAAAAAAAAAAAAAATTCTTTCGTTTCCATAGAAACGTTACTCGATTTAGAAGGAGAAGTCATAGAACACATAGTATTCCATAACGTCGCAGCTTCTGTGTTAATTCGTTAATGTGATGGAGCCAAGTATGCAGTAAAGAAGGAATATTGCATCGGAAAGGAGATACTCGTATCCCAAAGAAATAATCCTGTCGTTTCCATAGAAACGTTACTCGAATTAGAAGGAGAATATTTCTGTGTTAATTCGTCAATGTGAGAGAGCGAGGGTTGCAGTAAAGAAGGAATAGTGCATCGGAAAGGAGATACTCGTATACAAAAAGAAAATCCTGTCGTCTCCATAGAAACGTTATTCGTTTTAGAAGGAGAAGTCATAGAACCCATAGTATATCATAGCGACGCAATTTCTGTGTTAATTCGTCCAAGTGAGGGAGCGAGGGATGTAGTAAAGAGGGAAAAGTGCATCGGAAAGGAGATAGTCGTATACCAAAAGAAAATCCTGTCGTTTCCATAGAAACTTGACTCGATTTAGAAGGAGAACTCATAGAACCTACATTATTTCATAGCGACGCAATTTCTGTGTTAATTCGTCAATGTGAGGGAGCGAGGGATGCAGTAAAGAAGGAATAGTGCATCGGAAAGGAGACAGTCGTATCCCAAAAGAAATTCCTATAGTTTCCATAGAAACGTTACTCGATATAGTAGGAGAAGTTATAGAACCCATTGTATTTCATAGCGACGCAATATCTGTGTTAATTCGTCAATATGAGGGGGCGGGGGATACAGTAAAAAAGGAATACTGCAACAGAAAGGAGATACTCGTATCCCAAAAGAAAATCCTGTCGTTTCCGTAGAAACGTTACTCGATTTAGAAGGAGAAGTCATAGAAGACATAGCATCCGATAGCGACGCAAATTCAGTGTTAATTCGTTAATGTGAGGGAGCCAGGGATGCAATAATGAAGGAAAAGTGCATCGGAAATGAGATACTCGTATCCAAAAAGAAAATCCTTTCGTTTCAATAGCAACGTTACTCGATTAAGAAGTAGATGTCATAGAACCAACAGTATAACATAGCGACGCCATTTCTGTGTTAATTTCTCAAAGTGAGGGTGCGAGGGATGCAGTTAAAAAGGAATAGTGCATCGGAAGGGAGATATTCGTACACCAAATTAAAATCCTGTCGTTTCCGTCGAAACGCTACCCGATTTAGAAGGAGAAGTCATAGAACCCATAGTATTTCATAGCGATGCAATTTCTGTGTTAATTCGTCAATGTCAGGGAGCGAGAGATGCAGTAAAAAAGGACTAGTGAATCTCAAAGGAGATACTCATATCCAAAAAGAAAATCATGACGTTTCCATAGAAACGTTACTCGATTTAGAAGGAGAAGTCATTGAACGCATAGTATTTCATAGCGACGCAATTTCTGTGTTAATTCGTCAATGTGAGGGATCGAGGGATGCAGTACAGAAGGAATGGTGCATCGGAAAGGAGATACTCGTATACCAAATTAAAATCCTGTCGTTTCCATCGAAACGTTACCCGATTTAGAAGGAGAAGTCATAGAACCCATAGTATTTCATAGCGATGCAATTTCTGTGTTAATTCGTCAATGTCAGGGAGCGAGAGATGCAGTAAAAAAGGACTAGTGAATCTCAAAGGAGATACTCATATCCAAAAAGAAAATCCTGTCGTTTCCATAGAAACGTTACTCCATTTAGAAGGAATAGTCATAGAACCCGTACTATTCCATAGCGACGCGATATATGTGCTTATTCGTCAATGTGAGGGAACGAGCGATGCAGTAAGGAAGGAATAGTGCATCGGAAAGGAGATACTCGTATCCCAAAAGAAAATCCTGACGTTTCTAGAGTAACGTTACTCGATTTATAAGGAGAAGTCATAGAACCCATAGTATATCACAGCGACGCAATTATATTGTTAATTCGTCAATGTGAGGGAGCGAGGGTTGCAGGAAAGAAGGAATAGTGCATCGGAAAGGGGATACTCGTATCCCAAAAGAAAATCCTGTCGTTTCAATAGAAACGTTACACGATTTAGAAGGAGAAGTTATAGAACCCATAGTATATCATAGCGACACAATTTCTGTGCTAATTTCTCAATGTGAGGGAGCGAGGGATGCAGTAAAGAAGGAATAGTGCATCGGTAAAGAGATACTCGCATCCCAAAAGAAAATCCTGTCGTTTCCATAGAAACGTTACTCGATTTAGAAGGAGAAGTCATAAAACACATAGTCATCCGTAGAGTCGTAATTTCGGTGTTAATTCGTGAATGTGAGGGGGCCAGGGATGCAGTAAAGAAGGAATTGTGCATCGGAAAGGAGATACCCGTATACCAAAAGAAAATCCTGTCGTTTCCATAGAAACGTTACTCGATTTAGAAGGAGAAGTCATAAAACACATAGTATTTCATAGCGACGCAATTTCTCTGTTAATTCGTCAATGTGAGGGAGCCTGGGATATAGTTTAGAAGTAATAGTGCATCGGAAAGAGATACTCGTATACCAAAAGAAAATCCTTTCGTTTCCGTAGAAACGTAACTCGATTTAGAAGGAGAAGTCATAGAACCCATACTATTTCATAGCGACGCAATTTCTGTGTTAATTCGTCAATGTGAGGGAGCGAGGGATGCAGTAAAGATGGAATAGTGCATCGGAAAAGAGATACTCGTATACCAAAAGAAAATCCTGTCCTTTCCATAGAAACGTTACTCGATTTAGAAGGAGATGTCATTGAACCCATAGTATTTCATAGCGACACAATTTCTGTGCTAATTTCTCATTGTGAAGGAGCGAGGGATGCAGTAAAGAATAAATAATGCATCGGAAAAGAGATACTCGTATCCCAAAAGAAAATCCTGTAGTTTCCGTAGAAACGTTACTCGATTTAGAAGAAGTAGTCATAGAACTCATATTATTTCATAGCGACGCAATTTTATTGTGAATTCGTCAATCTGAGGGGCGAGGGTTGCAGGAAAGAAGGAATAGTGCATCGGAAAGGAGATACTCGTATCAGAAAAGAAAACCCTCTCGTTTCAATAGAATCGTTACACGATTTAGAAGGAGATGACATAGAACCAATGGTATTTCATAGCGACGCAATTTCCGTGTTAATTTGCCAACGTGAGGGAGCGAGGAATGCAGTTAAGACGGAATAGTGCATCGGAGAGGAGATACTCGTATACCAAAATAAGGCGTGTCGTTTCCATAGAAACGTTACTCGATTTAGAAGGAGAAGTCATAGATCTCATAGTATTTCATAGCGACACAATTTCTGTGTTAATTCGTAAATGTGAGGGAGCGAGGGAAGCAGTACAGAAGGAATAGTGCTTCAGAAAGGAGATACTCGTATCCCAAAGAAAATCCTGTCGTTTCCATAGAAACGTTACTCATTTTAGGAGGACAAGTCATAGAGCACATAGTATTTCATAGCGACGCAATTTCATTGTTAATTCGTCAATGTGTGGGAGCGAGATATGCAGTAATGAAGGAATATTGCATCGGAAAGGAGATAGTCGTATCCCAAAAGAAAATCCTGTCGTTTCCATAGAAACGTTACTCGATTTAGAAGGAGAAGACACAGAACAGATAGTATTCCATAGCGTCGCAATTTCTGTGTTAATTCGTCAATGTGAGGGAGCGAGGGATGCAGTAAAGAAGGAATAGTGCATCGGAAAGGAGATACTCGTATCCCAAAAGAAAATCCTGTCGTTTCCATAGAAACGTTAATGGATTTAGAAGAAGAAGTTATAGAACCCATAGTATTTCATAGCGACGCAATTTTATTGTGAATTCGTCAATCTGAGGGAGCGTGGGTTGCTGGAAAGAAGGAATAGTGCATCGGAAAGGAGATACTCGTATCACAAAAGAAAATCCTGTCGTTTCCATAGAAACGTTACTCGATTTAGATGAAGAAGTCATAGAACCCATAGTATTTCATAGCGACGCAATTTTATTGTGAATTCGTCAATCTGAGGGAGCGAGGGTTGCTGGAAAGAAGGAATAGTGCATCGGAAAGGAGATACTCGTATCACAAAAGAAAATCCGATCGTTTCAATAGAATCGCTACACGACTTAGAAGGAGAAGTTATAGAACCCATAGTATTTCATAGCGACACATTTTCTGTGCTAATTTCTCAATGTGATGGAGCGAGGGATGCAGTAAAGAAGGAATAGTGCATCGGAAAAGAGATACTCGTATCCCAAAAGAAAATCCTGTTGTTTCCATTGAAACGTTACTCGATATAGAAGGAGAAGTCATAGAACACATAGTATTCCATAGCGTCGCAATTTCTGTGTTAATTCGTCAATGTGAGGGAGCCAGGGATGCAGTAAAGAAGGAATAGTGCATCGGAAAGGAGATACTCGTATCCCAAAAGAAAATCTGGTCGTTTTCGTAGAAACGTAACTCAATTTAGAAGGAGAAGTCATAGAACCCATAGTATTGCATAGCGACGCCATTTCAGTGTTAATTCGTCAATGTGAGGGAGCAAGGGATGCAGTAAAGAAGGAATGGTGCATCGGAAAGGAGATACTCGTATACGAAAAGAAAATCCTTCCGTTTCAATAGAAACGTTACTCGATTTAGAAGAAGTCATAGAACCCATAGAATTCCATAGCGACGCAATTTCTGTGTTAATTCGTCAATGTGAGTGTGCGAATGATGCAGTAAAGAAGGCATAGTGCATCGGAAAGTATATATTTATTTATTTATTTATGCATTTATTTTACCTGGCAAGATTAAGGCCTCCAGGCCCTCTCTTACACCTAACCAGGCATACTCAGATTCAACAAATTTCAGTGTCTACAGAAAATTAGGACATATAACATGTTAAACAGTATTAATGTTAAAGAAAAAAATAGAGATTATAAAAGTAGTACAATGATAATTATAATAATCAAATAATAATTATAACAATCAAGAATAATAAAAATAATAATAATAATGATAATAATAATAGTAATAATGACTATGTATATGAAAGTAAACATATTTTTCTTTTATGAGTGTTAGTCCTATTGCTAGTTGGGAATTTACTCGTTATATTCTTGCAGCTTGTGAGTTATTCTCATCAAGCAGAGACATAAGACGATGGAATGGGGTGAAAGAGATATAGAAGAGGTAGATAGGTTAGAGGAAGAGAAATAGAATGGTAAAATTCGAAGCTATGATGGAGAGGAGAAAGAAAAAGATGAGGGGGGGCACAACAATGGTGGCTATACCGTCCCTAATATGTAAGTCTTAAGTTCCTTCTTGAATGTTGAGTGGTTTTGGATAAGACGCAGATCACAGGGGAGCGCGTTCCATAGTCGTATGGCTGAGATGGAGAATGACACGGAGAAAGATTTTGTTTTATGTAAAGGTACAGCCAAGATGCTAGACGTATCCGATCTGGTATTGCGATTGTGGAATGATGATAGGTGTTTAATGTGAGAAGATAAGTATTTGGGGCACCAGTGGCTAAGAAATCGATGAAGTAAGCACATCGTGTGGAGATCGCGTGCCTTATGTGGGCGTATCCAACCTAGCTGGGAGTATGAAGGACTGATATGATCATACAACCGTATGTTGCATACGTATCTAACACAAGCATTCATCACTAGCTCGAGGCATCTCGAATTTTCATTATTTGTGCCATGTTGAACTACATCACAGTAGTAAAGATTAGGCAAGACTAGTGTTTGGACTAATTTTTGTTTAACATGGGTTGGAAATATTTTTCTAAATTTTTGAATTGCATGTAGGGAGGAGAGCAATTTCCGGCAAGCTGTGACTGTTTGTTCTTCCCAGTTTAGGTGTTCATCCAAGATTATTCCAAGGTCTTTTACTGTTTTTTGGTATGGTAGTTGGGTACCATTGAGGAGTATTTGAGGGACTGTTTCGCGAAAGTATCGACTGATTAACTTTGGATGAGATATAAGTATGACCTGGGATTTCTTCGGGTTTAGTTTCAGACCTAGGTTCTGTGCCCATCGAGAAACAGAGCAAAGATCTGCGTTCATACTCGCTACTGCGTCAGCAATGTTCTTGGGGCTTGCACTTATGTACAGTTGGATGTCGTCGGCATACAGATGGTAGTTGCAGGAGTGAATCACTGAAGAAATATCATTAATGTACAGTGAGAAGAGTAATGGACCAAGGACGGAGCCTTGGGGAACTCCAGAGCGCACGTTTTTCCATGATGACTTTTCCGACCCACAAATGACTTGTTGCCTTCTGTTTTTGAGGTAGCTGTCGAACCAGTGTATTGCGCAGTTTGAGAAATTCAGCTGCTTCATTTTAATTAGTAATATATCAAAGTCAACTGTATCAAAAGCCTTGCTAAAGTCAAGCAGTGTTAGGATGGTAGCTTCACGTCTGTCCATAGCATGTTTAATGTCATCAGTTACTTTGATTAATGCAGTTGCTGTACTATGGTGCTTTCGAAAGCCTGACTGATATTTGTCGTGGATGTTATGAGTTTTGAGGTAATCCGTCAGCTGTTCATGGACGATGTGTTCTAGGGCTTTAGATATTGCAGGAAGTATGCTGATCGGCCTGTAGTCACCTGGCGACTTAGGGTTGTCAGTCTTGGGTATAGGTTGAATTAAGCTTTGCTTCCACTCAGTAGGATATGTACTACTGACAAGAGACAGGTTGAAGATGTCTGTGATAACTGGGGTAATAGTGTTTACGACGTTCTTAATCATGCCAATGCTCACTCCATCATTTCCTACTGCCTCGGAAGAGATTCTCATAATTGCCTTGTGTACTGTGCCGGTAGTGACATGTTTTAGGAAAAACTTGTCTCTCGAGAGATTGATATCTTGGGGCTCGTAATTTGTCGCTGCGTGGCAGTTTACGGCTGTTGAGAAGAAAACGTTTAATTCTTCTGCAGACGCTTGATAAACAGCGTCAGATCTTCGCTTCCCTATACCGAAACTGCGCAGCTTTTTCCACAGTGCAGCAGGTTTTGATATGCCGCATACGACAGAGCGGGCATGTCTGAATTTGGCATTCCTCACGCTTTGCTTGGTTCTATTTCGGAGTTTCCTATAAGCTTCGTACGCCTCGGGAGTTGGGTTACGCTTGAAGGACCTATGTGCAGCATCACGTTCATTCATTAACTGGCGTAATGCAGTGGTGAGCCACGGAGCGGGAGCTCTCTTTAACTTGACAGTGCGTTGAGGAGCATGTTTATCATACAGTGCAATAATTTTGCGACATAATTCCCGAATTTTTCCGTCTAAAGTCGGTTCATTGCTTATATCATGCCAAGGGATGTCTGAGCAATCCTTTTGAAGAGCGTCATGGTTAACATTTTTTAGGTTTCTGTAGGTTACCAGGTGAGATTTTTCTTTGGTAGTATGTACTGAGTAATTTAAGAAAATCACGTCATGAGCAGAGAGTCCTGGAGCGGATGTCTGATATACTCGTATCCCAAACGAAAATCCTGTGGTTTCAATATAAACGTTACTCGATATAGAAGGAGAAGTCATAAGAAAAAGATAGTATTCCATAGCGTCGCAATTTCTGTGTTAATTCGTCAATGTGAGGGAGCCAGGGATGCAGTAAATAAGAAATAATACATCGGAAAGGAGATACTCGTATCCCAAAAGAAATTCCTGTCGTTTCCATAGATACTTTACTCGATTTAGAAGGAGATTTCATAGAACCAATGGTATTTCATAGCGACGCAATTTCCGTGTTAATTTGCCAACGTGAGGGAGCAAGGATGCAGTTAAGAGGGAATAGTGCATCGGAAAGGAGATACTCGTATCCCAAAAATATATCCTGTCGTTTGCATAGAAACGTCACTCGATTTAGAAGGGGAAGTCTTAGAACCCATAGTATTTCATAGCGATGCAAAATCTGTGTTAATTCGTCAATGTGAGGGATCGAGGGAAGCAGTAAAGAAGGAATAGTGCATCGGAAAGGAGATACTCGTATCACAAAAGAAAATCCTGTCGTTTCCATAGAAACGTTACTCGATTTAGAAGAAGAAGTCATAGAACCCATAGTATTTCATAGCGACGCAATTTTACTGTGAATTCGTCAATCTGAGGAAGCGAGGGTTGCTGGAAAGAAGGAATAGTGCATCGGAAAGGAGATACTCGCACCACAAATGAAAATCCTGTCGTTTCAATAGAATCGTAACTCGATTTAGAAGGTGAAGACATAGAACACATAGTATTTCATAGCGACGCAATTTCTGTGTTAATTCGTCAATGTGAGGGAGCGAGGGATGCAGTTAAGAAGGAATAGTGCATCGGAAAGAAGATACTCGTATACCAAAAGAAATTCCTGTCGTTTCCATAGAAACGTTACTCGATTTAGAAGGACAAGTCATAAAAGCCATAGTATTTCATAGCGACGCAATTTTTGAGTTAATTCGTCAGTGTGAGGGAGCCTGGGATGCAGTAAAGAAGGAAAAGGGCATCGGAAAGGACATAGTCGTATCCCAAAAGAAAATCCTGTCGTTTCCATAGAAACGTTACTCTATTTAGAAGAAGAAGTCATAGAACCCATTGTATGTCATAGCGACGCAATTTCTGTGCTTATTCGTCAATATGAGGGAACGAGGGATGCAGTAAAGTAGGAATAGTGCATCGGAAAGGAGACACTCGTTTCCCAAAAATATATCCTGTCGTTTGCATAGAAACGTCACTCGATTTAGAAGGGGAAGTCTTAGAACCCATAGTATTTCATAGCGATGCAAAATCTGTGTTAATTCGTCAATGTGAGGGATCGAGGGATGCAGTAAAGAAGAAATAGTGCATCGGAAAGGAGATACTCGTATCACAAAAGAAAATCCTGTCGTTTCCATAGAAACGTTACTCGATTTAGAAGGAGAAGTCATAGAACACATAGTATTTCATAGCGACGCAATTTCTGTGCTAATTCGTCAATGTGAGGGAGCGAGGGATGCAATTAAGAAGGAATAGTGCATCGGAAAGGAGATACTCGTATCACAAAAGAAAATCCTGTCGTTTCCATAGAAACGTTACTCGATTTAGAAGGAGAAGTCATAGAACACATAGTATTTCATAGCGACGCAATTTCTGTGCTTATTCGTCAATATGAGGGAACGAGGGATGCAGTAAAGTAGGAATAGTGCATCGGAAAGGAGACACTCGTTTCCCAAAAATATATCCTGTCGTTTGCATACAAACGTCACTCGATTTAGAAGGGGAAGTCTTAGAACCCATAGTATTTCATAGCGATGCAAAATCTGTGTTAATTCGTCAATGTGAGGGATCGAGGGATGCAGTAAAGAAGAAATAGTGCATCGGAAAGGAGATACTCGTATCACAAAAGAAAATCCTGTCGTTTCCATAGAAACGTTACTCGATTTAGAAGGAGAAGTCATAGAACACATAGTATTTCATAGCGACGCAATTTCTGTGCTAATTCGTCAATGTGAGGGAGCGAGGGATGCAATTAAGAAGGAATAGTGCATCGGAAAGGAGATACTCGTATCACAAAAGAAAATCCTGTCGTTTCCATAGAAACGTTACTCGATTTAGAAGGAGAAGTCATAGAACACATAGTATTTCATAGCGACGCAATTTCTGTGCTAATTCGTCAATGTGAGGGAGCGAGGGATGCAATTAAGAAGGAATAGTGCATCGGAAAGGAGATACTCGTATCACAAAAGAAAATCCTGTCGTTTCCATAGAAACGTTACTCGATTTAGAAGAAGAAGTCATAGAACCCATAGTATTTCATAGCGACGCAATTTTACTGTGAATTCGTCAATCTGAGGAAGCGAGGGTTGCTGGAAAGAAGGAATAGTGCATCGGAAAGGAGATACTCGCACCACAAATGAAAATCCTGTCGTTTCAATAGAATCGTAACTCGATTTAGAAGGTGAAGACATAGAACACATAGTATTTCATAGCGACGCAATTTCTGTGTTAATTCGTCAATGTGAGGGAGCGAGGGATGCAGTTAAGAAGGAATAGTGCATCGGAAAGAAGATACTCGTATACCAAAAGAAATTCCTGTCGTTTCCATAGATACGTTACTCGATTTAGAAGGAGATTTCATAGAACCAATGGTATTCCATAGCGACGAAAATTCCGTGTTAATTTGCCAACGTGAGGGAGCGAAGAATGCAGTTAAGAGGGAATAGTGCATCGGAAAGGAGATACTCCTATCCCAATGGAAAATCCTGACGTTTCCATAGAAACGTTACTCGATTTAGAAGGAGGAGTCATAGAACCCATAGTATTTCATAGCGACACAATTTCTGTGTTAATTCGTCAATGTGAGGGAGCGAGGGAAGCAGTAAAGAAAGAATAGTGCATCGGAAAGGAGATACTCGTATACCAAAAGAAAATCCTGTCGTTGCCATAGAAACGTTACTCGATTAAGAAGGAGAAATCATAGAACTCATAGTATTTCATAGCGATGCAAAATCTGTGTTAATTCGTCAATGTGAGTGAGCGAGGGATGCAGTAATGAAGGAATTGTGCATCGGAAAGGAGATAGTCGTATCCCAAAAGAAAATCCTGTCGTTTCCATAGAAACGTTACTCGATTTAGAAGGAGAAGTCATAGAACACATAGTATTTCATAGCGACGCAATTTCTGTGCTAATTCGTCAATGTGAGGGAGCGAGGGATGCAATTAAGAAGGAATAGTGCATCGGAAAGGAGATACTCGTATACCAAAAGAAAATCTTGTCGTTTCCATAGAAACGTTACTCGATTTAGAAGGAGAAGTCATAGAAGCCATAGTATTTCATAGCGACGCAATTTTTGAGATAATTCGTCAGTGTGAGGTAGCCTGGGATGCAGTAAAGAAGGAAAAGGGCATCGATAAGGAGATAGTCGTATCCCAAAAGAAAATCCTGTCGTTTCCATAGAAACGTTCCTCGATTTAGAAGAAGAAGTCATAGGACCCATTGTATTTCATAGCGACGCAATTTCTGTGCTTATTCGTCAATGTGAGGCAACGAGAGATGCAGTAATGTAGGAATAGTGCATCGGAAAGGACACACTCGTATCCCAAAAATATATCCTGTCGTTTGCATAGAAACGTCACTTGATTTAGAAGGAGAAGTCATAGAACCCATAGTATTTCATAGCGACGCAATTTATGAGCTAATTCGTCAATGTGAGAGAGCCTGGAATGCAGTAAAGAAGGAATAGGGCATCGGAAAGGAGATACTCGTATCCCAAAAGAAAATCTTGTTGTTTAAATAGAAACGTTACTCGATTTAGAAGGAGAAGTCATAGAACACATAGTAGTCCATAGCGTCGCAATTTCTGTGTTAATTCGTCAATGTGAGGGAGCCAGGGATGCAGTAAAGAAGGAATAGTGCATCGGAAAGGAGATACTCGTATACCAAAAGAAAATCCTTTCGTTTCAATAGAGACGTTACTCTATTTAGAAGGGGAAGTCATAGAACCCATAGAATTCCATAGCGACGCACTTTCTGTGTTAATTCGTCAATCTGAGGGAGCGAGGGATGCAGTAAAGAAGGAATAGTGCATCGGAAAGGAGATACTCAAATCCCAAAGAAAATCCTGTCGTTTCCATAGAAACGTTACTCTTTTTAGGAGGACAAGTCATAGCACACATAGTATTTCATAGCGACGCAATTTCATTGTTAATTCGTCAATGTGTGGAAGCGACATTTGCAGTATAGTAGGAATAGTTCATCGGAAAGGAGATACTCGTATCCCAAAAGAAAATCCTGTCGTTTCCATAGAAACGTTACTCGATTTAGAAGGAGAAGTCACAGAACAGATAGTATTCCATAGCGTCGCTATTTCTGTGTTAATTCGTCAATGTGAGGGAGCGAGGGATGCAGTAAAGAAGGCATAGTGCATCGGAATGGAGATACTCGTATCCCAAAAGAAATTCCTAGCGTTTCCATAGAAACGTTACTCGATTTAGAAGGAGAAGTCATAGAACCCGTAGTATTTCATAGCGACGCAATTTCTGTGTTAATTCGTCAATGTGAGGGAGCGAGGGATGCAGTAAAGAAGGAATAGTGCATCGGAAAGGAGATGCTCGTATCCCAAAGAAAATCCTGTCGTTTCCGTAGAAACGTAACTCGATTTAGAACGAGAAGTCTTGGAACCCACAGTATTTCATATCGACGCCATTTCTGTGTTATTTCGTCAATGTGAGGGAGCGAGGGATGCAGTAATGAAGGAATAGTGCATCGGAAAGGAGTTACTCGTATACCAAAAGAAAATCTTGTCGTTTCAATAGAAACGTTACTCGATTTAGAAGGAGAAGTCATAGAACACATAGTATTTCACAGCGACACAATTTCATTGTTAATTCGTCAATGTGAGGGAGCGAGGGATGCAGTAAAGAAGGCATAGTGCATCGGAAAGGAGATACTCGTATCCCAAAAGAAAATCTTGTCGTTTAAATAGAAACATTACTCGATTTAGAAGGAGAAGTCATAGAACACGTAGTATTTCATAGCGACGCAATTTCTGTGTTAATTCGTCAATGTGAGGGAGCGTGGGATGCAGTAAAGAAAGAATAGTGCATCGGAAAGGAGATGCTCGGATCCCAAAGAAAATCCTGTCGTTTCCGTAGAAACGTAACTCGATTTAGAACGAGAAGTCTTGGAACCCATAGTATTTCATATCGACGCCATTTCTGTGTTATTTCGTCAATGTGAGGGAGCGAGGGATGCAGTAATGAAGGAATAGTGCATCGCAAAGGAGATACTCGTATCCCAAAAGAAAATCCTGTCGTTTCCATAGAAACGTTACTCGATTTAGAAGGAGAAGACACAGAACAGATAGTATTCCATAGCGTCGCAATTTCTGTGTTAATTCGTCAATGTGAGGGAGCGAGGGATGCAGTAAAGAAGGCATAGTGCATCGGAAAGGAGATACTCGTATCCCAAAAGAAATTCCTAGCGTTTCCATAGAAACGTTACTCGATTTAGAAGGAGAAGTCATAGAAAACGTAGTATTTCATAGTGACGCAATTTCTGTGTTAATTCGTCAATGTGAGGGAGCGGGGGATGCAGTAAAGAAGGAATAGTGCATCGGAAAGGAGATGCTCGTATCCAAAAGAAAATCCTGTCGTTTCCGTAGAAACGTAACTCGATTTAGAACGAGAAGTCTTGGAACCCATAGTATTTCATATCGACGCCATTTCTGTGTTATTTCGTCAATGTGAGGGAGCGAGGGATGCAGTAATGAAGGAGTAGTGCATCGGAAAGGAGACACTCGTATCCCAAAAGAAATTCCTAGCGTTTCCATAGAAACGTTACTCGATTTAGAAGGAGAAGTCACAGAACAGATAGTATTCCATAGCGTCGCAATTTCTGTGTTAATTCGTCAATGTGAGGGAGCGAGGGATGCAGTAAAGAAGGAATAGTGCATCGGAAATGAGATACTCGTATCCCAAAAGAAAATCTTTTCGTTTCCATAGAAATGTTACTCGATTTAAAAAAAGACGTTATAGAACCCATAGTGTATCACTGTGACGCAAATTCTGTGATAATTCGCCAATGAGAAGGAGCGAGGGATGCAGTAAACAAGGAATAGTGCATCGGAAAGGAGATACCCGTATCACAAAGGAAAATCCTGTCGTTTCCGTAGAAACGTAACTCGATTTAGAAGGAGAAGTCATAGAACCCATAGTATTTCATTACGACGCCATTTCAGTGTTAATTCGTCAATGTGAGGGAGCAAGGGATGCAGTAAAGAAGGAATAGTGCATCGGAAAGGAGATACTCGTATCCCAAAAGAAATTCCTAGCGTTTCCATAGAAAAGCTACTCGATTTAGAAGGAGAAGTCATAGAACCCGTAGTATTTCATAGCGACGCAATTTCCGTGTTATTTTGCCAACGTGAGGGAGCGAGGAATGCAGTTAAGAGGGAATAGTGCATCGGAAAGGAGATACTCGTTTCCCAATAGAAAATCCTGACGTTTCCATAGAAACGTTACACGACTTAGAAGGAGGAGTCATAGAACCCATAGTTTTTCATAGCGACACAAATTCTGTGTTAATTCGTCAATGTGAGGGAGCGAGGGAAGCAGTAAAGAAGGAATAGTGCTTCGGAAAGGAGATACTCGTATACCAAAAGAAAATCCTGTCATTTCCATAGAAACGTTACTCGATTTAGATGGAGAAGTCATAGATGTCATAGTATTTCATAGCGACGCAATTTCTGTGTTAATTCGTCAATGTAAGGGAGCGAGGGATGCAGTAAAGAAGGAATTGTGCATCGGAAAGGAGTTAGTCGTATCCCAAAAGCAAATCCTGTCGTTTCCACAGAAACAATTCTCGATGTAGAAGGAGAAGTCATAGAACCGATAGTATTTCATACCGACGCAATTTCTGTGCTTATTCGTCAATGTGAGGGAACGAGGGGTGCAGTAAAGAAGGAATAGTTCAGCGGAAAGGAGATACTCGTATCCCAATGAAAATAATGTCGTTTCCATAGAAACGTTACTCATTTTAGGAGGACAAGTCATTGAACACATAGTATTTCATAGCGACGACATTTCATTGTTAATTCGTCAATGTGTGGGAGCGCGATATGCAGTAAAGAAGGAATAGTGCATCGGAAAGGAGATAGTCGTATCCCAAAGGAAAATACTGTCGTTTCCATAGAAACGTTACTCGATTTAGAAGGAGAAGCGGCAGAACAGATACTATTCCATAGCGTCGCAATATCTGTGTTAATTCGTCAATCTGAGGGAGCGAGGGATGCAATAAAGAAGGAATAGTGCATCGGAAAGGAGATACTCGTAACCCAAAAGTATATCCTGACGTTTGCATAGAAACGTCACTCGATTTAGAAGGAGAAGTCTTAGAACCCATAGTATTTCATAGCGACGCTAATTCTGTGTTAATTCGTCAATGTGAGGGATCGAGGCATGCAGTAAAGAAGGAATAGTGCATCGGAAAGGAGATGCTCGTATCCCAAAGAAAATCCTGTCGTTTCCGTATAAACGTAACTCGATTTAGAACGAGAAGTCTTGGAACCCATAGTATTTCATAGCGACGCCATTTCTGTGTTAATTGGTCAATGTGAGGGAGCTAGGGATGCAGTAAAGAAGGAATAGTGCATCGGAAAAGAGATACCCGTATCCCAAAAGAAAATCCTGTCGTTTAATTAGAAACGTTATTCGATTTAAGGAGAAGTCATAGAACCAATAGTATTTCATAGCGACGCAAATTCTGTGCTTATTCGTTAATGTGAGGGACGACGGATGCAGCAAAGAAGAAATAGTGCATCGGAAAAAAGATACACGTATCCCAAAAGAAAATCCTGTCGTTTCCGTAGAAACGTTACTCGATTTAGAAGGAGAAGTCATAGAGCGCATAGTATTTCATAGCGACGCAATTTTATTGTGAACTCGTCAATATGAGGGAGCGAGGGTTGCAGGAAAGAAGGAATAGTTCATCGGAAAGGAGATACTCGTATCACAAAAGAAAATCCTGTCGTTTCAATAGAATCGTTACACGATTTAGAAGGAGAAGTTATAGAACCCATAGCATGTCATAGCGACACAATTTCTGTGCTAATTTCTCAATGTGAGGGAGCGAGGGATGCAGTAAAGAAGGAATAGTGCACCGGAAAGGAGATACTCGTACCCCAATAAAAAATCCTGACGTTTCCATAGGAACGTTACTCGATTTGGAAGGAGGAGTCATAGAACCCTTAGTAATTCATAGCGACACAATTTTTGTGTTAATTCGTCAATGTGAGGGGGCTAGCGAAGCAGTAAAGAAGTAATAGTGCTTCGGAAATGAGATACTCGTATACAAAAAGAAAATCCTCTCATTTCCATAGAAACGTAACTCGATTTGGAAGGAGGAGTCATAGAACCCATTGTAATTCATAGCGACACAATTTCTGTGTTAATTCGTCAATGTGAGGGAGCGAGGGATGCAGTAAAGAAGGAATAGTGCATCGGAAAGGAGATACTCAAATCCCAAAGAAAATCCTGTCGTTTCCATAGAAACGTTACTCTTTTTAGGAGGACAAGTCATAGCACACATAGTATTTCATAGCGACGCAATTTCATTGTTAATTCGTCAATGTGTGGAAGCGATATTTGCAGTATAGTAGGAATAGTTCATCGGAAAGGAGATACTCGTATCCCAAAAGAAAATCCTGTCGTTTCCATAGAAACGTGACTCGATTTAGAAGGAGAAGTCACAGAACAGATAGTATTCCATAGCGTCGCAATTTCTGTGTTAATTCGTCAATGTGAGGGAGCGAGGGATGCAGTAAAGAAGGCATAGTGCATCGGAATGGAGATACTCGTATCCCAAAAGAAATTCCTAGCGTTTCCATAGAAAAGCTACTCGATTTAGAAGGAGAAGTCATAGAACCCGTAGTATTTCATAGCGACGCAATTTCTGTGTTAATTCGTCAATGTGAGGGAGCGAGGGATGCAGTAAAGAAGGAATAGTGCATCGGAAAGGAGATGCTCGTATCCCAAAGAAAATCCTGTCGTTTCCGTAGAAACGTAACTCGATTTAGAACGAGAAGTCTTGGAACCCACAGTATTTCATATCGACTCCATTTCTGTGTTATTTCGTCAATGTGATGGAGCGAGGGATGCAGTAATGAAGGAATAGTGCATCGGAAAGGAGTTACTCGTATACCAAAAGGAAATCTTGTCGTTTCAATAGAAACGTTACTCGATTTAGAAGGAGAAGTCATAGAACACATAGTATTTCACAGCGACACAATTTCATTGTTAATTCGTCAATGTGAGGGAGCGAGGGATGCAGTAAAGAAGGCATAGTGCATCGGAAAGGAGATACTCGTATCCCAAAAGAAAATCTTGTCGTTTAAATTGAAACGTTACTCGGTTTAGAAGGAGAAGTCATAGAACACGTAGTATTTCATAGCGACCCAATTTCTGTGTTAATTCGTCAATGTGAGGGAGCGTGGGATGCAGTAAAGAAGGAATAGTGCATCGGAAAGGAGATGCTCGTATCCCAAAGAAAATCCTGTCGTTTCCGTAGAAACGTAACTCGATTTAGAACGAGAAGTCTTGGAACCCATAGTATTTCATATCGACGCCATGTCTGTGTTATTTCGTCAATGTGAGGGAGCGAGGGATGCAGTAATGAAAGAATAGTGCATCGGAAAGGAGATACTCGTATCCCAAAAGAAAATCCTGTCGTTTCCATAGAAACGTTACTCGATTTAGAAGGAGAAGTCACAGAACAGATAGTATTCCATAGCGTCGCAATTTCTGTGTTAATTCGTCAATGTGAGGGAGCGAGGGATGCAGTAAAGAAGGCATAGTGCAGCGGAAAGGAGATACTCGTATCCCAAAAGAAATTCCTAGCGTTTCCATAGAAACGTTACTCGATTTAGAAGGAGAAGTCATAGAACACGTAGTATTTCATAGTGACGCAATTTCTGTGTTAATTCGTCAATGTGAGGGAGCGAGGGATGCAGTAAACAAGGAATAGTGCATCGGAAAGGAGATACCCGTATCACATACGAAAATCCTGTTGTTTCCACAGAAACGTGAGTCGATTTAAAAGGAGATGTCATAGAACCAATAGTCTTACATAGCGACGCAATTTCTGCGTTAATTTGTCAATGTAAGGGGGCGAGGGATGCAGTTAAAAAGGAATAGTGCATCGGAAAGGATATACTCGAATCCCAAAAGAAAATCATGACGTTTCCATAGAAACGTTACTCGATTTAGAAGGAGAAGTCATAGAACCCATAGTATTTCATAGCGACGCCATTTCTGTGTTAATTGGTCAATGTGAGGGAGCTAGGGATGCAGTAAAGAAGGAATAGTACATCGGAAAAGAGATACCCGTATCCCAAAAGAAAATCCTGTCGTTTAAATAGAAACATTATTCGATTTAGAAGGAGAAGTCATAGAACCAATATTATTTCAAAGCGACGAAATTCTGTGCTTATTCGTCAATGTGAGGGACGAAGGATGCAGTAAAGAAGAAATAGTGCATCGGAAAAGAGATACACGTATCCCAAAAGAAAATCCTGTCGTTTCCGTAGAAACGTTACTCGATTTAGAAGGAGAAGTCATAGAGCGCATAGTATTTCATAGCGACGCAATTTTATTGTGAATTCGTCAATAATAGGGAGCGAGGGTTGCAGGAAAGAAGGAATAGTTCATCGGAAAGGAGATAGTCGTATCACAAAAGAAAATCCTGTCGTTTCAATAGAATCGTTACACGATTTAGAAGGAGAAGTTATAGAACCCATAGCATGTCACAGCGACACAATTTCTGTGCTAATTTCTCAATGTGAGGGAGCGAGGGATGCAGTAAAGAAGGAATAGTGCACCGGAAAGGAGATACTCGTATCCCAATAGAAAATCCTGACGTTTCCATAGAAACGTTACTCGATTTGGAAGGAGGAGTCATAGAACCCATAGTAATTCATAGCGACACAATTTGTGTGTTAATTCGTCAATGTGAGGGGGCGAGCGAAGCAGTAAAGAAGGAATAGTGCTTCGGAAATGAGATACTCGTATGCCAAAAGAAAATCCTGTCATTTCCATAGAAACGTAAGTCGATTTAGAAGGAGAAGTCATAGAACTCATAGTATATCATAACGACGCAATTTCTGTGTTAATTCGTCAATGTGAGGGAGCGAGGGATGCAGTAAAGAAGGAATAGTGCATCGGAAAGGAGATACTCAAATCCCAAAGAAAATCCTGTCGTTTCCATAGAAACGTTACTCTTTTTAGGAGGACAAGTCATAGCACACATAGTATTTTCATTGCGACGCAATTTCATTGTTAATTCGTCAATGTGTGGAAGCGACATTTGCAGTATAGTAGGAATAGTTCATCGGAAAGGAGATACTCGTATCCCAAAAGAAAATACTGTCGTTTCCATAGAAACGTTACTCGATTTAGAAGGAGAAGTCTTGGAACACACAGTATTTCATATCGACGCCATTTCTGTGTTATTTCGTCAATGTGAGGGAGCGAGGGATGCAGTAATGAAGGAATAGTGCATCGGAAAGGAGTTACTCGTATACCAAAAGAAAATCTTGTCGTTTAAATAGAAACGTTACTCGATTTAGAAGGAGAAGTCATAGAACACGTAGTATTTCATAGCGACGCAATTTCTGTGTTAGTTCGTCAATGAGAGGGAGCGTGGGATGCACTAAAGAAGGAATAGTGCATCGGAAAGGAGATGCTCGAATCCCAAAGAAAATCCTGTCGTTTCCGTAGAAACGTAACTCGATTTAGAACGAGAAGTCTTGGAACCCATAGTATTTCATATCGACGCCATTTCTGTGTTATTTCGTTAATGTGAGGGAGCGAGGGATGCAGTAATGAAGGAATAGTGCATCGGAAAGGAGATACTCGAACCCCAAAAGAAAATCCTGTCGTTTCCATAGAAACGTTACTCGATTTAGAAGGAGAAGTCACAGAACAGATAGTATTCCATAGCGTGGCAATTTCTGTGTTAATTCGTCAATGTGAGGGAGCGGGGGATGCAGTAAAGAAGGCATAGTGCATCGGAAAGGAGATACTCGTATCCCAAAAGAAATTCCTAGCGTTTCCATAGAAACGTTACTCGATTTAGAAGGAGAAGTCATAGAACACGTAGTATTTCATAGTGACGCAATTTCTGTGTTCATTCGTCAATGTGAGGGAGCGAGGGATGCAGTAAAGAAGGAATAGTGCATCGGAAAGGAGATGCTCGTATCCCAAAGAAAATCCTGTCGTTTCCGTAGAAACGTAACTCGATTTAGAACGAGAAGTCTTGGAACCCATAGTATTTTTATATCGACGCCATTTCTGTGTTATTTCGTCAATGAGAGGGAGCGAGGGATGCAGTAATGAAGGAATAGTGCATCGGAAAGGAGATACTCGTATCCCAAAATAAAATCCTGTCGTTTCCATAGAAACGTTACTCGATTTAGAAGGAGAAGTCACAGAACAGATAGTATTCCATAGCGTCGCAATTTCTGTGTTAATTCGTCAATGTGAGGGAGCGAGGGATGCAGTAAAGAAGGCATAGTGCATCGGAAAGGAGATATTCGTATCCCAAAAGAAATTCCTAGCGTTTCCATAGAAACGTTACTCGATTTAGAAGGAGAAACATAGAACACGTAGTATTTCATAGTGACGCAATTTCTGTGTTAATTCGTCAATGTGAGGGAGCGAGGGATGCAGTAAAGAAGGAATAGTGCATCGGAAAGGAGATGCTCGTATCCCCTAAGAAAATCCTGTCGTTTCCGTAGAAACGTAATTCGATTTAGAACGAGAAGTCTTGGAACCTATAGTATTTCATATCGACGCCATTTCTGTGTTATTTCGTCAATGTGAGGGAGCGAGGGATGCAGTAATGAAGGAATAGTGCATCGGAAAGGAGAACTCGTATTCCAAAAGAAAATCCTGTCGTTTCCATAGAAACGTTACTCGATTTAGAAGGAGAAGTCATAGAACACGTAGTATTTCATAGCGACGCTATTTCTGTGTTAATTCGTCAATGTGAGGGAGCGAGGGATGCAGTAAAGAAGGAATAGTGCATAGAAGAGGAGATACTCGTATACCAAAAGAAAATCTTGTCGTTTAAATAGAAACGTTACTCGATTTAGAAGGAGAAGACATAGAATACATAGTATTTCATAGCGACGCAATTTCAGTGTTAATTCGTCAATGTGAGGGAGCAAGGGATGCAGTAAAGAAGGAATAGTGCATCGGAAAGGAGATACTCGTATACCAAAAGAAAATCATTTCGTTTCAATAGAGACGTTACTCTATTTAGAAGGGGAAGTCATAGAACCCATAGAATTCCATAGCGACGCACTTTATGTGTTAATTCGTCAATGTGAGGGAGCGAGGGATGCAGTAAAGAAGGCATAGTGCATCGGAATGGAGATACTCGTATCCCAAAAGAAATTCCTAGCGTTTCCATAGAAAAGCTACTCGATTTAGAAGGAGAAGTCATAGAACCCGTAGTATTTCATAGCGACGCAATTTCCGTGTTATTTTGCCAACGTGAGGGAGCGAGGAATGCAGTTAAGAGGGAATAGTGCATCGGAAAGGAGATACTCGTTTCCCAATAGAAAATCCTGACGTTTCCATAGAAACGTTACACGACTTAGAAGGAGGAGTCATAGAACCCATAGTTTTTCATAGCGACACAAATTCTGTGTTAATTCGTCAATGTGAGGGAGCGAGGGAAGCAGTAAAGAAGGAATAGTGCTTCGGAAAGGAGATACTCGTATACCAAAAGAAAATCCTGTCATTTCCATAGAAACGTTACTCGATTTAGATGGAGAAGTCATAGATGTCATAGTATTTCATAGCGACGCAATTTCTGTGTTAATTCGTCAATGTAAGGGAGCGAGGGATGCAGTAAAGAAGGAATTGTGCATCGGAAAGGAGTTAGTCGTATCCCAAAAGCAAATCCTGTCGTTTCCACAGAAACAATTCTCGATGTAGAAGGAGAAGTCATAGAACCGATAGTATTTCATACCGACGCAATTTCTGTGCTTATTCGTCAATGTGAGGGAACGAGGGGTGCAGTAAAGAAGGAATAGTTCAGCGGAAAGGAGATACTCGTATCCCAATGAAAATAATGTCGTTTCCATAGAAACGTTACTCATTTTAGGAGGACAAGTCATTGAACACATAGTATTTCATAGCGACGACATTTCATTGTTAATTCGTCAATGTGTGGGAGCGCGATATGCAGTAAAGAAGGAATAGTGCATCGGAAAGGAGATAGTCGTATCCCAAAGGAAAATACTGTCGTTTCCATAGAAACGTTACTCGATTTAGAAGGAGAAGCGGCAGAACAGATACTATTCCATAGCGTCGCAATATCTGTGTTAATTCGTCAATCTGAGGGAGCGAGGGATGCAATAAAGAAGGAATAGTGCATCGGAAAGGAGATACTCGTAACCCAAAAGTATATCCTGACGTTTGCATAGAAACGTCACTCGATTTAGAAGGAGAAGTCTTAGAACCCATAGTATTTCATAGCGACGCTAATTCTGTGTTAATTCGTCAATGTGAGGGATCGAGGCATGCAGTAAAGAAGGAATAGTGCATCGGAAAGGAGATGCTCGTATCCCAAAGAAAATCCTGTCGTTTCCGTATAAACGTAACTCGATTTAGAACGAGAAGTCTTGGAACCCATAGTATTTCATAGCGACGCCATTTCTGTGTTAATTGGTCAATGTGAGGGAGCTAGGGATGCAGTAAAGAAGGAATAGTGCATCGGAAAAGAGATACCCGTATCCCAAAAGAAAATCCTGTCGTTTAATTAGAAACGTTATTCGATTTAAGGAGAAGTCATAGAACCAATAGTATTTCATAGCGACGCAAATTCTGTGCTTATTCGTTAATGTGAGGGACGACGGATGCAGCAAAGAAGAAATAGTGCATCGGAAAAAAGATACACGTATCCCAAAAGAAAATCCTGTCGTTTCCGTAGAAACGTTACTCGATTTAGAAGGAGAAGTCATAGAGCGCATAGTATTTCATAGCGACGCAATTTTATTGTGAACTCGTCAATATGAGGGAGCGAGGGTTGCAGGAAAGAAGGAATAGTTCATCGGAAAGGAGATACTCGTATCACAAAAGAAAATCCTGTCGTTTCAATAGAATCGTTACACGATTTAGAAGGAGAAGTTATAGAACCCATAGCATGTCATAGCGACACAATTTCTGTGCTAATTTCTCAATGTGAGGGAGCGAGGGATGCAGTAAAGAAGGAATAGTGCACCGGAAAGGAGATACTCGTACCCCAATAAAAAATCCTGACGTTTCCATAGGAACGTTACTCGATTTGGAAGGAGGAGTCATAGAACCCTTAGTAATTCATAGCGACACAATTTTTGTGTTAATTCGTCAATGTGAGGGGGCTAGCGAAGCAGTAAAGAAGTAATAGTGCTTCGGAAATGAGATACTCGTATACAAAAAGAAAATCCTGTCATTTCCATAGAAACGTAACTCGATTTGGAAGGAGGAGTCATAGAACCCATTGTAATTCATAGCGACACAATTTCTGTGTTAATTCGTCAATGTGAGGGAGCGAGGGATGCAGTAAAGAAGGAATAGTGCATCGGAAAGGAGATACTCAAATCCCAAAGAAAATCCTGTCGTTTCCATAGAAACGTTACTCTTTTTAGGAGGACAAGTCATAGCACACATAGTATTTCATAGCGACGCAATTTCATTGTTAATTCGTCAATGTGTGGAAGCGATATTTGCAGTATAGTAGGAATAGTTCATCGGAAAGGAGATACTCGTATCCCAAAAGAAAATCCTGTCGTTTCCATAGAAACGTGACTCGATTTAGAAGGAGAAGTCACAGAACAGATAGTATTCCATAGCGTCGCAATTTCTGTGTTAATTCGTCAATGTGAGGGAGCGAGGGATGCAGTAAAGAAGGCATAGTGCATCGGAATGGAGATACTCGTATCCCAAAAGAAATTCCTAGCGTTTCCATAGAAAAGCTACTCGATTTAGAAGGAGAAGTCATAGAACCCGTAGTATTTCATAGCGACGCAATTTCTGTGTTAATTCGTCAATGTGAGGGAGCGAGGGATGCAGTAAAGAAGGAATAGTGCATCGGAAAGGAGATGCTCGTATCCCAAAGAAAATCCTGTCGTTTCCGTAGAAACGTAACTCGATTTAGAACGAGAAGTCTTGGAACCCACAGTATTTCATATCGACTCCATTTCTGTGTTATTTCGTCAATGTGATGGAGCGAGGGATGCAGTAATGAAGGAATAGTGCATCGGAAAGGAGTTACTCGTATACCAAAAGGAAATCTTGTCGTTTCAATAGAAACGTTACTCGATTTAGAAGGAGAAGTCATAGAACACATAGTATTTCACAGCGACACAATTTCATTGTTAATTCGTCAATGTGAGGGAGCGAGGGATGCAGTAAAGAAGGCATAGTGCATCGGAAAGGAGATACTCGTATCCCAAAAGAAAATCTTGTCGTTTAAATTGAAACGTTACTCGGTTTAGAAGGAGAAGTCATAGAACACGTAGTATTTCATAGCGACCCAATTTCTGTGTTAATTCGTCAATGTGAGGGAGCGTGGGATGCAGTAAAGAAGGAATAGTGCATCGGAAAGGAGATGCTCGTATCCCAAAGAAAATCCTGTCGTTTCCGTAGAAACGTAACTCGATTTAGAACGAGAAGTCTTGGAACCCATAGTATTTCATATCGACGCCATGTCTGTGTTATTTCGTCAATGTGAGGGAGCGAGGGATGCAGTAATGAAAGAATAGTGCATCGGAAAGGAGATACTCGTATCCCAAAAGAAAATCCTGTCGTTTCCATAGAAACGTTACTCGATTTAGAAGGAGAAGTCACAGAACAGATAGTATTCCATAGCGTCGCAATTTCTGTGTTAATTCGTCAATGTGAGGGAGCGAGGGATGCAGTAAAGAAGGCATAGTGCAGCGGAAAGGAGATACTCGTATCCCAAAAGAAATTCCTAGCGTTTCCATAGAAACGTTACTCGATTTAGAAGGAGAAGTCATAGAACACGTAGTATTTCATAGTGACGCAATTTCTGTGTTAATTCGTCAATGTGAGGGAGCGAGGGATGCAGTAAACAAGGAATAGTGCATCGGAAAGGAGATACCCGTATCACATACGAAAATCCTGTTGTTTCCACAGAAACGTGAGTCGATTTAAAAGGAGATGTCATAGAACCAATAGTCTTACATAGCGACGCAATTTCTGCGTTAATTTGTCAATGTAAGGGGGCGAGGGATGCAGTTAAAAAGGAATAGTGCATCGGAAAGGATATACTCGAATCCCAAAAGAAAATCATGACGTTTCCATAGAAACGTTACTCGATTTAGAAGGAGAAGTCATAGAACCCATAGTATTTCATAGCGACGCCATTTCTGTGTTAATTGGTCAATGTGAGGGAGCTAGGGATGCAGTAAAGAAGGAATAGTACATCGGAAAAGAGATACCCGTATCCCAAAAGAAAATCCTGTCGTTTAAATAGAAACATTATTCGATTTAGAAGGAGAAGTCATAGAACCAATATTATTTCAAAGCGACGAAATTCTGTGCTTATTCGTCAATGTGAGGGACGAAGGATGCAGTAAAGAAGAAATAGTGCATCGGAAAAGAGATACACGTATCCCAAAAGAAAATCCTGTCGTTTCCGTAGAAACGTTACTCGATTTAGAAGGAGAAGTCATAGAGCGCATAGTATTTCATAGCGACGCAATTTTATTGTGAATTCGTCAATAATAGGGAGCGAGGGTTGCAGGAAAGAAGGAATAGTTCATCGGAAAGGAGATAGTCGTATCACAAAAGAAAATCCTGTCGTTTCAATAGAATCGTTACACGATTTAGAAGGAGAAGTTATAGAACCCATAGCATGTCACAGCGACACAATTTCTGTGCTAATTTCTCAATGTGAGGGAGCGAGGGATGCAGTAAAGAAGGAATAGTGCACCGGAAAGGAGATACTCGTATCCCAATAGAAAATCCTGACGTTTCCATAGAAACGTTACTCGATTTGGAAGGAGGAGTCATAGAACCCATAGTAATTCATAGCGACACAATTTGTGTGTTAATTCGTCAATGTGAGGGGGCGAGCGAAGCAGTAAAGAAGGAATAGTGCTTCGGAAATGAGATACTCGTATGCCAAAAGAAAATCCTGTCATTTCCATAGAAACGTAAGTCGATTTAGAAGGAGAAGTCATAGAACTCATAGTATATCATAACGACGCAATTTCTGTGTTAATTCGTCAATGTGAGGGAGCGAGGGATGCAGTAAAGAAGGAATAGTGCATCGGAAAGGAGATACTCAAATCCCAAAGAAAATCCTGTCGTTTCCATAGAAACGTTACTCTTTTTAGGAGGACAAGTCATAGCACACATAGTATTTTCATTGCGACGCAATTTCATTGTTAATTCGTCAATGTGTGGAAGCGACATTTGCAGTATAGTAGGAATAGTTCATCGGAAAGGAGATACTCGTATCCCAAAAGAAAATACTGTCGTTTCCATAGAAACGTTACTCGATTTAGAAGGAGAAGTCTTGGAACACACAGTATTTCATATCGACGCCATTTCTGTGTTATTTCGTCAATGTGAGGGAGCGAGGGATGCAGTAATGAAGGAATAGTGCATCGGAAAGGAGTTACTCGTATACCAAAAGAAAATCTTGTCGTTTAAATAGAAACGTTACTCGATTTAGAAGGAGAAGTCATAGAACACGTAGTATTTCATAGCGACGCAATTTCTGTGTTAGTTCGTCAATGAGAGGGAGCGTGGGATGCACTAAAGAAGGAATAGTGCATCGGAAAGGAGATGCTCGAATCCCAAAGAAAATCCTGTCGTTTCCGTAGAAACGTAACTCGATTTAGAACGAGAAGTCTTGGAACCCATAGTATTTCATATCGACGCCATTTCTGTGTTATTTCGTTAATGTGAGGGAGCGAGGGATGCAGTAATGAAGGAATAGTGCATCGGAAAGGAGATACTCGAACCCCAAAAGAAAATCCTGTCGTTTCCATAGAAACGTTACTCGATTTAGAAGGAGAAGTCACAGAACAGATAGTATTCCATAGCGTGGCAATTTCTGTGTTAATTCGTCAATGTGAGGGAGCGGGGGATGCAGTAAAGAAGGCATAGTGCATCGGAAAGGAGATACTCGTATCCCAAAAGAAATTCCTAGCGTTTCCATAGAAACGTTACTCGATTTAGAAGGAGAAGTCATAGAACACGTAGTATTTCATAGTGACGCAATTTCTGTGTTCATTCGTCAATGTGAGGGAGCGAGGGATGCAGTAAAGAAGGAATAGTGCATCGGAAAGGAGATGCTCGTATCCCAAAGAAAATCCTGTCGTTTCCGTAGAAACGTAACTCGATTTAGAACGAGAAGTCTTGGAACCCATAGTATTTTTATATCGACGCCATTTCTGTGTTATTTCGTCAATGAGAGGGAGCGAGGGATGCAGTAATGAAGGAATAGTGCATCGGAAAGGAGATACTCGTATCCCAAAATAAAATCCTGTCGTTTCCATAGAAACGTTACTCGATTTAGAAGGAGAAGTCACAGAACAGATAGTATTCCATAGCGTCGCAATTTCTGTGTTAATTCGTCAATGTGAGGGAGCGAGGGATGCAGTAAAGAAGGCATAGTGCATCGGAAAGGAGATATTCGTATCCCAAAAGAAATTCCTAGCGTTTCCATAGAAACGTTACTCGATTTAGAAGGAGAAACATAGAACACGTAGTATTTCATAGTGACGCAATTTCTGTGTTAATTCGTCAATGTGAGGGAGCGAGGGATGCAGTAAAGAAGGAATAGTGCATCGGAAAGGAGATGCTCGTATCCCCTAAGAAAATCCTGTCGTTTCCGTAGAAACGTAATTCGATTTAGAACGAGAAGTCTTGGAACCTATAGTATTTCATATCGACGCCATTTCTGTGTTATTTCGTCAATGTGAGGGAGCGAGGGATGCAGTAATGAAGGAATAGTGCATCGGAAAGGAGAACTCGTATTCCAAAAGAAAATCCTGTCGTTTCCATAGAAACGTTACTCGATTTAGAAGGAGAAGTCATAGAACACGTAGTATTTCATAGCGACGCTATTTCTGTGTTAATTCGTCAATGTGAGGGAGCGAGGGATGCAGTAAAGAAGGAATAGTGCATAGAAGAGGAGATACTCGTATACCAAAAGAAAATCTTGTCGTTTAAATAGAAACGTTACTCGATTTAGAAGGAGAAGACATAGAATACATAGTATTTCATAGCGACGCAATTTCAGTGTTAATTCGTCAATGTGAGGGAGCGAGGGATGCAGTAAAGGAGGAATAGTGCATCGGAAAGGAGATGCTCGTATCCCAAAGAAAATCCTGTCGTTTCCGTAGAAACGTAACTGGATTTAGAACGAGAAGTCTTGGAACCCATAGTATTTCATAGCGTAGCAATTTCTCTGTTAATTCGTCAGTGTGAGGGAGCGAGGGATGCAGTAAAGAAGGAATAGTGCATCGGAAAGGAGATACTCGTATCCCAAAAGAAATTCCTAGCGTTTCCATAGAAACGTTACTCGATTTAGAAGGAGCGGTCGTAGAACCCATAGTATTTCATAGCGACGCAATTTCTGTGTTAATTTGTCAATGTGAGGAAGCGAGGGATGCAGTAAAGAAGGCATAGTGCGTCGGAAAGGAGATACTCGTATCCCAAAAGAAATTCCTATCGTTTCCATAGAAACGTTACTCGATTTAGAAGGAGAAGTCATAGAACCCGTAGTATTTCATAGCGACGCAATTTCTGTGTTAATTCGTCAATGTGAGGGAGCGAGGGATGCAGTAAAGAAGGAATAGTGCATCGGAAAAGAGATGCTCGTATCCCAAAAAAAATCCTGTCGTTTCCGTAGAAACGTAATTCGATTTAGAACGAGAAGTCTTGGAACCCATAGTATTTCATATCGACGCCATTTCTGTGTTGTTTCGTCAATGTGAGGGAGCGAGGGATGCAGTAATGAAGGAATAGTGCATCGGAAAGGAGTTACTCGTATACCAAAAGAAAATCTTGTCGTTTCAATAGAAACGTCACTCGATTTAGAAGGAGAAGTCATAGAACACATAGTATTTCATAGCGACGCAATTTCTGTGTTAATTCGTCAATGTGAGGGAGCGAGGGATGCAGTAAAGAAGGCATAGTGCATCGGAAAGGAGATACTCGTATCCCAAAAGAAATTCCTAGCGTTTTCATAGAAACGTTACGCGATTTAGAAGGAGAAGTCATAGAACACGTAGTATTTCATAGCGACGCAATTTCTGTGTTAATTCGTCAATGTGAGGGAGCGAGGGATGCAGTAAAGAAGGAATAGTGCATAGAAGAGGAGATACTCGTATCCCAAATGAAAATCCTGTCGTTTCCATAGAAACGTTACTCGATTTAGAGGGAGAAGTCACAGAACAGATAGTATTCCATAGCGTCGCAATTTCTGTGTTAATTCGTCAATGTGAGGGAGCGAGGGATGCAGTAAAGAAGGCATAGTGCATCCGAAAGGAGATACTCGTATCCCAAAAGAAATTCCTAGCGTTTCCATAGAAACGTTACTCAATTTAGAAGGAGAAGTCATAGAACCCGTAGTATTTCATAGCAACGCAATTTCTGTGTTAATTCGTCAATGTGAGGGAGCGAGGGATGCAGTAAAGAAGGAATAGTGCATCGGAAAGGAGATACTCGTATCACAAAAGAAATTCCTAGCGTTTCCGTAGAAACGTAACTCGATTTAGAACGAGAAGTCTTGGAACCCATAGTATTTCATATCGACGCCATTTCTGTGTTGTTTCGTCAATGTGAGGGAGCGAGGGATGCAGTAAAGAAGGCATTCTGCATCGGAAAGGAGATACTCGTATCCCAAAGAAATTCCTAGCGTTTCCATAGAAACGTTACTCGATTTAGAAGGAGAAGTCATAGAAGACGTAGTATTACATAGTGACGCAATTTCTGTGTTAATTCGTCAATGTGAGGGAGCGAGGGATGCAGTAAAGAAGGAGTAGTGCATCGGAAAGGAGATGCTCGTATCCCAAAGAAAATCCTGTCGATTCCGTAGAAACGTAACTCGATTTAGAACGAGAAGTCTTGGAACCCATAGTATTTCATATCGACGCAATTTCTGTGTTATTTCGTCAATGTGAGGGTGCGGGGGATGCAGTAATGAAGGAATAGTGCATCGGAAAGGAGATACTCGCATCCCAAAAGAAAATCCTGTCGTTTCCATAGAAACGTTACTCGATTTAGAAGGAGAAGTCATAGAATACATAGTATTTCATAGCGACGCAATTTCTGTGTTAATTCATCAATGTGAGGGAGCGAGAGATGCAGTAAAGAAGGAATAGTGCATCGGAAAGGAGATGCTCGTATCCCAAAGAAAATACTGTCGTTTCCGTAGAAACGTAACTGGATTTAGAACGAGAAGTCTTGGAACCCATAGTATTTCATAGCGTCGCAATTTCTCTGTTAATTCGTCAATGTGAGGGAGCGAGGGATGCAGTAAAGAAGGCATAGTGCGTCGGAAAGGAGATACTCGTATCCCAAAAGAAATTACTAACGTTTCCATAGAAACGTTACTCGATTTAGAAGGAGAAGTCATAGAACACGTAGTATTTCATAGCGACGCAATTTCTGTGTTAATTCGTCAATGTGAGGGAGCGAGGGATGCAGTAAAGAAGGAATTGTGCATCGGAAATGAGATACTCGTATCCCAAAAGAAAATCCTTTCGTTTCCATAGAAATGTTACTCGATTTAGAAAAAGACGTTATAGAACCCATAGTGCATCACTGTGACGCAAATTCTGTGTTAATTCGCCAAAGTGAAGGAGCGAGGGATGCAGTAAACAAGGAATAGTGCATCGGAAAGGAGATACCCGTACCCCAAACGAAAATTCTGTTGTTTCCACAGAAACGTAAGTCGATTTAAAAGGCGATAACATAGAACAAATAGTATTACGTAGCGACGCAATTTCTGCGTTAATTTGTCTATGTGAGGGTGCGAGGGATGCAGTTAAAAAGGAATAGTGCATCGGAAATGAGATACTCGTATCCCAAAAGAAAATCTTGTCGTTTCAATAGAAACGATACTCGATTTGAAAGGAGAAGTCATAGAACACATAGTATTTCATAGCGACGCAATTTCTGTGTTAATTCGTCAATGTGAGGGAGCGAGGGATGCAGTAAAGAAGGCATAGTGCATCGGAAAGGAGATACTCGTATCCCAAAAGAAAATCCTGTCGTTTCCATAGAAACGTTACTCGATTTAGAAGGAGAAGTCATAGAACACGTAGTATTTCATAGCGACGCAATTTCTGTGTTAATTCGTCAATGTGAGGGAGCGAGGGATGTAGTAAAAAAGGAATAGTGCATCGAAGAGGAGATACTCGTATACCAATAGAAAATCATGTCGTTTAAATAGAAACGTTACTCGATTTAGAAGGAGAAGTCATAGAATACATAGTATTTCATAGCGACGCAATTTCTGTGTTAATTCGTCAATGTGAGGGAGCGAGGGATGCAGTAAAGAAGGAATAGTGCATCGGAAAGGAGATGCTCGTATCCCAAAGAAAATACTGTCGTTTCCGTAGAAACGTAACTGGATTTAGAACGAGAAGTCTTGGAACCCATAGTATTTCATAGCGTCGCAATTTCTCTGTTAATTCGTCAATGTGAGGGAGCGAGGGATGCAGTAAAGAAGGAATAGTGCATCGGAAAGGAGATACTCGTATCCCAAAAGAAATTCCTAGCGTTTCCATAGAAACGTTACTCGATTTAGAAGGAGAGGTCGTAGAACCCATAGTATTTCATAGCGACATAATTTCTGTGTTAATTTGTCAATGTGAGGAAGCGAGGGATGCAGTAAAGAAGGCATAGTGCGTCGGAAAGGAGATACTCGTATCCCAAAAGAAATTCCTAACGTTTCCATAGAAACGTTACTCGATTTAGAAGGAGAAGTCATAGAACCCGTAGTATTTCATAGCGACGCAATTTCTGTGTTAATTCGCCAATGTGAGGGAGCGAGGGATGCAGTAAAGAAGGAATTGTGCATCGGAAATGAGATACTCGTATCCCAAAAGAAAATCCTTTCGTTTCCATAGAAATGTTACTCGATTTAGAAAAAGACGTTATAGAACCCATAGTGCATCACTGTGACGCAAATTCTGTGTTAATTCGCCAATGTGAAGGAGCGAGGGATGCAGTAAACAAGGAATAGTGCATCGGAAAGGAGATACCCGTACCCCAAACGAAAATTCTGTTGTTTCCACAGAAACGTAAGTCGATTTAAAAGGCGATGACATAGAACAAATAGTATTACGTAGCGACGCAATTTCTGCGTTAATTTGTCAATGTGAGGGTGCGAGGGATGCAGTTAAAAAGGAATAGTGCATCGGAAATGAGATACTCGTATCCCAAAAGAAAATCTTGGCGTCAATAGAAACGATACTCGATTTAGAAGGAGAAGTCATAGAACACATAGTATTTCATAGCGACGCATTTTCTGTGTTAATTCGTCAATGTGAGGGAGCGAGGGATGCAGTAAAGAAGGCATAGTGCATCGGAAAGGAGATACTCGAATCCCAAAAGAAATTCCTATCGTTTCCATAGAAACGTTACTCGATTTAGAAGGAGAAATCATAGAACCCGTAGTATTTCATAGCGACGCAATTTCAGTGTTAATTCGTCAATGTGAGGGAGCGAGGGATGCAGTAAAGAAGGAATAGTGCATCGGAAAGGAGATGCTCGTATCCCAAAGAAAATCCTGTCGTTTCCGTAGAAACGTAACTCGATTTAGAACGAGAAGTCTTGGAACCCATAGTATTTCATAGCGACGCCATTTCTGTGTTATTTCGTCAATGTGAGGGAGCGAGGGATGCAGTAAAGAAGGAGTAGTGCATCGGAAAGGAGATGCTCGTATCCCAAAGAAAATCTTGTCGTTTCCGTAGAAACGTAACTCGATTTAGAACGAGAAGCCTTGTAACACATAGTATTTCATAGCGACGCCATTTCTATGTTATTTCGTCAATGTGAGGGAGCGAGGGATGCAGTAAAGAAGGAATAGTGCATCGAAAAGGAGATACTCGTATACCAAAAGAAAATCTTGTCGTTTAAATAGAAACGATACTCGATTTAGAAGGAGAAGTCATAGAACACATAGTATTTCATAGCGACGCAATTTCTGTGTTAATTCGTCAATGTGAGGGAGCGAGGGATGCAGTAAAGAAGGCATAGTGCATCGGAAAGGAGATACCCGTATCCGAAAAGAAAATCCTGTCGTTTCCGTAGAAACGTTACTCGATTTAGAAGGAGAAATCATAGAGCCCATAGTATTTCATAGCAACGCAATTTTATTTTGAATTCGTCAATACGAGGGAGCGAGGGTTGCAGGAAAGAAGGAATAGTGCTTCGGAAAGGAGATACTCGTATCACAAAAGAAAATCCTGTCGTTTCAATAGAATCGTTACACGATTTAGAAGGAGAAGTTATAGATCCCATAGTATTTCATAGCGACACAATTTCTGAGCTAATTTCTCAATGTGAGGGAGCGAGGGATGCAGTAAACAAGGAATAGTGCTTCGGAAATGTGATACTCGTATACCAAAAGAAAATCCTGTCGTTTCCATAGAAACGTAACTCGATTTAGAAGCAGAAGTCATAGTATTCATAGTATATCATAACGATGCAATTTCTGTGTTAATTCGTCAAAGTGAGGGAGCGAGGGATGCAGTAAAGAAGGAATAGTGCATCGGAAAGGAGTTAGTCGTATCCCAAAGAAAATCCTGTCGTTTCCATAGAAACAATTCTCGATGTAGAAGGAGAAGTCTTAGAACCGATAGTATTTCATAGCGACGCAATTTCTGTGCTTATTCGTCAATGTGAGGGAACGAGGGATGCAGTAAAGAAGGCATAGTGCATCGGAAAGGAGATACTCGTATCCCAAAGAAAATCTTGTCGTTTCCATAGAAACGTTACTCGTTTTAGGAGGACAAGTCATAGAACACATAGTATATCATAGCGACGCAATTTCATTGTTAATTCGTCAATGTGTGGGAGCGAGATTTGCAGTATAGAAGGAATAGTGCATCGGAAACCAGATACTCGTATCTCAAAAGAAAATCCTGTCGTTTCCATAGAAAAGTTACTCGATATAGAAGGAGAGGTCATGGAAACCATAGTATTTCATAGCGACGCAATTTTTGTGTCAATTCGTCAAAGTGAGGGAGCGAGGGATGCAGTAAAGTATGAATAGTGCATCGAAAAGGAGATACTCGTATCACAAAAATATATCCTGTCGTTTGCATAGAAACGTCACTCGACTTAGAAGGAGAAGTCTTTGAACACATAGTATTTCATAGCGACGCAAATTCTGTGTTAATTCGTCAAGGTGAGGGATCGAGGGATGCAGTAAAGAAGGAATAGTGCATCGGAAAGGAGGTAGTCGTATCACAGAAGAACATCCTGTCGTTTCCATAGAAACGTTACTCGATTTAGAAGGAAAGACATAGAACCCATAGTATTTCATAGCGACGCAATTTCTGTGTTAATTCGTCATTGTGAGGGAGCGAGGGATGCAGTAAAGAAGGAATAGTGCATCGGAAAGGATATACTCGTATTCCATAAGAAAATCTTGTCGTTTCCCTTGAAACGTTACTCGATTTAGTAGGAGAAGTCGTAGAACAGATAGTATTCCATAGAGTCGCAAATCTATGTTAATTCGTCAATGTGAGGGAGCCAGGGATGCACAGAAGAAGGAATAGTGCATCGGAAAGGAGATACTCGTATCACAAAAGAAAATCGTGTCGTTTCCATAGAAACGTTACTCGATTTAGAAGGAGAAGTCATGGAACCCATAGTATTTCATAGCGACGCAATTTCTGTGTTAATTCGTCAATGTGAGGGAGCGAGGGATGCAGTAAAGAAGGAATAGTGCACCGGAAAGGAGATACTCGTATCGTAAAAGAAAATCCTGTCGTTTCCATAGAAACGTCACATGATTTAGAAGGAGAAGTCTTAGAACCCATAGTATTTCATAGCGACGCTAATTCTGTGCTAATTCGCCAAGGTGAGGGATCGAGGGATGCAGTAAAGAAGGAATAGTGCTTCGGAAAGGAGATACTCGTATACCAAAAGAAAATCTTGTCGTTTCCATAGACACGTTACTCGATATTTAAGGAGAAGTCATAGAACTCATAATATTTCATAGCGACGCAATTTCTGTGTTAATTCGTCATTGTGAGGGAGCGCGGGATGCAGTAAAGTAGGAATAGTGCATCGGAAAGGAAATAGTCGTATCCCAAAAGAAAATCCTGTCGTTTCTATAGAAACAATACTCGATTTAGAAGGAGAAGTCTTAGAACCCATAGCAATTCATAGCTACGCAATTTCTGTGCTTATTCGTCAATGTGAGGGAACGAGGGATGCAGTAAAGAAGGAATAGTGCATCGGAAAGGAGATACTCGTATGTCAAAGAAAATCCTGTCGTTTCCATAGAAACGTTACTCGTTTTAGGAGGACAAGTCATAGAACGCTTAGTACTTCATAGTGACGCAATTTCTGTGTTAATTCGTCAATGTGAGGGAGCGAGGGATCGAGTAAAGAAGGCATAGAGCATCGGATAGGAGATACTCGTATCCCAAACGAAAATCCTGTCGTTTCCATAGAAACGTTACTCGATATAGAGGGAGAAGTCTAAGAGCACATAATATTCCATAGCGACGGAATTTCTTTGTTAATTCCTCAATGTGAGGGAGCCAGGGATGCAGTAAAGAGGGAATAGTGCATCGGAAAGGAGAATCTCGTATCCCAAAAGAAAATCATGTCGTTTCCGTAGAAACGTAACTCGATTTAGAACGAGAAGTCTTGGAACTCATAGTATTTCATAGCGACGCCATTTCTGTGTTATTTCGTCAATGTGAGAGAGCGAGGGATGCAGTAAAGAAGGCATAGTGCATCGGAAAGGAGATACTCGTATCCCAAATGTAATTCCTATCGTTTCCATGGAAACGTTACTCGAATTCGAAGAAGAAGTTATAGAACCCGTAGTATATCACTGTGACGCAAATTCTGTGTTAATTCGCCAATGTGAAGGAGCGAGGGATGCAGTAAAGAAGGAATAGGGCATCGGAAAGGAGATACCCGTATCCCAAAGAAAATCCTGTTGTTTAAACAGAAACGTAAGTCGATTTAGAAGGATATGTCATAGAACCAATAGTATTACATAGCGACGAAATTTCTGCTTTAATTTGTCAATGTGAGGGTGCGAGGGATGCAATCAGGAAGGAATAGTGCATCGGAAAGGAGATACCCGTATACCAAAAGAAAATCCTGTCGTTTCCATAGAAACGTTACTCGATTTAGAAGGAGAGGTCATAGAATCCATAGTATTTCATAGCGACGCAATTTCATTGTTAACTCGTCAATGTGAGGGAGCGAGGGATGCACGAAAGTAGGAATTGTGCATCGGAAAGGAGATACTCATATACTAAAAGAAAATCCTGTCGTTTCCATAGTTACGTTATTCGATTTAGAGGGAGAAGTCATAGAACCCATAGTACTTCATAGCGACGCAATTTCTGTGTTAATTCGTCAATCTGAGGGAGCGAGGGATGCAGTAAAGAAGGAATAGGTCATCGGAAAGGAGATACTCGTATCGTAAAAGGAAATCCTGTTGTTTCCATAGAAACGTTTCTCGAAATAGAAGGAGATGTCATAGACCCAATGGTATTTCATAGCGACGCAATTTCTGTGTTAATTTGCCAATGTGAGGGAGCGAGGGATGCAGTTAAGAGGGAATAATGTATCGGAAAGGAGATACTCGTATCCGAATAGAAACTCCCGACGTTTCCATAGAAACGTTACTCGATTTAGAAGAGGAAGTCATGGAACCCATAGTATTTCATAGCGACGCAACTTCTGTGTTATTTCGTCAATATGAGGGAGGAAGGTAAGCAGTAAAGAAGGAATAGCGCTTCGGAAAGGAGATACTCGTATACAAACGAAAATCCTGTCGTTTCCATAGAAACGTTACTCGATTTAGAAGGAGAAGTCATATAACTCATAGTATTTCATAGCGACGAAATTTCTGTATTAATTCCTCAATGTGAGGGAGCGAGGGATGCAGTAAAGAAAGAATAGTGCATCGGAAAGGAGATAGTCGTATCCCAAAAGAAAACCCTGTCGTTTCCATAGAAGCAATACTCGATTTAGAAGGAGAAGTCTTAGAACCCATAGTATATCATAGCGACGCAATTTCTGTGCTTATTCGTCAATGTGAGGGATCGAGGGATACGGTAAAGAAGGAATAGTGCACCGGAAAGGAGATACTCGTATCCCAAAGAAAATCCTGTCGTTTCCATAGAAACGTTACTCGACTTAGAAGGGGAACTCACAGAACACATAGTATTCCATAGTGTCGCAATTTCTGCGTTAATTCGTCAATGTGAGGGAGCGAGGGATGCAGTGAAGAAGGAATAGTGCATCGGAAAGGAGATACTCGTATCCCAAAAGAAAATCCTGCGTTTCCATAGAAACGTTACTCGATTTAGAAGGAGAAGTCATGGAACCCATAGTAAATCATAGCGACGCAATTTCTGTGTTAATTCTTCAATGTGAGGGAGCGAGGGATGCAGTATAGAAGGAATAGTGCATCTGAAAAGAGATACTCGTATACGAAAAGAAAATCCTGTCGTTTCCATAGAAACGTTACTCGATTTAGAAGGAGAAGTCATAGAACCCATAGTATTTCATATCGTCGCCATTTCTGTGTTAATTCGTCAATGTGAGGTAGCGAGGGATGCAGTAAAGGAGGAATTTGCATCGAAATGGAGATACTCGTATCCCAAAATAAAATCCTGTCCTTACCACAGAAACGTTACTCGATTTAGAAGGAGAAGTCATAGAACCAATTGGATATCATAGCGACGCAATTTCTTTCCTTATTCGTCAATGTGAGGGAACGAGGGATGCAGTAAAGTAGGAATAGTGCATCGGAAAGGAGCTACTCGTATCCCAAAAATATATCCTGTCATTTGCATGGAAACATCACTCGATTTAGAAGGAGAGGTCATAGAACCCATAGTATTTCATAGCGACGCAAATTCTGTGTTAATTCGTCAATGTGAGGTATCGAGGGATGCAGTAATGTAGGAATAGTGCATCGGAATGGAGATACTCATATCTTAAAAGAAAATCCTGTCGTTACCATAGAAACGTTACTCGATTTAGAAGGAGAAGTCATAGAACAAATAGTATTTCATAGCGACGCAATATCTGTGTTAATTCGCCAATGTGAGGGAGCGAGAGATGCAGTAAAGAAGGAATAGTGCATCCGAAAGGAGATACTCGTATCCCAAAAGAAAATCCAGTCGTTTCCATGGAAACGTTACTCGATTTATAAGGAGAAGTCATAGAACCCAAAGAAATTCATAGCGACGCAATTTATGCGTTAATTCCTCAATGTGAGGGAGCGAGGGAAGAAGTAAAGAAGGAATAGTGCATTGGAAAGGAGACAGTTGTATCCCGAAACGAAATCCTGTCGTTTTATAAAATAAATAAAATAAAATAAAATAAAATAAAATATTAATTATTTTTATCTGTATGATTGGCTCTCCTATGAGTCGTCAGGTTTTGATTATTCGGTATCAGACGCTTGACAATGGCTTTTTCGTAAAGGCAATGTTACTCGTAGTTGACCGTGAAATAAAACTGAAATAATCGGACTTCGTAATTAAATCGTTTCCAAAGACTGCTGCGGTAGGTGCGGACTCATAAACTAAATCTCAATATTACAATAATTTGCCAGCCATGCCAAAACGTCGTACAGAGGATGATTGTCTACTAAACAAAAAATTACACAGTTAGTTAAATCAGATATATTCAATGAATAAGCCTACAGTTCATAATCCTACTTACTTTTATAAATATAAATTCTTTACAGAATCGAGTGCCTAGTATGGTTGCAACTCGCAGTAATTTTCTATATCATGAAATATGGCGGTGTGCCAGACAATAAACTAAAATACGTGCTTCTCGCACCACTTCAACCAGGGCTCTTCCTTTTTTTTTTTAATCAAACATACGACTAACGAAAATGTACTTTTGTTTTATCAGCGACACAGCGCTGCAGTTGTGTGCCATAGGCTTTATTTATTTGCCACTGATTATTTATTTAATTAATATCTCGCGTTTCCGAGGAAACTCACGCTCGGCATGCAAATGTGCCTTTATATTGCCCCCTGAATTGCGAGGCGAAAGGACACACCTGCAGGCGAGCAATTCACCTAAAGGCACAAGAAAATCTAAGTTATCTACAACTATTTACATGACTTACATTATACTGTATATTATACACAAAATTTGAATGACGCGCGTGCGCCGAAAAAGTTCTTATGTTGGCAAAACAGAGTGCGCGCATGCGCAGAAGCGTCTGTGTAACTACGGCACTGCCGTTATTTCGTAAATTTAGATCACGCGGCACAGTATTGCAGTTCATATTGTTCGTGTGCGCGCGCATTTCTTAGTCGTTGCACAAAGAAAATATTCCACCAAGATTACATATGAAGACTACATTCTATGACAGGTAACTTAGTTTTAAAATTACAATATTTGTTATAATACAATACAACTTTAGATTGTTGAATGTTCTTAGTTACATAGCATTGCAATGAAATGCTTCAAAGAAAAATGTCCGTATTTTTCAGGTGCGTTGACCTATACACATGGTGTCGTTATCACAGTTCATATTCATCTGCTGCACAATAATTTTTTACAGGTTAGTATCGTCGTGGTAAAGTTTTTTTGATCACAGTAACATCGTTGTATAACAACGTGATTGATACATAAGCATGTCCATTTCCTATTTCCATTATAGTCGTTGTGATGCAGTTCGTTGTGACAAAAAGCATTGTTTATTACAGATCAGACGTGACCCGTCGAGTAATTAGTCCATATGCAGTTCGTTTTCGATATTCCGTGGAAGCTTGGTTGCAGAACCTCGGACGGCACATAGCTGGCGTCGATCCTTGGACAGTCCAGGTAAGCGTGTCCGTCACATTTCGAGAACATTTCATTCCCTGAAGTTCCAACCAAAATTCTTCCACCCGTCGTGTTGTTTTCTGGACAGGCACTTTGTGTCCATTTAATCCAGTTAACATCTTGAAGTTGGGTACTGTAGTAATGTCGCTAGACGATGCACGAATTATGCACTTCACATATTCAGTTTTTTTTTTTTTAAATATAGCTCACCTAAATGTTCGTGGTTACTCATCGAAGAAATCGTTCATCGCGTTAACAAAGGTACGATGCATCATGAATGTCATTAACAGTTTCTTTCACATAGGTTTCTGCGTAGTTGCAGACTTAGTAATGTACGTTAATGTCCGTGAATAGTGGTTCACTACGCAATTTTTTTTTTTTTTTTTTTAAAAAAAGTTTTTCACATTTTGGCACTCGTTATCGTTCAAATTTTCACACAGTAACAGTTACATTATACATCAGTTTAAAAAAAACATAAGTAATAATACATACACACGTCACATATTTTCTTAGCATAAACATAATACAGTTGCACATAAACATGTTTACATCATCATTACATAGCTATAGGTTATTACATTGTGTCATATTTGATTACATGAATTGCAGATATTTACATCCTCTTTAGCGGTTTTGCTGGGATATTATCGATGTTTTTTGTGATGTCATCTGAAATTAAGATAGGTTAGACACAACATTCATTACATCAGTAGGCAAGACCAGGCGTTTTCACTACTCAATAAATATTCAAAATAGTAAGAGAGAGAAAATGTTCGATTCCTCGCGTTTTGTGCGTGTGTGTAGTGTGTCTGTGTGGCCTTGACTACTGGTAGATGCTTTTCTTGCTGAGAGATGTGCGTCTAATCTATTTCTCGAAGTAAAAGATCGCTTCACAGATGACGTCTGTCGGTTCGTCAGGTGTCATAGCAAGTCAGTGGTACCTACAGTCACAAATGTTCCGTGAAAAATTTATATATCATTCACTGCTACGTAATCATAAATTTTACTTTAATATTCAGTCTTCTCGGTGGAACCGCGGCGTTGAAAGAAAAGTTCTTCTGTCTTCAACTGCGACTCTGGAACGCTGAAATGAAAATTTCTATACTACTTATTATCTGTGTTGTAGCAACAGAGCTTTTCGAGTTGCTTAGCAATATTTTGATGGGTATGACTTTTACATTATTCAGCATGAAATGCTCTAAGATCTCGGTGTGCGTATAGCCCAATAATTTTGTTAGTTCTACGATGTTGTAACAGATACGCACCAGGGTGCGGTATGTTAACAATTATATAAGGTCCTTCATACAGGGTGGTCCCGAATTCATGGTACAAACTTTAATGGTAGGTACAGGACATTGTAACAAGGATTTATTGTATAGGAATGTATAGTCGCAGGTGACGCGGTGAGGCGTAAACAGGGGAAAGAGAAATGGAGTGATCGGTTGGTGTCACTGCCGGTAGAGGGCAGTAGATGAACATGATGTATCGCAGTAGGGACAAGCGCCATTCACAATTGTGCTGCCGTAGACGATGGGTGACTTTACGTATGCAGAAAAAGCAGACATGCATTACATGTACGGCCGTGCAAATGGTAACGCCAGAGCTGCGTTACGAATGTATCGCGCGGAGTATCCTAATCGACGAATGCCGGATCATAGACTTTTTCAACGGTTACATCGTCAACTTTGTGAAACAGGTACGTTCGACGTCAACAGACATGACGCTGGTCGATTAAGAGCTGTACGCACTCCAAGACTGGAAGAACGCATCTTGAACATAGTGGCTGATAGACCCGAGTCAAGCACAAGAACTGTTGCGCGTGACGTACATGTGAGTCATCAGACTGTATGCAGAGTGTTAAATGAAAATCGCTTACACCCCTTCCATTTTCAAAAAGTACAAGCATTGAATCCGGCAGATTATCCTCTTCGCGTGAACTTCTGCCAGTGGTTGTTGCAGCAATGTGCGTTGCAGCCGGATTTCGTAGGTCATGTGCTATTTACAGATGAAGCGACATTTTCACGCGAGGGTGTCTTTAATGCGCACAATTCCCATGTGTGGGCAACAGATAATCCACATGCAACGCGTCCACATGCGTATCAACAACGTTTCGGTATTAATGTGTGGGCTGGTATTGTGAACGACTTTTTGATTGGGCCATACTTACTACCCACGCGACTCTGTGGCGAAAGCTATCTTATTTTTCTGCAAGAAGTGTTACCAGAACTGCTGCAAGATGTTCCGCTCGCCATTCGTAACCGCATGTGGTTTCAGCACGATGGAGCGCCAGCACACTTCAGCACTGCTGTACGGAATTACCTGAATGCCACGTTTGGTGCTAGATGGATTGGGCGTGGTGGACCAGTCCCTTGGCCACCCCGATCTCCTGATTTCTCTTGCCTCGATTACTTTTTATGGGGACATCTTAAGAGTCTTGTTTATGAGACTCCAGTTGACTCAGATGAGGATCTCGTTGCTCGCATATCTGTAGCTGCTGCAGGTGTGCTTGAAATACCAGGCATCTTTGAACGTGTACGCCAATCGCTGCACCGACGCTGTCAAGCATGTATCGCTCATGGTGGACGCAATTTTGAACACTTACTGTAAACATGACACTTGTCAACAACGATTTCAATAAAATCTTTCGTTTTCCTTTCGGCCGTTATTTCCCCTGTTTACGCCTCACCGCGTCACCTGGGACTATACATTCCTATACAATATATCCTTGTTACAATGTCCTGCACCTACCATTAAAGTTTGTACCATGAATTCGGGACCACCCTGTATAGCAGACGCCACTTAGCGTTGCGTCGTTTGAGTGCAACAGATTTATGATGAGTACGAAGTGGTACAAGCATTCCTACCTCGAATTTTTGTTTTCTTTTTATTATGTTTCTGTGATGTTTGTTTCGTATCTGTGCGTGATGTGTCAGCGTAGTCAATACTTCTTTTATTTTCTGTTCAGGTGTGATTTCCTTGTCTGACAACTTAGGTAATGGTTCTATCCACTGATCGTTCTGTTTGCAATTGAACATGATCTCGTTAGGTGTGTAATTTGTATCGTAAATATTTAAGTTATTGTGTACGTCTTCGAAAAGACTTAGGTAGGACACCCGATTAGTATGTTTTGATGAAATATAGGTCCTCATGAATCGATTTAATTCTCGGAAAAGTCTCTCAGTCGCGTTACATTGTGGACTAAACCTCGAAATAAATATACTTTTAATGTTATTGTCCTTCAAGAAATTTCTCCATTTGTACCCAGAGTAGTATGCTGCATTATCTGACAGAATTGCTTTAGGTTTTCCCACGTGCGTCAGGTAATCACTTGAGAATCTTCGTATTATAGCATTTGCAGTGGCGGATTTTAAAGCATAAAGTTTTACGTGTTTAGAAAATATATCGTAAAAAGCTAAGATATATTTGACGCCTCCAGAGCTTGCTGGATGCGGTCCACTAATGTCAGTACACAGAATTTCCAGGGGTCTACCAGGTAAAATAGAATGTAAATCTGTTTTTGTGGATAAATTCTGAGGTTTTGATTTTTGACATATGACACATGTTTTTAGTTCCCTGTAAATTTTTCTTCTCATATTGCTAAAATAACAGTATGTACTGAGCTTTGCCAAACACTTTTTCGTCCCATAATGACCCCAAACTAAGTGTGTGTGCCAAATTAGATTACGTTCAGACTCTTTGGGAATGCATACACACCAGTTAGTAGCATTTGGATGTCGGCGGTAAAATAACACATCATTGTGTAACTTGTAATACTGAGTCAAAGGATGGTTGTGTTTTTCTACCAGTAATGTTATTATCTTATACCAGTGAGGATCAGATTTTTGTAATTCAGCCATGTTTCTGCACATATAAATATAATATTGGTGATACTGCTTGTCTTGCATTAAGAGAATCCTGTAGTCATTTATATTTTCTAAGTCACTGTTGGTATCATTCATACCTTGTGGAAGTCTAGACAAAGTGTCTGCAATGGTGTTGTCCTTACCTCTTATGTACTTAATTTCAAAAGAGTAGTTCTGAAGTGTAACTGCCCATCGTGATAGTCTAGGATGTACAAGTTTACAAGTTAACAAAAATGTCAGGGCCTGGTGATCGGTGTAAATTACCGTATGTTTTCCAAATAAATAATAATTGAATTTCTTGAATGCCCATACTATGGAAAGTGTTTCTAACTCAGTAGTGGAGTATGTACGCTCACATTCAGTTAGAGTGCGACTCGCAAACCCAATAATTCTTATCTGTTCCTCCTCTTTATTCTTTACAACTTGAAATAAGCAACAGCCCAAGCCAGTACGTGAAGCGTCACAAGTCATACAAAAATCTAAATTGAAATCTGGATGGCTCAAAATGTTAGCATTCACTAAAGCATGTTTAATTGTATTAAAGTCATTCTGGCACTGTTCCGACCAGATCCAAACTTGATTCCTTCTGAGTAGATTTAGCAGATGTTTACTGTTCAAAAGTGGTTGTGGCAAAAAACGTCTGAAAAATGAACATAGCCCAAGGAATGATTTTAACTGCTTTTTAGTTCGAGGGCTAGGAAAGTTTCTGATAGCATCTAATTTACTGGGATCCGGACGTATGCCCTGTGAATTAATGATATGTCCTAAATACTTTATCTCACTGCAACCAAATTTTGATTTTCTTAGGTTGGCTGTGACTCCAGCTTGTGCAAATTTTTCTAAAATTCTTTGAAGTGTGTCAACGTGTTCATTCCAGGATTGTGTAGCTATCAGTATATCATCTACATAGTGTGTGACTGTCTCAACTAAATCGTCGCCAAGCACGGTATCCAGGGCTGTAATGAATACCCCAGAGCTGACATTCAGTCCGAAGGGTAGAACACAAAACTGATAGGTTCGCCCCCCGAACATAAATGCAGTATATTTGCGAGAATCAGGAGTGATACCCACCTGCCAAAACGAATTAGCGAGATCTATTGTGGAAAAATATTTTGCATCTAGAAATTTCTGTAATTGCTCTTCTAAATTTTCAGGTTTTGTGTGAACCGGTAAAATTATTTCATTAATAGCTCGTGCGTCTAACACTAACCTAATGCCTCCATTTGATTTTTTGACAACAAGTAGAGGACTACAATAAGGTGAGGTGGATGGTTCAATGACCTTCCAGTCTAACATTTGTTTTAATTCTTGCCACACAGCAGGTCGTTGAGATAACGGTACGTTATATGTCTTATGGTAGAAGATCTTGTGAGGCTTAACTTCAATCTTGTACACATACGTGTTGATAACACCTAATCGTTTGGTAAAAACTTGTAAATATTTGGATAACACTTCCTGTAGTTTTATACGTTCATGTACACTGAGAGCTGTAGCTTCACTTATCTTATGATCAAGCAATGTTTTCAAGTCCATTAGCTCTCTGTCAGATGAGTGTGTTTGCATGTCTTGAATGTCTTTGTCAAGTACTAACTGTACCTTGTACCCTGTACAGTGTTTGTCATGCTTTAGAGTTCTCCTGTCCAAATCAATAATAATTACACTGCCTTTATCATTTAAAATACATTTACCTTTGGAGAAGTCTATAATGCAGTCCTTCTCGCTCATAATATCTATTCCTAATATGCAATTTGTCACAAGGTTTTGTACAACCAGGAATGGCCATTGTACGGTTCCATTACCTATTTTAACGTTTACAAAAACTTGCTTCGTAACCCTACATGACTTATTACCTAGTGCAGTAGTTATTTTACAGTTTTGGGCAGGAAACTCAGGCACAGGTTCCAATTCACACATCTTTTTATAAAAATTAAAAGATAAAACGCTCACAGCTGCACCTGTATCTAGGATAATAGTAGTTGGAATCCCACCTACTACACCAGTAGTGGATGCTAAAACAATTTCATTTGTGTTTAAACGACATTGTGTACTGCCTTGTAAAAGTTCATCTGATATATTGTTATTGTGGTTGTATCTTATAAATAAAACAGGTAGTTTTTGTTTAGAATTACTCGGCATATCATTATTCTGTTGTTCAAGTGTGGTGTCAAATAACTGATTAACATTGAAGCCGCCCCCCAAGGATTCTTCAGCCACGACCTGGGGCAAAGTAGTGACTGTTTCTAGTTTGTTGGATTATCATTTGTACTAGGTACTGACACAGATTGAGGTTGTGCATCAGGTGTCATTTCTATTATATTCACATTCGGATATTGCCTATTATGATCTCCAAACTTTTGCGGTTGTTGTTGCTGTTGCGCATTATACACTCCTGGAAATTGAAATAAGAACACCGTGAATTCATTGTCCCAGGAAGGGGAAACTTTATTGACACATTCCTGGGGTCAGACACATCACATGATAACACTGACAGAACCACAGGCACATAGACACAGGCAACAGAGCATGCACAATGTCGGCACTAGTACAGTGTATATCCACCTTTCGCAGCAAAGTAGGCTGCTATTCTCCCATGGAGACGATCGTAGAGATGCTGGATGTAGTCCTGTGGAACGGCTTGCCATGCCATTTCCACCTGGCGCCTCAGTTGGACCAGCGTTCGTGCTGGACGTGCAGACCGCGTGAGACGACGCTTCATCCAGTCCCAAACATGCTCAATGGGGGACAGATCCGGAGATCTTGCTGGCCAGGGTAGTTGACTTACACCTTCTAGAGCACGTTGGGTGGCACGGGATACATGCGGACGTGCATTGTCCTGTTGGAACAGCAAGTTCCCTTGCTGGTCTAGGAATGGTAGAACGATGGGTTCGATGACGGTTTGGATGTACCGTGCACTATTCAGTGTCCCCTCGACGATCACCAGTGGTGTACGGCCAGTGTAGGAGATCGCTCCCCACACCATGATGCCGGGTGTTGGCCCTGTGTGCCTCGGTTGTATGCAGTCCTGATTGTGGCGCTCATCTGCACGGCGCCAAACAGGCATACGACCATCATTGGCACCAAGGCAGAAGCGACTCTCATCGCTGAAGACGACACGTCTCCATTCGTCCCTTCATTCACGCCTGTCGCGACATCACTGGAGGCGGGCTGCACGATGTTGGGGCGTGAGGGGAAGACGGCCTAACGGTGTGCGGGACCGTAGCCCAGCTTCATGGAGACGGTTGCGAATGGTCCTCGCCGATACCCCAGGAGCAACAGTGCCCCTAATTTGCTGGGAAGTGGCGGTGCGGTCCCCTACGGCACTGCGTAGGATCCTACGGTCTTGGCGTGCATCCGTGCGTTGCTGCGGTCCGGTCCCAGGTCGACGGGCACGAGCACCTTCCGCCGACCACTGGCGACAACATCGGTGTACTGTGGAGATCTCACGCCCCACGTGTTGAGCAATTCGGCGGTACGTCCACCCGGCCTCCCGCATGCCCACTATACGCCCTCGCTCAAAGTCCGTCAACTGCACATACGGTTCACGTCCACGCTGTCGCGGCATGCTACCAGTGTTAAAGACTGCGATGGAGCTCCGTATGCCACGGCAAACTGGCTGACACTGACGGCGGCGGTGCACAAATGCTGCGCAGCTAGCGCCATTCGACGGCCAACACCGCGGTCCCTGGTGTGTCTGCTGTGCCGTGCGTGTGATCATTGCTTGTACAGCCCTCTCGCAGTGTCCGGAGCAAGTATGGTGGGTCTGACACACCGGTGTCAATGTGTTCTTTTTTCCATTTCCAGGAGTGTAACTTACCTGTCGGTCGTAAGGTATGCTCCAATTTTGACCTGGTGGCTGCTGTGGTAAAGCAGAGTTTGAATGAAAGTACTGATCGTTACGAGTCCAACCTTGATGCTGTCTTGGCTCGTAGTTATTATTATTTCTATTTCTGTTTGTGTTTTTGTTATTACCTTTGTATCCGTTGTTACCGTTGCAGTTATTACCGCGGTGCCTTTTGTATGGATTGCCGCATGAAATGTTATTACTGTTGTAACTATTGTTCGTATTGGTATACGCGTGTTGATTTTGATTTCCGTACTGAGACGGCATGTGAGTTTGCTGTTTTTGTTGTACCGCGTATCCAACTGTGGGCGCGCCAGAATTGTGTTGGCAAGCCTGCATGTTTTGCATAACACTAGTGTAAACATTGTGGCTGCTGTTTTGCCGCGCGAAGCGCTGATCTTCAAGTAACATGTCAACCGAATCTAAAGCTGTTAAAAAATAATCTGAATCGTCATCCGGGATATGTAGAAGTTTTTCCTTAATGTTGAAAGGCAATTTGGCCTTCAACGCTCGGAGTATATCACGTGTTGCGACTGGTTCGTCTAAAAAATGTCCCATGTTCAAGTATTTTTCAAAATATCTGCGTAAGTTACCATTTTTACTGTTAAAAGTTTCAGGTTCTAAGATTTGTCTTCTGAGTCGCTCCTGAACGGATTGCGACCAGAATTTGTTCAGAAAAGCACGCTCAAACTCACTGTACGTGGTACATACGTCAGCTTGACTGTATGCCCAGACAGCAGCATCGTCTTGGATGTAACCGACAATATATGAAATCTTTTTCCGGTCACTCCAAGTGCGTGGAAATGCGTTACTAAAAGATTTGAGAAAAATCACCGGATGAATGGTTCGTTTTTCTGGGATAAAAATCTGAAATTGCCTGTGTTTTATTAAGCTTTCGTCTTCCTTTGCATTATGATATGGATTTGTTCCACTTTAATTACTGCAATGCTCAGCTGGCGAGTAATTACGATAATGTTGCTGTGGTTTACCATGATAATAGCTTGTGTTTGTGGTTGCACGTCGTGGTATGTGTTGTAGTCGTGGTGTGTTTTGTTCTTGTGTGTTTGTGGTGTGCGGTATGTGTGCGTCATACTCGAATGTATATTGGTTTCTGAACTGTATATTTTGACTGATATTTTCGTTACATTCAGACTGTGGTTGATCGGTGAATTGTCTCATGGGTGCAGTGACGGATTGTACTGCGTCACTAATCAGCTGTTTGTTATTAGTGATGTATTCCGCTACGGAGTCGTGCACAATTGTTGGTAAATTTTCACGTATGCATCTATCAAAATGTTTGTCTTTGTTCTCTACCCAATCATGAAATTCTTTATTAATATTTTGAAAATGAGCTATGGCATCAGATTGTAAGATGTCAGTCAGGTGTTGTTCAACATCGTCAAATTTATTCTGCACGTCAGTAATTCGTTTTTCAAGGTTGTCGTGTACTGAAGGATATGTTTGAATTTGTTCAGTAAGAGCTTCACACGTGACATTAAGGTTTTTTAATTGTGTCTGTAAAAGTGCTACGTCATTTGTAGTCTTTTCTTGTCTCGTATTAAGCTTGGAAAATTTCGTACTGAGTTCAGTCATCTGTTTGGTCAGTGTGGCGTCTATAAGTTCCACACGCTTACATAAAGTGTCATTAGATGCCTTGATTGCTATGAGATCAGATTTAATTTCGTCATTTTGTGTCTTTAACTGTTCATTTTGTGTCTTTAAGGTTGCCATGTTTTCCGCGTTCTGCATCCTTAAGGTTGCCATATTTTCTGCGTTTTGTTTCATTAGCATTTGTAACATGTTGGCAATGTTTACTGTTTGCAAGGTCTCTGCCCCCGCCGCGTCATTAGACGTGACGTCATGTATTAACATGGGCTCTGACTGAGACTTTGAAATTTTTGTGGTGGACGGCCTATTGTCAAAATTTCCGTTGACACTTGCGTCAATATTTGATGTATCGTCACTACCGGTTGCTGTCGTAAAGTCATTTTCTAACATTTGTCTCTCGTCCGAGTCGGATTGCGTCTGAATAGTACGTCTTTGCTGTTCCATTTTTGCGTATTGTTTTCTAGTTATTACCATGCCACACGTGCTATATATTTCAAGAAATTAATGTTTGACACTGGTTTTAAAATAAAATGCAGTTGAGCATGAATCGGTCGTAGCAACAATGGCTGTCTGTTAATTTAAAAATATAAACTGAATTTGAGATTATTGGTAATGGCTGCTGGCCATGTTACATGATATCGTACAGAAGTCGGCCATATTGTACACTCGTGTATTGGTATTGTTGCATACGTTATTGTTTAAGGAAAAATACTGAGAATGGAATTTATCACTGAAACTGTTATGCGGAAAAGAAACACTACAGAATTTTACTGAAAAGCTAATACACTGAATTATACGTCTGGTCAAGCCTGCTAATGCAAAGATGCTGCGTCTTACCTTATTTTGCTGGAAGCTTCTTTGCGTCTTCCCGCAAAATTTTATAATTGGCAAATATCTTCTGATTTTTTTTTTATTTCTCATATAGTCAAGTCCAGGACCAGAAGGTTGATTTTTCACATGAAACAAAGAGAACAATGTAACAAATGACAAAATAACAAGTCCTGTCACGGTCGCCAATATAAAATAAATAAAATAAAATAAAATAAAATAAAATATTAATTATTTTTTATCTGTATGATTGGCTCTCCTATGAGTCGTCAGGTTTTGATTATTCGGTATCAGACGCTTGACAATGGCTTTTTCGTAAAGGCAATGTTACTCGTAGTTGACCGTGAAATAAAACTGAAATAATCGGACTTCGTAATTAAATCGTTTCCAAAGACTGCTGCGGTAGGTGCGGACTCATAAACTAAATCTCAATATTACAATAATTTGCCAGCCATGCCAAAACGTCGTACAGAGGATGATTGTCTACTAAACAAAAAATTACACAGTTAGTTAAATCAGATATATTCAATGAATAAGCCTACAGTTCATAATCCTACTTACTTTTATAAATATAAATTCTTTACAGAATCGAGTGCCTAGTATGGTTGCAACTCGCAGTAATTTTCTATATCATGAAATATGGCGGTGTGCCAGACAATAAACTAAAATACGTGCTTCTCGCACCACTTCAACCAGGGCTCTTCCTTTTTTTTTTAATCAAACATACGACTAACGAAAATGTACTTTTGTTTTATCAGCGACACAGCGCTGCAGTTGTGTGCCATAGGCTTTATTTATTTGTCACTGATTATTTATTTAATTAATATCTCGCGTTTCCGAGGAAACTCACGCTCGGCATGCAAATGTGCCTTTATAGATTCCATAGAAACGATACTCGATTTAGAAGGAGAAGATATAGAACCCATAGTAATTCATGGCGACGCAACTTCTCTGCTTATTCGTCAATCTGCGGGAGCGAGGGATGCAGTATAGAAGGAATAGTGCATCGGAAAAGAGATACTCGTATCCCAAAAGAAAATCCTATCGTTTCCATTGAAACGTTACTCGATTTAGAAGGAGAAGTCGTAGAACACATAGTATTTCATAGCGACGCAATTTCTGTGTTAATTCGTCAAAGTGAGGGAGTGAGGGACGCAGTAAAGAAGGAATAATGCATCGGAAAGAAGATACTCGTATACCAAAAGAATATCCTCTCGTTTCCATAGAAATGTTACCCGATTTAGAAGGAGAAATCATAGAACCCATAGTATTACATAGCGACGCAATTTCTGTGTTAATTTGTCAATGTGAGGGAACGAGGGATGCAGTGAAGAAGGCATAGAGCATCGGAAAGGAGATACTCGTTTCCCAAAAGAAAATCCTATCGTTTCCGTAGAAACGTAACTCGATTTAGAAGGAGAAGTCATAGAACCCATAGAATATCATAGCGACGCCTATTCTGTGCTAATTCGTCAATGTGAGGTAGCGAGGGATGCAGTAAAGATGGAATAGTGCATCGGAAAGGAGATACTTGTATACCAAAAGAAAATCGTGTCGTTTCAATAGAAACGTTACTCGATTTAGAAGGAGAAGTCATAGAACCCATAATATTTCATAGCGACGAATTTCTCTGTTAATTCGTCAATGTGAGGGAGCGAGGGATGCAGTAAAGATGGAATAGTGCATCAGAAAGGAGATAGTTGTATTCCGAAACGAAATCCTGTCGTTTCCACAGAAACGTTACTCGATTTAGAAGGAGAAGATATAGAACCCATAGTAATTCATGGCGACGCAACTTCTCTGCTTATTCGTCAATCTGAGGGAGCGAGGGATGCAGTATAGAACTAATAGTGCATCGGAAAGGAGGTACTCGTATCATAAATGAAAATCCTGTCGTTTCCATAGAAACGTTACTCGATTTAGAAGGAAAAGTCATGGAACACATAGTATTTCATAGCGACGCAATTTCTATGTTAAATCGTCAATGTGAGGGAGCGTGTGATGCTGTAAAGAAGGAATAGTGCATCGGAAAGGAGATACTCGTGTCCCAAAAGAAAATCCTATCCTTTCCATTGAAACGTTACTCGATTTAGAAGGAGAAGTCGTAGAACACATAGTATTTCATAGCGACGCAATTTCTTTGTTAATTCGTCAAAGTGAGGGAGTGAGGGACGCAGTAAAGAAGGAATAGTGCATCGGAAAGGAGATACTCGTATACCAAAAGAATATCCTCTCGTTTCCGTAGAAACGTTACCCGATTTAGAAGGAGTAATCATGGAACCCATAGGATATCACAGCGACGCAATTTCTGTGCTTCTTCGTCAATGTTAGGGAACGAGGGATGCAGTAAAGTAGGAATAGTGCATCGGAAAGGAGATACTCATATCCCAAAAATATATCCTGTCGTTTGTATAGAAACGTTACTCGTTATAGAAGGAGAAGTCATAGAACCCATAGTATTTCATAGCGACGCAAATTCTGTGTTAATTTGTCAATGTGAGGGATCGAGGGATGCAGTAAAGAAGGAATAGTGCATCGGAAAGGAGATAGTCGTATCACAAAAGAAATTCATGTCGTTTCCATAGAAACGTTACTCGATATAGAAGGAGAAGTTATTGAATCCATAGTATTTCATAGCGACGCAATTTCTGTGTTAATTCTTCAGTGTGAGGGAGCGAGGGATGCAGTAAAGAAGGAATAGTGCATCGGAAAGGAGATACTCGTATCCCATAAGAAAATCCTGTCGTTTCCATAGAATCGTTACTCGATTTAGAAGGAGAAGTCATAGAACACATAGTATTCCATAGAATCGCAAATCTGTGTTAATTCTTCAATGTGAGGGAGCCAGGGATGCAGTGAAGAAAGAATTGTGCATCGGAAAGGAGATACTCGTATCCCAAAAGAAAATCCTGTCGTTTCCATAGAAACGTTACTCGATTGAGAAGAAGAAGACATGGAACCCATAGTAATTCATAGCGACGCAATTTCTGTGTTAATTCGTCAATGTGAGGGAGCGGGGGATGCAGTAAAGAAGGATAGTGCATCGGAAAGGAGATACTCGTATCACAAAAGAACATGCTGTCGTTTCCATAGTAACGTTACTCGATTTAGATGGAGAAGTCATTGAACCCATAGTATTTCATAGTGACGCAATTTCTGTGTTAATTCGTCAATGTGAGGGAGCGAGGGATGCAGTAAAGAAGGAATAGTGCATCGGAAAGGAGATAGTTGTATCCCGAAACGAAATCCTGTCGTTTCCATAGAAACGTTACTCGATTTAGAAGGAGAAGTTATAGAACCCATAGTAATTAATGGCGACTCTATTTCTCTGCTTATTCGTCAATCTGAGGGAGCGAGGGATGCAGTATAGAATTAATAGTGCATCGGAAAGGAGGTACTCGTATCATAAAAGAAAATCCTGTCGCTTCCATAGAAACGTTACTCGATTTGGAAGAAGAAGTAATGGAACACATAGTATTTCATAACGACGCAATGTCTGTGTTAATTCGTCAATGTGAGGAAGCGAGTGATGCAGTAAAGAGGGAATAGTGCATCGGAAAGGAGATACTCGTATTCCAAAAGAAAATCCTGTCGTTTCCATTGAATCGTTACTCGATTTAGAAGGAGAAGTCGTAGAACACATAGTATTTCACAGCGACGCAATTTCTTTGTTAATTCGTCAAAGTGAGGGAGTGAGGGACGCAGTAAAGAAGGAATAGTGCGTCGGAAAGGAGATACTCGTATACCAAAAGAATATCCTCTCGTTTCCGTAGAAACGTTACCCGATTTAGAAGGAGTAAGCATGGAACCCATAGGATATCACAGCGACGCAATTTCTGTGCTTATTCGTCAATGTTGGGGAACGAGGGATGCAGCAAAGAAGGAATAGTGCGTCGGAAAGGAGATACTCATATCCCAAAAATATATCCTGTCGTTTGTATAGAAACGTCACTCGTTATAGATAGAGAAGTCATAGAACCCATAGTATTTCATAGCGACGCAAATTCTGTGTTAATTTGTCAATGTGAGGGATCGAGGGATGCAGTAAAGAAGGAATAGTGCATCGGAAAGGAGATAGTCGTATCGCAAAAGAAATTCATGTCGTTTCCATAGAAACGTTACTCGATTTAGAAGGAGAAGTCATTGAATCCATAGTATTTCATAGCGACGCAATTTCTGTGTTAATTCTTCAGTGTGAGGGAGCGAGGGATGCAGTAAAGAAGGAATAGTGCATCGGAAAGGAAATACTCGTATCCCATAAGAAAATCCTGTCGTTTCCATAGAATCGTTACTCGATTTAGAAGGAGAAGTCATAGAACACATAGTATTCCATAGAATCGCAAATCTGTGTTAATTCTTCAATGTGAGGGAGCCAGGGATGCAGTGAAGAAAGAATTTTGCATCGGAAAGGAGATACTCGTATCCCAAAAGAAAATCCTGTCGTTTCCATAGAAACGTTACTCGATTGAGAAGGAGAAGACATGGAACCCATAGTAATTCATAGCGACGCAATTTCTGTGTTAATTCGTCAATGTGAGGGAGCGGGGGATGCAGTAAAGAAGGATAGTGCGTCGGAAAGGAGATACTCGTATCACAAAAGAAGATGCTGTCGTTTCCATAGTAACGTTACTCGATTTAGATGGAGAAGTCATTGAACCCATAGTATTTCATAGCGACGCAATTTCTGTGTTAATTCGTCAATGTGAGGGAGCGAGGGATGCAGTAAAGAAGGAATAGTGCATCGGAAAGGAGATAGTTGTATCCCGAAACGAAACCCTGTCGTTTCCATAGAAACGTTACTCGATTTAGAAGGAGAAGTTATAGAACCCATAGTAATTAATGGCGACTCTATTTCTCTGCTTATTCGTCAATCTGAGGGAGCGAGGGATGCAGTATAGAATTAATAGTGCATCGGAAAGGAGGTACTCGTATCATAAAAGAAAATCCTGTCGCTTCCATAGAAACGTTACTCGATTTGGAAGAAGAAGTAATGGAACACATAGTATTTCATAACGACGCAATGTCTGTGTTAATTCGTCAATGTGAGGAAGCGAGTGATGCAGTAAAGAGGGAATAATGCATCGGAAAGGAGATACTCGTATTCCAAAAGAAAATCCTGTCGTTTCCATTGAATCGTTACTCGATTTAGAAGGAGAAGTCGTAGAACACATAGTATATCATAGCGACGCAATTTATGCGTTAATTCCTCAATGTGAGGGAGCAAGGGATGAAGTAAAGAAGGAATAGTGCATCGGAAAGCAGATAGTTGTATCCCGAAAAGAAATCCTGTCGTTTCCATAGAAACGTTACTCGAATTAGAAGGAGAAGATATAGAACCCATAGTAATTCATGGCGACGCAACTTCTCTGCTTATTCGGCAATCTGAGGGAGCGAGGGATGCAGTAAAGAACTAAAAGCGCATCGGAAAGGAGGTACTCGTATCATAAAAGAAAATCCTGTCGTTTCCATTGAAACGTTACTCGATTTAGAAGGAGAAGTCATGGAACACATAGTATTTCATAGCGACGCAATTTCCATGTTAATTCGTCAATGTGAGGGAGCGTGTGATGCTGTAAAGAAGGAATAGTGCATCGGAAAGGAGATACTCGTATCCCAAAAGAAAATCCTGTCGCTTCCATTGAAACGTTACTCGATTTAGAAGGAGAAGTCGTAGGACACATTGTATTTCATAGCGACGCAATTTCTGTGTTAATTCGTCAAAGTGAGGGAGTGAGGGACGAAGTAAAGAAGGAATAGTGCATCGGAAAGGAGATACTCGTATACCAAAAGAATATCCTCTCGTTTCCATAGAAATGTTACCCGATTTAGAAGGAGAAATCATGGAACCCATAGGATATCACAGCGACGCAATTTCTGTGCTTATTCGTCAATGTTAGAGAACGAGGGATGCAGTACAGTACGAATAGTGCATCGGAAAGGAGATATTCGTATCCCAAAAATATATCCTTTCGTTTGTATAGAAACGTCACTCGATTTAGAAGGAGAAGTCACAGAACCCATAGTATTTCATAGCGACGCAAATTCTGTGTTAATTTGTCAATGTGAGGGAGCGAGGGATGCAGTAAAGAAGGAATAGTGCATCGGAAAGGAGATAGTCGTATCACAAAAGAAATTCATGTCGTTTCCATAGAAACGTTACTCGATTTAGAAGGAGTAAGTCATTGAATCCATAGTATTTCATAGCGACGCAATTTCTGTGTTAATTCTTCAGTGTGAGGGAGCGAGGGATGCAGTAAAGAAGGAATACTGCATCGGCAAGGAAATACTCGTATCCCATAAGAAAATCCTGTCGTTTCCATAGAATCGTTACTCGATTTAGAAGGAGAAGTCATAGAACACATAGTATTCCATAGAATCGCAAATCTGTGTTAATTCTTCAATGTGAGGGAGCCAGGGATGCAGTAAAGAAAGAATTGTGCATCGGAAAGGAGATACTCGTATCCCAAAAGAAAATCCTGTCGTTTCCATAGAAACGTTACTCGATCGAGAAGGAGAAGACATGGAACCCATAGTTATTCATAGCGACGCAATTTCTATGTTAATTCGTCAATGTGAGGGAGCGGGGGATGCAGTAAAGAAGGATAGTGCATCGGAAAGGAGATACTCGTATCACAAAAGAACATGCTGTCGTTTCCATAGAAACGTTATTCGATTTAGATGGAGAAGTCATTGAACCCATAGTATTTCATAGCGCCGCAATTTCTGTGTTAATTCGTCAATGTGAGGGAGCGAGGGATGCAGTAAAGAAGGAACAGTGCATCGGAAAGGAGATAGTTGTATCCCGAAACGAAATCCTGTCGTTTCCATAGAAACGTTACTCGATTTAGAAGGAGAAGTTATAGTACCCATAGTAATTAATGGCGACGCTATTTCTCTGCTTATTCGTCAATCTGAGGGAGCGAGGGATGCAGTATAGAATTAATAGTGCATCGGAAAGGAGGTACTCGTATCATAAAAGAAAATCCTGTCGTTTCCATAGCAACGTTACTCGATTTAGAAGAAGAAGTTATGGAACACATAGTATTTCATAGCGACGCAATGTCTGTCTTCATTCGTCAATGTGAGGGAGCGAGTGATGCAGTAAAGAGGGAATAGTGCATCGGAAAGGAGATACTCGTATCCCAAAAGAAAATCCTGTCGTTTCCATTGCATCGTTACTCGATTTAGAAGGAGAAGTCGTAGAACACATAGTATATCATAGCGACGCAATTTCTGTGTTAATTCGTCAAAGTGAGGGAGCGATGGACGCAGTAATGAAGGAATAGTGCATCGGAAAGGAGATACTTGTATACCAAAAGAAAATCCTCTCGTTTCAATAGAAACGTTACTCGATTTAGAAGGAGAAGTCATAGAACCCATAATATTTCATAGCGACGCAATTTCTCTGTTCATTCGTCAACGTGAGGGAGCGAGGGATGCAGCAAAGAAGGCATAGTGCATCGGAAAGGAGATACTCGTATCCCAAACGAAAATCCTGTCGTTTCCATAGAAACGTTACTCGATATAGGAGGAGAAGTCACAGAACACATAGTATTCCATAGCGTCGCAATTTCCGTGTTAATTCGTCAATGTGAGGGAGCCAGGGATGCAGTAAAGAAGGAATTGTGCATCGGAAAGGAGATACGCGTATCCCAAAAGAAAATCATGTCGTTTCCATAGAAACGTAACTTGATTTAGAAGGAGTAGTCATAGAACCCTTAGATTTTCGTAGCCACGCAATTTCTGTGTTAATTCGTCAATGTGAGGGAGCCAGGGACGCAGTAAAGGAGTTATAGTGCATCGGAAATCAGATACTAGTATCCCAAAAGAAAATCCTGTCGTTTCCATAGAAACGTTACTCGATGTAGAAGGAGAAGTCATAGAACACATAGTATTCTATAGCGTCGCAATATCTTTGTTAATTCGTCAATGTGAGGGGGCCAGGGATGCCGTAAGGAAGGAATAGTGCATCAGAAAGGAGATAGTCGTTTCCCAAAAGAAAATTCTGTCGTTCCCATAGAAACGTTACTCGATTTCAGAGGAGAAGTCATAGAACCCATAGTATTTCATAGCGACGCAATGTCAGTGTTAATTCGTCAATGTGAGAGAGCGAGGGATGCAGTTAAGAAGGAATAGTGCATCGGAAAGGAGATACTCGTATACCAAAAGAAATTTCTGTCGTTTCCATTGAAACGTAACTCGATTTAGAATGAGAAGTCATAGAACCCATAGTATTTCATAGCGACACAATTTCTGTGTTAATTCGTCAATGTGAGGGTGCGAGGGTTGCACTAAAGGAGGAATAGTGCATCGGAAAGGAGATACTCGTATCCCAAAAGAAAATTCTGTCGTTTCCATAGAAACGCTACTCGATTTAGAAGGAGAAGTCATAGAACCCATAGTATTTTGATAGCGACGCAATTTCTGTGTTAATTCGTCAATGTGAGGGATCGAGGGATGCAGTAGAGGAGGAATAGTGCATCGGAAAGGAGATACTCGTATCCCAAGAGAATATCCTGTCGTTTCCATAGAAGAAGTCATAGAACCCATAGTAATTCATAGCGACGCAATCTCTACGTTAATTCGTCAATGTGCGGGAGCGAGAGATGAAGTAAAGAAGGAATAGTGCATCGGAAAGGAGATAGATGTAATCCAAAACGAAATCCTGTCGTTTCCATAGAAACGTTACTCGATAAAGAAGGAGAAGTTATGGAACAGATAGTATTACATGGCGAAGCAATTTCTCTGCTTATTCGTCAATGTGAGGGAGCGAGGGATGCAGTAAAGAACTAATAGTGCATCGCAAAGGAGATACTCGTATCATAAAAGAAAATCCTGTCGTTTTCATAGAAACTTTACTCGATTTAGAAGGAGAAGTCGTAGAACACATTGTATTTCATAGCGACGCAATTTCTGTGTTAATTCGTCAAAGTGAGGGAGTGAGGGAAGCAGTAAAGAAGGAATAGTGCATCGGAAAGGAGATACTCGTATACCAAAAGAATATCCTCTGGTTTCCATAGAAATGTTACCCGATTTAGAAGGAGAAATCATGGAACCCATAGGATATCACAGCGACGCAATTTCTGTGCTTATTCGTCAATGTTAGGGAACGAGGGATGCAGTAAAGTAGGAATAGTGCATCGGAAAGGAGATACTCGTATCCCAAAAATATATCCTGTCGTTTGTATAGAAACGTCACTCGATTTAGAAGGAGAAGTCATAGAACCCATAGTATTTCATAGCGACGCAAATTCTGTGTTAATTTGTCAATGTGAGGGATCGAGGGATGCAGTAAAGAAGGAATAGTGCATCGGAAAGGAGATAGTCGTATCACAAAAGAACATCATGTCGTTTCCATAGAATCGTTACTCGATTTAGAAGGAGAAGTCATTGAATCCATAGTATTTCATAGCGACGCAATTTCTGTGTTAATTCTTCAGTGTGAGGGAGCGAGGGATGCAGTAAAGAAGGAATAGTGCTTCGGAAAGGAAATACTCGTATCCCATAAGAAAATCCTGTCGTTTCCATAGAAACGTTACTCGATTTAGAAGGAGAAGTCATAGAACACATAGTATTCCATAGAATCGCAAATCTGTGTTAATTCTTCAATGTGAGGGAGCCAGGGATGTAGAGATGAAAGAATTGTGCATCGGAAAGGAGATACTCGTATCCCAAAAGAACATCATGTCGTTTCCATAGAATCGTTACTCGATTTAGAAGGAGAAATCATTGAATCCATAGTATTTCATAGCGACGCAATTTCTGTGTTAATTCTTCAGTGTGAGGGAGCGAGTGATGCAGTAAAGAGGGAATAGTGCATCGGAAAGGAGATACTCGTATACCAAAAGAAAATCCTGTCGTTTCCATAGAAACGTTACTCGATTTAGAAGGAGAAGTCATAGGACACATAGTATTTCACAGCAACGCAATTTCTGTGTTAATTCGTCAATGTGAGGGTACGATGGATGCAGTAAAGAAGGAAGAGTTCATCGTAAAGGAGATACTCGTATCCCTAAAGAATAACCTGACGTTTGCATAGAAACGTTACTCGATTTAGAAGAAGAAGTCACAGAACACATAGCATATCATAGCGACGTAATTTCTGTGTTAATTCGTCAATGTGAGGGAGCGAGGGATGCAGTGAAGATGGCATAGAGCATCGGAAAGGAGATACTCGTTTCCCAAAAGGAAATCCTATCGTTTCCGTAGAAACGTAACTCGATTTAGAAAGAGAAGTCATAGAACCCAAAGTAATTCATAGCGACGCAATTTCTGCGTTAATTCGTCAATGTGAGGGAGCGAGGGATGAAGTAAAGTAGGAATAGTGCATCGGAAAGGAGATAGTTGTATCCCGAAACGAAGTCCTGTCGTTTCCATAGAAACGTTACTCGATTTTGAAGGAAAAGTTATAGAACCCATAGCAATTCATGGCGACGCAATTTCTCTGCTTATGCGTCAATCTGAGGGAGCGAGGGATGCAGTAAAGAACTAATAGTGCATCGGAAACGAGGTACTCGTATCATAAAAGAAAATCCTGTCTCTTCCATAGAAGCGTTACTCGATTTAGAAGCAGAAGTCATGGAACACATAGAATTTCATAGCGACGCAATTTCTGTGTTAATTCGTCAATGTGAGGGATCGAGGGATGCAGTAGAGGAGGAATAGTGCATCGGAAAGGAGATACTCGTATCCCAATAGAAAATCCTGCCGTTTCCATAGAAACATAACTCGATTTAGAAGGAGAAGTCATAGAACCCATAGTATTTCATAGCGACACAATTTCTGTGTTAATTCGTCAATGTGAGGGAGCGACGGATGCAGTAAAGAAGGAATAGTGCATCGGAAAGGAGATACTCGTATCCCAAGAGAAAAACCTGTCGTTTCCATAGGAGAAGTCATAGAACCCATAGTAATTCATAGCGACGCAATCTCTACGTTAATTTGTCAATGTGCGGGAGTGAGAGATGAAGTAAAGAAGGAATAGTGCATCGGAAAGGAGGTAGATGTATCCCAAAACGAAATCCTGTCGTTTCCATAGATACGTTACTCGCTTAAGAAGGAGAAATTATGGAACAGATAGTATTACATGGCGAAGCAATTTCTCTGCTTATTCGTCAATGTGAGGGAGCGAGGGATACAGTAAAGAACTAATAGTGCATCGCAAAGGAGATACTCGTATCATAAAAGAAAATTCTGTCGTTTTCATAGAAACTTTACTCGATTTAGAAGGAGAAGTCATGAAACCCATAGTATTTCATAGCGACGCAATTTCTGTGTTAATTAGTCGATGTGAGGGAGCGTTGGTTGCAGTAGAGAAGGAATAGTTCATCGGAAAGGAGATACTCGAATATCAGAAGAAAAACCAGTCGTTTCCATAGAAACGTTACTCGATTTAGAAGGAGAAGTCATAGAACACATAGTATTTCATAGCGACGCAATTTCTGTGTTAATTCGTCAATGAGAGGGAGCGAGAGACGCAGTAAAGAAGGAACAGTGCATCGGAAAGGAGATACTCGTATCCCATAAGAAAATCCTGTCGTTTCCATAGAAACGTTACTCGATTTAGGAGGAGAAGTCATAGAACACATAGTATTCCATAGAATCGCAAATCTGCGTTAATTCTTCAATGTGAGGGAGCCAGGGATGCAGTGAAGAAAGAATGTGCATCGGAAAGGAGATACTCGTATCCCAATAGAAAATCCTGTCGTTTCCATAGAAACGTTACTCGATTGAGAAGGAGAAGACATGGAACCCATAGTAATTCATAGCGACGCAATTTCTGTGTTAATTCGTAATGTGAGGGAGCGAGGGATGCAGTAAAGAAGGAATAGTGCATCGGAAAGGAGATAGTCGTATCACAAAAGAACATGCAGTCGTTTCCATAGGAACGTTACTCGATTTAGAAGAAGAAGTAATGGAACACATAGTATTTCATAACGACGCAATGTCTGTGTTAATTCGTCAATGTGAGGAAGCGAGTGATGCAGTAAAGAGGGAGTAGTGCATCGGAAAGGAGATACTCGTATTCCAAAAGAAAATCCTGTCGTTTCCATTGAATCGTTACTCGATTTAGAAGGAGAAGTCGTAGAACACATAGTATATCATAGCGACGCAATTTATGCGTTAATTCCTCAAAGTGAGGGAGCGAGGGATGAAGTAAAGAAGGAATAGTGCATCGGAAAGGAGATAGTTGTATCCCGAAAAGAAATCCTGTCGTTTCCATAGAAACGTTACTCGAATTAGAAGGAGAAGATATAGATCCCATAGTAATTCATGGCGACGCAACTTCTCTGCTTATTCGGCAATCTGATGGAGCGAGGGATGCAGTAAAGAACTAAAAGCGCATCGGAAAGGAGGTACTCGTATCATAAAAGAAAATCCTGTCGTTTCCATAGAAACGTTCCTCGGTTTAGAAGGAGAAGTCATGGAACACATAGTATTTCATAGCGACGCAATTTCTATGTTAATTCGTCAATGTGAGGGAGCGTGTGATGCTGTAAAGAAGGAATAGTGCATCGGAAAGGAGATACTCGTATCCCAAAAGAAAATCCTGTCGTTTCCATTGAAACGTTACTCGATATAGAAGGAGAAGTCGTAGGACACATTGTATTTCATAGCGACGCAATTTCTGTGCTTATTCGTCAATGTTAGGGAACGAGGGATGCAGTAAAGTAGGAATAGTGCATCGGAAAGGAGATACTCGTATCCCAAAAATATATCCTTTCGTTTGTATAGAAACGTCGCTCGATTTAGAAGGAGAAGTCATAGAACCCATAGTATTTCATAGCGACGCAAATTCTGTGTTAATTTGTCAATGTGAGGCATCGAGGGATGCAGTAAACAAGGAATAGAGCATCGGAAAGGAGATAGTCGTATTACAAAAGAACATCATGTCGTTTCCATAGAAACGTTACTCGATTTAGATGGAGAAGTCATTGAACCCATAGTATTTCATAGCGACGCAATTTCTGTGTTAATTCGTCAATGTGAGGGAGCGAGGGATGCAGGAAAGAAGGAATAGTGCATCGGAAAGGAGATAGTTGTATCCCGAAACGAAATCCTGTCGTTTCCATAGAAACGTTACTCGATTTAGAAGGAGAAGTTATAGAACCCATAGTAATTAATGGCGACGCTATTTCTCTGCTTATTCGTCAATCTGAGGTAGCGAGGGATGCAGTATAGAATTAATAGTGCATCGGAAAAGAGGTACTCGTATCATAAAAGGAAATCCTGTCGTTTCCATAGCAACGTTACTCGATTTAGAAGAAGAAGTTATGGAACACATAGTATTTCATAGCGACGCAATGTCTGTGTTAATTCGTCAATGTGAGGGAGCGAGTGATGCAGTAAAGAGGGAATAGTGCATCGGAAAGGAGATACTCGTATCCCAAAAGAAAATCCTGTCGTTTCCATTGCATCGTTACTCGATTTAGATGGAGAAGTCGTAGAACACATAGTATATCATAGCGACGCAATTTCTGTGTTAATTCGTCAAGGTGAGGGAGCGAGGGACGCAGTAATGAAGGAATAGTGCATCGGAAAGGAGATACTTGTATACCAAAAGAAAATCCTGTCGTTTCAATAGAAACGTTACTCGATTTAGAAGGAGAAGTCATAGAACCCATAATATTTCATAGCGACGCAATTTCTCGGTTAATTCGTCAACGTGAGGGAGCGAGGGATGAAGCAAAGAAGGCATAGTGCATCGGAAAGGAGATACTCGTATCCCAAACGAAAATCCTGTCGTTTCCATAGAAACGTTGCTCGATATAGAAGGAGAAGTCATACAACACATAGTATTCCATAGCGTCGCAATTTCTGAGTTAATTCGTCAATGTGAGGGAGACAGGGATGCAGTAAAGAAGGAATTGTGCATCGGAAAGGAGATACGCGTATCCCAAAAGAAAATCATGTCGTTTCCATAGTAACGTAACTTGATTTAGAAGGAGTAGTCATAGAACCCATAGATTTTCGTAGCCACGCAATTTCTGTGTTAATTCGTCAATGTGAGGGGGCCAGGGATGCAGTAAGGAAGGAATGGTGCATCAGAAAGGAGATAGTCGTTTCCCAAAAGAAAATTCTGTCCTTCCCATAGAAACGTTACTCGATTTCAGAGGAGAAGTCATAGAACCCATAGTATTTCATAGCGACGCAATGTCAGTGTTAATTCGTCAATGTGAGAGAGCGAGGGATGCAGTTAAGAAGGAATAGTGCATCGGAAAGGAGATACTCGTATACCAAAAGAAATTTCTGTCGTTTCCATAGAAACGTTACTCGATTTAGAAGGAGAAGTCATAGAACCCATAGTATTTCATAGCGACGCAATTTCTGTGTTAAATCGTCAATGTGAGGGTGCGAGGGATGCACTAAAGGAGGAATAGTGCATCGGAAATGAGATACTCGTATCCCAAAAGAAAATTCTGTCGTTTCCATAGAAACGCTACTCGATTTAAAAGGAGAAGTCATAGAACCCATAGCATTTTGATAGCGACGCAATTTCTGTGTTAATTCGTCAATGTGAGTGATCGAGGGATGCAGTAGAGGAGGAATAGTGCATCGGAAAGGAGATACTCGTATCCCAATAGAAAATCCTGTCGTTTCCATAGAAACATAACTCGATTTAGAAGGAGAAGTCATAGAACCCATAGTATTTCATAGCGACACAATTTATGTGTTAATTCGTCAATGTGAGGGAGCGACGGATGCTGTAAAGAAGGAATAGTGCATCGGAAAGGAGATACTCGTATCCCAAGAGAAAATCCTGTCGTTTCCATAGAAGAAGTCATAGAACCCATAGTAATTCATAGCGACGCAGTCTCTACGTTAATTCGTCAATGTGCAGGAGCGAGAGATGAAGTAAAGAAGGAATAGTGCATCGGAAAGGAGATAGATGTATCCCAAAACGAAATCCTGTCGTTTCCATAGAAGCGTTACTCGATAAAGAAGGAGAAGTTATGGAACAGATAGTACTACATGGCGAAGCAATTTCTCTGCTTATTCGTCAATGTGAGGGAGCGAGGGATGCAGTAAAGAACTAATAGTGCATCGCAAAGGAGATACTCGTATCATAAAAGAAAATCCTGTCGTTTTCATAGAAACTTTACTCGATTTAGAAGGAGAAGTCGTAGAACACATTGTATTTCATAGCGACGCAATTTCTGTGGTAATTCGTCAAAGTGAGGGAGTGAGGGACGCAGTAAAGAAGGAATAGTGCATCGGAAAGGAGATACTCGTATACCAAAAAAATATCCTCTCGTTTCCATAGAAATGTTACCCGATTTAGAAGGAGAAATCATGGAACCCATAGGATATCACAGCGACGCAATTTCTGTGCTTATTCGTCAATGTTAGGGAACGAGGGATGCAGTAAAGTAGGAATAGTGCATCGGAAAGGAGATACTCGTATCCCAAAAATATATCCTGTCGTTTGTATAGAAACGTCACTCGATTTAGAAGGAGAACTCATGGAACCCATAGTATTTCACAGCGACGCAAATTCTGTGTTAATTTGTCAATGTGAGGGATCGAGGGATGCAGTAAAGAAGGAATAGTGCATCGGAAAGGAGATAGTCGTATCACAAAAGAACATCATGTCGTTTCCATAGAATCGTTACTCGATTTAGAAGGAGAAGTCATTGAATCCATAGTATTTCATAGCGACGCAATCTCTGTGTTAATTCTTCAGTGTGAGGGAGCGAGGGATGCAGTAAAGAAGGAATAGTGCATCGGAAAGGAAATACTCGTATCCCATAAGAAAATCCTGTCGTTTCCATAGAAACGTTACTCGATTTAGAAGGAGAAGTCATAGAACACATAGTATTCCATAGAATCGCAAATCTGTGTTAATTCTTCAATGTGAGGAAGCCAGGGATGTAGTGAAGAAAGAATTGTGCATCGGAAAGGAGATACTCGTATCCCAAAAGAAAATCCTGTCGTTTCCATAGAAACGTTACTCGATTGAGAAGAAGAAGTTATGGAACACATAGTATTTCATAGCGACGCAATGTCTATGTTAATTCGTCAATGTGAGGGAGCGAGGGATGCAGTAAAGAAGGAATAGTGCATCGGAAAGGAGATAGTTGTATCCCGAAACGAAATCCTGTCGTTTCCATAGAAACGTTACTCGATTTAGAAGGAGAAGATATAGAACCCATAGTAATTAATGGCGACGCTATTTCTCTGCTTATTCGGCAATCTGAGGGAGCGAGGGATGCAGTACAGAATTAATAGTGCATCGGAAAGGAGGTACTCGTATCATAAAAGAAAATCCTGTCGTTTCCATAGAAACGTTACTCGATTTAGAAGAAGAAGTTATGGAACACATAGTATTTCAAAGCGACGCAATGTCTATGTGATTCGTCATGTGAGGGAGCGAGTGATGCAGTAAAGATGGAATAGTGCATCGGAAAGGAGATACTTGTATACCAAAAGAAAATCCTGTCGTTTCAATAGAAACGTTACTCCATTTAGAAGGAGAAGTCATAGAACCCAAAATATTTCATAGCGACGCAAATTCTCTGTTAATTCGTCAACGTGAGGGAGCGAGGGAAGCAGCAAAGAAGGCATAGTGCATCGGAAAGGAGATACTCGGATCCCAAACGAAAATCCTGTCGTATCCATAGAAACGTTACTCGATATAGAAGGAGAAGTCATAGAACACTTAGTATTCCATAGCGTCGCAATTTCTGTGTTAATTCGTCAATGTGAAGGAGCCAGGGATGCAGTAAAGAAGGAATTGTGCATCAGAAAGATGATACTCGTATCCCAAAAATAAATCCTGTCGTTTGCATAAAGATCACTCGATTTCGAAGGAGAAGTCATAGAACCCATAGTATTTCATAGCGACGCAAATTCTGTGTTAATTCGTCAATGTGAGGGATCGAGGGATGCAGTAAAGAAGGAATAGTGCATCGGAAAGGAGATAGACGTATCCCAAAAGGAAATCCTGTCGTTTCCATTGAAACGTAACTCGATTTAGAAGGAGACGTCATATAACCCATAGTCTTTCATAGCGACGCAATTTCTGTGTTAATTCGTCATAGTGAGGGAGTGAGGGACGCTGTAAAGAAGGACTAGTGCATCGGAAAGGAGATACCCGTATACCAAAAGAAAATCCTGTCGTTTCCATAGAAACGTTAGTCGATTTATAAGGAGAAGTCATAGAACCCATAGTATTTCATAGCGACGCAATTTCTGTGTTAATTCGTTAATGTGAGGTAGCGAGGGATGCAGAAAAGAAGGAATAGTGCATCGGAAAGGAGATACTCGAACCCCAAAAGCAAAACCTGTCGTTTCCATAGAAACGGTACACGGATTAGAAGGGGGAGTCATAGAACGAATTGTATTTCAAAGCGTCGCAATATCTGTGTTAATTCGTCAATGTGAGGGCGCGAGGGATGAAGTAAAGAAGGAATAGTGCATCGGAAAGGAGTTAGTAGTATCCCAAAAGAAAATCATGTCGTTTCCATAGAAACGTAACTTGATTTAGAAGGAGTAGTCATAGAACCCTTAGATTTTCATAGCCACGTAATTTCTGTGTTAATTCGTCAATGTGAGGGAGCCAGGGACGCAGTAAAGAAGGAATAGTGCATCGGAAATCAGATACTAGTACCCCAAAAGGAAATCCTGTCGCTTCCATAGAAACGTTACTCGATGTAGAAGGAGAAGTCATAGAAAACATAGTATTCTATAGCGTCGCAATATCTTTGTTAATTCGTCAATGTGAGGGGGCCAGGGATGCAGTAAGGAAGGAATAGTGCATCAGAAAGGAGATATTCGTATCCCAAAAGAAAATTCTGTCGTTCCCATAGAAACGTTACTCGATTTCAGAGGAGAAGTCATAGAACCCATAGAATTTCATAGCGACGCAATGTCAGTGTTAATTCGTCAATATAAGAGAGCGAGGGATGCAGTTAAGAAGGAATAGTGCATCGGAAAGGAGATACTCGTATACCAAAAGAAAATCCTGTCGTTTCCAAAGAAACGTTAGTCGATTTAGAAGGAGAAGTCATAGAACCCATAGTATTTCATAGCGACGCGATTTCTGTGTTAATTCGTCAATGTGAGGGAGCGAGGGACGCAGTAAAGAAGGAATAGTGCATTGGAAAGGAGATACGCGTATCCCAAAAGAAAATCCTGTCGTTTCATTCGAAAAATTACTCGATATAGGAGGAGAAATTATAGATCATATAGTATTTCATAGCCACGCAATTTCAGTGTTAATTCGCAGAGTGGGGGAGCGAGGGATGCAGTACAGAAGGAATAGTACATCGGAAAGATGACAGTCGTATCCTAAAAGAAAATCCTGTCGTTTCCATAGAAACGTTACTCAATTTAGAAGGAGAAGTCATAGAACCCATAGTATTTCATAGCGACGCTATTTCTGTGTTAATTCGTCAATGTGAGGGAGCGAGGGATGCAGTAAAGAAGGAATAGTGCATCGGAAAGGAGATACTCGTATCCCAAAAGAAATTTATGTCGCTTCCATAGAAACGTTACTCGATTTAGAATGAGAAGTCATAGAACCCATAGTATTTCATAGCGACGCAATTTCTGTGTTAATTCGTCAATGTGAGGGTGCGAGGGATGAACTAAAGGAGGAATAGTGCATCGGAAATGAGATACTCGTATCCCAAAAGAAAATCCTGTCGTTTCCATAGAAACGTTACTCGATTTAGAAGGAGAAGTCATAGAACCTATAGTATTTTCATAGCGACGCTATTTCTGTGTTAATTCGTCAATGTGAGGGATCGAGGGATGCAGTAGAGGAGGAATAGTGCATCGGAAAGGAGATACTCGTATCCCAATAGAAAATCCTGTCGTTTCCATAGAAACATAACTCGATTTAGAAGGAAAAGTCATAGAACACATAGTATTTCATAGCGACCCAATTTCAGTGTTAATTCGTCAATGTGAGGGAGCGAGAGATGCAGTAAAGAAGTAATAGTGCATCGGAAAGGAGATACTCGTATCCCAAAAGATAATCCAGTCGTTTCCATGGAAACGTTACTCGATTTAGAAGGAGAAGTCATAGAACCCAAAGTAATTCATAGCGACGCAATTTCTGCGTTAATTCGTCAATGTGAGGGAGCGAGGGATGAAGTAAAGAAGGAATAGTGCATCGGAAAGGACATAGTTGTATGCTGAAACGAAATCCTGTCGTTTCCATAGAAACGTTACTCGATTTTGAAGGAAAAGTTATAGAACCCATAGTAATTCATTGCGACGCAATTTCTGTGTTAATTCGTCAATGTGAGGGAGCGAGGGATGCAATTAAGAAGGAATAGTTCATCGGAAAGGAAATAGTCGTATCCCAAATGAAAATCCTGTTGTTTCCATAGAAACGTTACTCGTTTTAGACGGAGAAGTCATAGAACCCATAGTATTTCATAGCGACACAATTTCATTGTTAATTCGTCAATGTGAGGTAGCGAGGGATGCAGTAAAGAAGAAATAGTGCATCGGAAAAGAGATGCTCGTATCCCAAAAAAAAAACCTGTAGTTTCCATAGAAAAGTTATTCGATTTAGAAGGAGAAGTCATAGAGCCCATAGTATTTCATAGCGACGCTATTTCTGTGTTAATTCGTCAATGTGAGGGAGCGAGGGATGCAATTAAGAAGGAATAGTGCATCGGAAACGAGATAGTCGTATCCCAAATGAAAATCCTGTCGTTTCCATACAAACGTTACTCGATTTAGAAGAAGAAGTCATAGAACCCATAGTATTTGATAGCGACGCAATTTCTGTGTAAATTCGTCAATGTGAGGGAGCGAGTGATGCAGTAAAGAAGGAATAGTGCATCGGAAAGGAGATACTCGTATACCAAAAGAAAAACCTGTCGATTCCATAGAAACGTTATTCGATTTAGAAGGAGAAGTCATAGAACCCATAGGATTTCATAGCGACGAAATTTCTTTCCTTATTTGTCAATGTGAGGTAACGAGGGTTGCAGTAAAGAAGGAATAGTGCATCAGAAAGATGATACTCGTATCCCAAAAATAAATCCTGTCGTTTGCATAAAGATCACTCGATTTTGAAGGAGAAGTCATAGAACCCATAGTATTTCATAGCGACTCAAATTCTGTGTTAATTCGTCAATGTGAGGGATCGAGGGATGCAGTAAAGAAGGAATAGTGCATCGGAAAGGAGACAGACGTATCCCAAAAGGAAATCCTGTCGTTTCCATTGAAACGTAACTCGATTTAGAAGGAGACGTCATATAACCCATAGTATTTCATAGCGACGCAATTTCTGTGTTAATTCGTCATAGTGAGGGAGTGAGGGACGCTGTAAAGAAGGACTAGTGCATCGGAAAGGAGATACCCGTATACCAAAAGAAAATCCTGTCGTTTCCATAGAAACGTTAGTCGATTTATAAGGAGAAGTCATAGAACCCATAGTATTTCATAGCGACGCAATTTCTGTGTTAATTCGTTAATGTGAGGTAGCGATGGATGCAGAAAAGAAGGAATAGTGCATCGGAAAGGGGATACTCGAACCCCAAAAGCAAAACCTGTCGTTTCCATAGAAACGGTACACGGATTAGAAGGGGGAGTCATAGAACGCATTGTATTTCAAAGCGTCGCAATATCTGTGTTAATTCGTCAATGTGAGGGCGCGAGGGATGAAGTAAAGAAGGAATAGTGCATCGGAAAGGAGTTAGTAGTATCCCAAAAGAAAATCATGTCGTTTCCATAGAAACGTAACTTGATTTAGAAGGAGTAGTCATAGAACCCTTAGATTTTCATAGCCACGCAATTTCTGTGTTAATTCGTCAATGTGAGGGAGCCAGGGACGCAGTAAAGAAGGAATAGTGCATCGGAAATCAGATACTAGTATCCCAAAAGGAAATCCTGTCGTTTCCATAGAAACGTTACTCGATGTAGAAGGAGAAGTCATAGAACACATAGTATTCTATAGCGTCGCAATATCTTTGTTAATTCGTCAATGTGAGGGGGCCAGGGATGCAGTAAAGAAGGAATAGTGCATCGGAAAGGAGATACTCGTATACGAAAAGAAAATCCTGTCGTATCCATAGAAACGTTACTCGATTTAGAAGGACAAGTCATAGAACCCAGAGGATTTCATAGCGACGCAATTTCTGTGCTTATTCGTCAATGTGAGGGAACGAGGGATGCAGTAAAGTAGGAATAGTGCATCAGAAAGATAATACTCGTATCCCAAAAATAAATCCCGTCGTTTGCATAGAAAGATCACTCGATTTCGAAGGAGAAGTCATAGAACCCATAGTATTTCATAGCGACGCAAGTTCTGTGTTAATTCGTCAATGTGAGAGATCGAGGGATGCAGTAAAGAAGGAATAGTGCATCGGAAAGGAGATAGACGTATCCCAAAAGGAAATCCTGTCGTTTCCATAGAAACGTAACTCGATTTAGAAGGAGACGTCATATAACCCATAGTATTTCATAGCGACGCAATTTCTGTGTTAATTCGTCAATGAGAGGGAGCCAGGAACGCAGTAAAGAAGGAATAGTGCATCGGAAATCAGATACTAGTATCCCAAAAGAAAATCCTGTCGTTTCCATAGAAACGTTACTCGATTTAGAAGAAGCCATAGAACCCATAGCATTTCATAGCGACGCAATTTCTTTGTTAATTCGTCAATGTGAGTGAGCGGGGGATGCAGTAAAGAAGGAATAGTGCATCGGAAAGGAGATGCTCGCATCCCAAAACAAAATCCTGTCGATTCAATAGAAACGGTACACGGTTTAGAAGGGGGAGTCATAGAACGCATTGTATTTCAAAGCGTCGCAATATCTGTGTTAATTCGTCAATGTGAGGGAGCGAGGGATGCAGTACAGAAGGAATAGTGCATCGGAAAGGAGATACACATATCCCAAAAGAAAATCCTGTCGTTTCATTCGAAAAATTACTTGATATAGGAGGAGAAGTCATAGATCATATAGTATTTCATAGCCACGCAATTTCAGTGTGAATTCGCCAAAGTGGGGGAGCGAGGGATGCAGTAAAGAAGGAATAGTGCATCGGAAAGAAGATACTCGTATCCCAAAAGAAATTTCTGTCGTTTCCGTAGAAACGTAACTCGATTTAGAAGGAGACGTCATATAACCCATAGTATTTCATAGCGACGCAATTTCTGTGTTAATTTGTCAATGTGAGGAAGCGAGGGATGTAGTTAAGAGGGAATAGTGCATCGGAATGGAGATACTCTTATCGCAAAAGAAAATCCTGACGTTTCCATAGAAACGTTACACGATTTAGAAGGAGAAGTTATAGAACCTATAGTATTTCATAGCGACGCAATATCTGTGCTTATTCGTCAATGTGAGGGAGCCGGGGATGCAGGATCGAAGTAATAGTGTATCCGAAAGGAGATACTCGCATCATAAAAGAAAATCCTGTCGTTTCCATAGAAACGTTACTCGATTTAGAAAGAGAAGTCATAAAACGCATAGTATTTCATAGCGACGCAATTTCTGTGTTAATTCGTCAATGTGATGGAGCGAGAGACGCAGTAAAGAAGGAATAGTGCATCGGAAAGGACATACACGTATCCCAAAAGAAGATCCTGTCGCTTCCATAGAAACGTTACTCGATTTAGAGGGTGAAGTCATAGAACCCATAGTATATCATAGCGACCCAATTTCCGCGTTAAGTCGTCAATGTGATTGACCGAGGGATGCAGTAAAGAGGGAATATTGCATCGGAAAGGAGATACTCGTATCCCAAAAGAAATTCCTGCCGTTTCCATAGAAACGCTACTCGATTTAGAAGGAGAAGTCATAGAACCTATAGCATTTCATAGCGACGAAATTACTGTGTTAATTCGTCAATGTGAAGGAGCGATGTATGCAGTAAAGAAGGAATAGTGCATCTGAAAGGAGATACTCGTATCCCAAAAGAAAATCCTACCGTTTCCATAGAAACGTTTCTCGATTTAGAAGGAGAATTCATAGAACGCATTGTAATTCAATGCGACGCAATATCTGTGTTAATTCGTGAATGTGAGGGAGCGAGGGATGCAGTACAGAAGGAATAGTGCATCGGAAAGGAGATAGACGTATCCCAAAAGAAAATCCTGTCGTTTCATTAGAAAAATTACTCTATTTAGAAGGAAAAGTCATTGATCCCATAGTATTTCATAGCCACGCAATTTCAGCTATAATTCGCCAAAGTGAGGGGGCGAGTGATGCAGTACTTAAGGAATAGTGCATCGGAAAGGAGACACTCGTATCCCAAAAGAAATTTCTGTCGTTTCCATAGAAACGTTACTCGATTTAGAAGGAGAAGTTATAGTACACATAGCATCTCATAACGACACAATTTCTGTAATAATTCGTCAATGTGAGGGAGCGAGGGATGCAGTAAAAAAGGAATAATGCATCGGAAAGGAGATACTCGTATACCAAAAGAAAATTCTGTCGTTTCCATAGAAACGTTACTCGAATTAGAAGGAGAAGTCATAGAACCCATAGTATTTCATAGTGACCCAATTTCTGTCTTCATTCGTTAATGTGAGGTAGCGAGGGACGCAGTAATGAAGGATTAGTGCTTCGGAAAGGAGATAGTAGTATCCCAAAACAAAATCCTGTCGTTTCCATAGAAATGTTACTCGATTTAGAAGGAGAAGTAATAGAACTCATAGTATTTCATGGCGACGCTATTTCTCTGGTTATTCGTCAATGTGAGGGAGCGAGGAATGCAGTAAAGAAATAATAGTGCATCGGAAAGGAGATACTCCAATTATAAAAGAAAATACCTGTCGTTTTCATAGAAACTTTATTCGATTTAGAAGGAGAAGTCATGAAACCCATAGTATTTCATAGCGACGCAATTTCTGTGTTAATTTCTCAATGTGAGGGTGTGAGAGATGCAATAAAGAAGGAATAGTGCATCGGAAAGGAGATAGTAGTATCCCAAAACAAAATCCTGTCGTTTCCATAGAAACGTTACTCGATTTAGAAGGAGAAGTCATAGAACACATAGTATTCTATAGCATCGCAATATCTTAGTTAATTCGTAAATATGAGGGGGCCAGGGATGCAGTAAGGAAGGAATAGTGCATCGGAAATGAGATAGTCGTATCCCAAAAGAAAATCCTGTCGTTTCCATAGAAACGTTACTCGATTTAGAAGGAGAAGCCATAGAACCCATAACATTTCATAGCGACGCAATTTCTGTGTTAATTCGTCAATGTGAGGGAGCTGGGGATGCAGTAATGAAGGAATAGTGCATCGGAAAGGAGATACTAGTATCCCTAAAGAAATTTTTGTCGATTCCATAGAAACGTTACTCGATTTAGAAGGAGAAGTCATAGCACCCATAGTATTTCGTGGCGACGCAATTTCTGTGTTAATTCGTTAAGGTGAGGGAGCGAGGGATGAAGAAAAGAGGGAATAGTGCATCGGACAGGAGATAGTCGTATCCCAAAACGAAAATCTGTCGTTTCCATAGGAACGTTACTCGATTTAGAAGGAGAAGTTATAGAACCCATAGTATCTCATAACGAAATAATTTCTGTGTTAATTCGTCAATGTGAGGGAGCGAGGGATGCAGTAAAGAAGGAATAATGCATCGGAAAGGAGATACTCGTATACCAAAAGAAAATCCTGTCGTTTCCATAGAAACGTTATTCGATTTAGAAGAAGAAGTCATAGAACCCATAGTATTTCATAGCGAAGCAATTTCTGTCTTCATTCGTTAATGTGAGGTAGCGAGGGATGCGGTAAAGAAGGAATAGGGCATCGGAAAGGAGATACTCGTATCCCAAAAGCAAAACCTGTCGTTTCCACAGAAACGTTACTCGATTTAGAAGGAGAAGTCATAGAACCCATAGTATTTCATAGCGACGCAATTTCTGTGTTGATTCGTCAATGTGAGGGAACGAGAGATGCAGTAAAGAAGGAATAGTGCATCGGAAAGGAGATACACTGATCCCAAAAGAAAATCCCGTACTTTCCATAGAAACGTTACTCGATGTAGAAGGAGAAGTCATAGAACACATAGTATTCTATATCATCGCAATATCTTTGTTAATTCGTCAATATGAGGGAGCCAGGGATGCAGTAAGGAAGGAATAGTGCATCGGAAATGAGATTGTCGTATCCCAAAGGAAAATTCTGTCGTTCCCATAGAAACGTTACTCGATTTAGAAGGAGAAGTCATAGAACCCATAGTATATCACAGCAACGCAATTTCTCTGTTAATTCGTCAATGTGAGGGAGCGAGGGATGCAGTAAAGAAGGAATAGTGCATCGGAAAGGAAATACCCGTATACCAAAAGAAAATCCTGTCGTTTCCTTAGAAAAGTTACTCGATTTAGAAGGAGAAGACATAGAACCCATAGTATTTCATAGCGACGCAATTTCTGTGTTAATTCGTCAATGTGAGGTAGCGAGGGATGCAGTAAAGAAGGATTAGTGCATCGGAAAGGAGATACTCGTATTCAAGAGAAAATTCTGTCGTTTCCATAGAAACGTTACTCGAATTAGAAGGAGAAGTGATATTACCCATAGTATTTCATAGCGACGCAATATCTGTGTTAATTCGTCAATGTGAGGGTGCGAGGGATGCAATAAAGAAGGAATAGTGCATCGGAAAGGAGATACTCGTATCCCAAAAGAAAATCATGTCGTTTCCATAGAAACATTACTTGATTTAGAAGGAGTAGTCATAGAACCCATAGAATCTCATAGCCACGCAATTTCAGTGTTAATTCGTCAATGTGAGGGAGCCAGGGACGCAGTAAAGAAGGAATAGTGCATCGGAAATGAGATACTAGTATCCCAAAAGAAAATCCTGTCGTTTCCATAGAAACGTTACTCGATTTAGAAGGAGAAGCCATAGAACCCACAGCATTTCATAGCGACGCAATTTCTGTGTTAATTCGTCAATGTGAGGGAGCGGGGGATGCAGTAAAGAAGGAATAGTGCATCGGAAAGGAGATGCTCGCATCCCAAAACAAAATCCTGTCGTTTCAATAGAAACGGTACACGGTTTTGAAGGGGAGTCATAGAACGCATTGTATTTCAAAGCGTCGCAATATCATTGTTAATTCGACAATTTGAGGGAGCGAGGGATGCAGTACAGAAGGAATAGTGCATCGGAAAGGAGATACTCGTATCCCAAAAGAAAATCCTGTCATTTCAATAGAAACGTTAGTCGATTTAGAAGGAGAAGTTATAAAACCCATAGTATTACATAGGGACGCAATTTCTGTGTTAATTCGTCAATTAGATGGAGCGAGAGACGCAGTAAAGAAGGAATAGTGCATCGGAAAGGACATACACGATTCCCAAAAGAAAATCCTGTCGCTTCCATAGAAACGTTACTCGATTTAGAGGGTGAAGTCATAGAACCCATAGTATATCATACCGACCTAATTTCCGCGTTAGATCGTAAATGTGATTGACCGATGGATGCAGTAAAGAGGGAATATTGCATCGGAAAGGAGATACTCGCATCATAAAAGAATATCCTGTCGTTTCCATAGAAACGTTACTCGATTTAGAAGGAGATGTCATAGAACCCATAGTATTTCATAGCGACGCAATTTCTGTGTGTTAATTTATCAATGTGGAGGAGCGAGGGATGCAGTAAAGAAGGATTAGTGCATCGGAAAGGAGATACTCGTATTCAAAAGAAAATTCTGTCGTTTCCATAGAAACGTTACTCGAATTAGAAGGAGAAGTGATATTACCCATAGTATTTCATAGCGACGCAATATCTCTGTTAATTCGTCAATGTGAGGGTGCGAGGGATGCAATAAAGAAGGAATAGTGCATCGGAAAGGAGATACTCGTATCCCAAAAGAAAATCATGTCGTTTCCATAGAAACATTACTTGATTTAGAAGGAGTAGTCATAGAACCCATAGAATCTCATAGCCACGCAATTTCAGTGTTAATTCGTCAATGTGAGGGAGCCAGGGACGCAGTAAAGAAGGAATAGTACATCGGAAATGAGATACTAGTATCCCAAAAGAAAATCCTGTCGTTTCCATAGAAACGTTACTCGATTTAGAAGGAGAAGCCATAGAACCCACAGCATTTCATAGCGACGCAATTTCTGTGTTAATTCGTCAATGTGAGGGAGCGGGGGATGCAGTAAAGAAGGAATAGTGCATCGGAAAGGAGATGCTCGCATCCCAAAACAAAATCCTGTCGTTTCAATAGAAACGGTACACGGTTTTGAAGGGGGAGTCATAGAACGCATTGTATTTCAAAGCGTCGCAATATCATTGTTAATTCGTCAATGTGAGGGAGCGAGGGATGCAGTACAGAAGGAATAGTGCATCGGAAAGGAGATACACGGATCCCAAAAGAAAATCCTGTCGTTTCATTCGAAAAATTGCTCGATATAGGAGGAGAAGTCATAGATCATATAGTATTTCATAGCCACGCAATTTCAGTGTTAATTCGCCAAAGTGGGGGAGCGAGGGATGCAGTACAGAAGGAATAGTGCATCGGAAAGATGACAGTCGTATCCTAAAAGAAATTCCTGTCGTTTCCATAGAAACGCTACTCAATTTAGAAGGAGAAGTCATAGAACCCATAGTATTTCATAGCGACGCTATTTCTGTGTTAATTCGTCAATGTGAGGGAGCGAAGGATGCAGTAAAGAAGGAATAGTGCATCGGAAAGGAGATACTCGTATCCCAAAAGAAATTTCTGTCGTTTCCATAGAAACGTTACTCGATTTAGAAGGAGAAGTCATAGAACCCATAGTATTTCATAGCGACGCAATTTGTGTGTTAATTCGACAATGTGAGGGTGCGAGGGATGCACTAAAGGAGGAATAGTGCATCGGAAACGAGATTTTCGTATCCCAAAAGAAAATACTGTTGTTTCCATTGAAACGGTACTCGATTTAGAAGGAGATCTCATAGAACCAATGGTATTTCAGTGCGACGCAATTTCTGTGTTAATTTGTCAATGTGAGGGAGCGAGGGATGCAGTTAAGAAGGAATAGTGCATCGGAATGGAGATACTCGTATCGCAAAAGGAAATCCTGACGTTTCCATAGAAACGTTACTCGAATTAGAAGGAGAATTTATAGAACCCATAGTATTTCATAGCGACGCAATATCTGTGCTTATTCGTCAATGTGAGGGAGCCGGGGATGCAGTAACGAAGTAACAGTGCATCGGAAAGGAGATACTCGCATCATAAAGGAATATCCTGTCGTTTCCATAGAAACGTAACTCGATTTAGAAGGAGGAGTCATAAAACCCATAGTATTTCATAGCGACACAATATCTGTGTTAATTCGTCAATGTGAGGGAGCGGTGGATGCAGTAAAGAAGGAATAGTGCATCGGAAAGGAGATACTCGTATCCCAAAAGAAAATCCTGTCATTTCAATAGAAACGTTAGTCGATTTAGAAGGAGAAGTTATAAAACCCATAGTATTTCATAGCGACGCAATTTCTGTGTTAATTCGTCAATGTGATGGAACGAGAGACGCAGTAAAGAAGGAATAGTGCATCGGAAAGGACATACACGTATCCCAAAAGAAAATCCTGTCGCTTCCATAGAAACGTTACTCGATTTAGAGGGTGAAGTCATAGAACCCATAGTATATCATACCGACCTAATTTCCGCGTTAGATCGTCAATGTGATTGACCGATGGTTGCAGTAAAGAGGGAATATTGCATCGGAAAGGAGATACTCGTATCCCAAAAGAAAATCCTGTCGTTTCCATAGAAACGTTACTCGATTTAGAAGGAGAAGCCATAGAACCCACAGCATTTCATAGCGACGCAATTTCTGTGTTAATTCGTCAATGTGAGGGAGCGGGGGATGCAGTAAAGAAGGAATAGTGCATCGGAAAGGAGATGCTCGCATCCCAAAACAAAATCCTGTCGTTTCAATAGAAACGGTACACGGTTTTGAAGGGGGAGTCATAGAACGCATTGTATTTCAAAGCGTCGCAATATCATTGTTAATTCGACAATTTGAGGGAGCGAGGGATGCAGTACAGAAGGAATAGTGCATCGGAAAGGAGATACACGGATCCCAAAAGAAAATCCTGTCGTTTCATTCGAAAAATTACTCGATATAGGAGGAGAAGTCATAGATCATATAGTATTTCATAGCCACGCAATTTCAGTGTTAATTCGCCAAAGTGGGGGAGCGAGGGATGCAGTACAGAAGGAATAGTGCATCGGAAAGATGACAGTCGTATCCTAAAAGAAATTCCTGTCGTTTCCATAGAAACGTTACTCAATGTGGAAGGAGAAGTCATAGAACCCATAGTATTTCATAGCGACGCTATTTCTGTGTTAATTCGTCAATGTGAGGGAGCGAAGGATGCAGTAAAGAAGGAATAGTGCATCGGAAAGGAGATACTCGTATCCCATAAGAAATTTCTGTCGTTTCCATTGAAACGTTATTCGATTTAGAAGGAGAAGTCATAGAACCCATAGTATTTCATAGCGACGCAATTTCTGTGCTTATTCGTCAATGTGAGGGAGCCGGGGATGCAGTAACGAAGTAATAGTGCATCGGAAAGGAGATACTCGCATCATAAAAGAATATCCTGTCGTTTCCATAGAAACGTTACTCGATTTAGAAGGAGAAGTCATAAAACCCATAGTATTTCATAGCGACACAATATCCGTGTTAATTCGTCAATGTGAGGGAGCGGTGGATGCAGTAAAGAAGGAATAGTGCATCGGAAAGGAGATACTCGTATCCCAAAAGAAAATCCTGTCATTTCAATAGAAACGTTAGTCGATTTAGAAGGAGAAGTTATAAAACCCATAGTATTTCATAGGGACGCAATTTCTGTGTTAATTCGTCAATTAGATGGAGCGAGAGACGCAGTAAAGAAGGAATAGTGCATCGGAAAGGACATACACGATTCCCAAAAGAAAATCCTGTCGCTTCCATAGAAACGTTACTCGATTTAGAGGGTGAAGTCATAGAACCCATAGTATATCATACCGACCTAATTTCCGCGTTAGATCGTCAATGTGATTGACCGATGGATGCAGTAAAGAGGGAATATTGCATCGGAAAGGAGATACTCGCATCATAAAAGAATATCCTGTCGTTTCCATAGAAACGTTACTCGATTTAGAAGGAGATGTCATAGAACCCATAGTATTTCATAGCGACGCAATTTCTGTGTGTTAATTTATCAATGTGAAGGAGCGAAGGATGCAGTAAAGAAGGAATAGTGCATCGGAAAGGAGATACTCGTATCCCAAAAGAAAATCCTGTCGTTTCCATAGAAACGTTACTCGATTTAGAAGGAGAAGTCGTAGAACCCATAGCATTTTCATAGCGACGCAATTTCTGTGTTATTTCGTCAATGTGAGAGAGCGAGGGATGCAGTAAAGAGGGAATAGTGCATCGGAAAGGAGATACTCGTATCCCAAAAGAAAATCCTGTCGTTTCCATAGAAACGTTACTCGATTTAGAAGGAGAAGTCATAGAACGCATTGTAATTCAATGCGACGCAATATCTGCGTTAATTCGTGAATGTGAGGGAGCAAGGGATGCAGTACAGAAGGAATAGTGCATCGGAAAGGAGATACACGTATCCCAAAAGAAAATCCTGTCGTTTCATTTGAAAAATTACTCTATTTAGAAGGAGAAGTCATTGATCCCATAGTATTTCATAGCCACGCAATGTCAGCGTTAATTCGCCAAAGTGAGGGGGTGAGTGATGCAGTACTTAAGGAATACTGAATCGGAAATAAGACAGTCGTATCCCAAAAAAAAATCCGGTCGTTTCCATAGAAACGTTACTCGATTTAGAAGGAGAAGTCATAGAACCAATAGTATTTCATAGCGACGCAATTTCTGTGTTAATTCGTCAGTGTAAGGGAGCGAGGGATGCAGTAAAGAAGGAATAGTGCATCGGAGAGGAGATACTCGTATACCAAAAGAAAATCCTGTCGTTTCCATAGAAACGTTACTCGATTTAGAAGGAGAAGTCATAGAACCCATAGTATTTCATAGCGAAGCAATTTCTGTCTTAATTCGTTAATGTGAGGTAGCGAGGGATACGGGTAAGATGGAATAGTGCATCGGAAAGGAGATACTCGTATCCCAAAAGCAAAACCTGTCGTTTCCATAGAAACGTTACTCGATTTAGAAGGAGAAGTCATAGAACCCATAGTATTTCATAGCGACGCAATTTCTGTGTTGATTCGTCAATGTGAGGGAACGAGAGATGCAGTAAAGAAGGAATAGTGCATCGGAAAGGAGATACACTGATCCCAAAAGAAAATCCCTTACTTTCCATAGAAACGTTACTCGATGTAGAAGGAGAAGTCATAGAACACATAGTATTCTATAGCATCGCAATATCTTTGTTAATTCGTCAATATGAGGGAGCCAGGGATGCAGTATGGAAGGAATAGTGCATCGGAAATGAGATTGTCGTATCCCAAAGGAAAATTCTGTCGTTCCCATAGAAACGTTACACGATTTAGAAGGAGAAGTCATAGAACCCATAGTATATCACAGCGACGCAATTTCTCTGTTAATTCGTCAATGTGAGGGAGCGAGGGATGCAGTAAAGAAGGAATAGTGCATCGGAAAGGAGATACCCGTATACCAAAAGAAAATCCTGTCGTTTCCTTAGAAAAGTTACTCGATTTAGAAGGAGAAGACATAGAACCCATAGTATTTCATAGCGACGCAATTTCTGTGTTAATTCGTCAATGTGAGGTAGCGAGGGATGCAGTAAAGAAGGATTAGTGCATCGGAAAGGAGATACTCGTATTCAAAAGAAATTTCTGTCGTTTCCATAGAAACGTTACTCGAATTAGAAGGAGAAGTCATATTACCCATAGTATTTCATAGCGACGCAATATCTGTGTTAATTCGTCAATGTGAGGGTGCGAGGGATGCAATAAAGAAGGAATAGTGCATCGGAAAGGAGATACTCGTATCCCAAAAGAAAATCATGTCGTTTCCATAGAAACATTACTTGATTTAGAAGGAGTAGTCATAGAACCCATAGAATCTCATAGCCACGCAATTTCAGTGTTAATTCGTCAATGTGAGGGAGCCAGGGACGCAGTAAAGAAGGAATAGTACATCGGAAATGAGATACTAGTATCCCAAAAGAAAATCCTGTCGTTTCCATAGAAACGTTACTCGATTTAGAAGGAGAAACCATAGAACCCACAGCATTTCATAGCGACGCAATTTATGTGTTAATTCGTCAATGTGAGGGAGCGGGGGATGCAGTAAAGAAGGAATAGTGCATCGGAAAGGAGATGCTCGCATCCCAAAACAAAATCCTGTCGTTTCAATAGAAACGGTACACGGTTTTGAAGGGGGAGTCATAGAACGCATTGTATTTCAAAGCGTCGCAATATCATTGTTAATTCGTCAATGTGAGGGAGCGAGGGATGCAGTACAGAAGGAATAGTGCATCGGAAAGGAGATACACGGATCCCAAAAGAAAATCCTGTCGTTTCATTCGAAAAATTACTCGATATAGTAGGAGAAGTCATAGATCATATAGTATTTCATAGCCACGCAATTTCAGTGTTAATTCGCCAAAGTGGGGGAGCGAGGGATGCAGTACAGAAGGAATAGTGCATCGGAAAGATGACAGTCGTATCCTAAAAGAAATTCCTGTCGTTTCCATAGAAACGCTACTCAATTTAGAAGGAGAAGTCATAGAACCCATAGTATTTCATAGCGACGCTATTTCTGTGTTAATTCGACAATGTGAGGGTGCGAGGGATGCACTACAGGAGGAATAGTGCATCGGAAACGAGATTTTCGTATCCCAAAAGAAAATACTGTTGTTTCCATTGAAACGGTACTCGATTTAGAAGGAGATCTCATAGAACCAATGGTATTTCAGTGCGACGCAATTTCTGTGTTAATTTGTCAATGTGAGGGAGCGAGGGATGCAGTTAAGAAGGAATAGTGCATCGGAATGGAGATACTCGTATCGCAAAAGGAAATCCTGACGTTTCCATAGAAACGTTACTCGAATTAGAAGGAGAATTTATAGAACCCATAGTATTTCATAGCGACGCAATATCTGTGCTTATTCGTCAATGTGAGGGAGCCGGGGATGCAGTAACGAAGTAACAGTGCATCGGAAAGGAGATACTCGCATCATAAAGGAATATCCTGTCGTATCCATAGACACGTAACTCGATTTAGAAGGAGGAGTCATAAAACCCATAGTATTTCATAGCGACACAATATCTGTGTTAATTCGTCAATGTGAGGGAGCGGTGGATGCAGTAAAGAAGGAATAGTGCATCGGAAAGGAGATACTCGTATCCCAAAAGAAAATCCTGTCATTTCAATAGAAACGTTAGTCGATTTAGAAGGAGAAGTTATAAAACCCATAGTATTTCATAGCGACGCAATTTCTGTGTTAATTCGTCAATGTGATGGAGCGAGAGACGCAGTAAAGAAGGAATAGTGCATCGGAAAGGACATACACGTATCCCAAAAGAAAATCCTGTCGCTTCCATAGAAACGTTACTCGATTTAGAGGGTGAAGTCATAGAACCCATAGTATATCATACCGACCTAATTTCCGCGTTAGATCGTCAATGTGATTGACCGATGGTTGCAGTAAAGAGGGAATATTGCATCGGAAAGGAGATACTCGTATCCCAAAAGAAATTCCTGCCGTTTCCATAGAAACGTTACTCGATTTAGAAGGAGATGTCATAGAACCCATAGTATTTCATAGCGACGCAATTTCTGTGTGTTAATTTATCAATGTGGAGGAGCGAAGGATGCAGTAAAGAAGGAATAGTGCATCGGAAAGGAGATACTCGTATCCCAAAAGAAAATCCTGTCGTTTCCATAGAAACGTTACTCGATTTAGAAGGAGAAGTCATAGAACCCATAGCATTTTCATAGCGACGCAATTTCTGTGTTATTTCGTCAATGTGAGAGAGCGAGGGATGCAGTAAAGAAGGAATAGTGCATCGGAAAGGAGATACTCGTATCCCAAAAGAAATTCCTATCGTTTCCATAGAAATGTTACTCGATTTTGAAGGGGGAGTAATAGAACGCATTGTATTTCAGAGCGACGCAATATCTGTGTTAATTCGTCATTATGAGTGAGCGAGGGATGCAGTACAGAAGGAATAGTGCATCGGAAAGATGATCCTCGTATCCCAAAAGTAAATCCTGTCGTTTCAGTAGAAACATTACTCGATTTAGGAGGGGAAGCCATATATCCCACAGTCTTTCATAGCCACGCAATTTCTGTGTTAATTCGCCAATGTAAGGGAGCGAGGGTTTGCAGTAAAGAAGGAATAGCGCATCGGAAAGGAGATGCTCGTATACCAGAAGAAAATCCTGTCGTTTCCATAGAAACGTTACTCGATTTAGAAGGAGAAGTCATAGAATCAATAGGATTTCATTGCCACGCTATTTCTGTGTTAAATCGTCAATGTGAGGGAGTGAGGGATGCAGTAAAGAAGAGATAGGGCATCGGAAAGGAGATACTCGTATCCCAAAACAAAATCCCGTCATTTCAATAGAAACGTTACTCGATTTAGAAGGAGAAGTCATAGAACCCAGAGTATTTCATAGAGACCCAATTTCTCCATTAATTCGTCAATGTGAAGGAGCGAGGGATGCAGTAGAGAGAGAATACTGGATGGGCAAGGATATACTCGTATTCCAAAAGATACTCCTGTCGTTTCTATAGAAACGATACTCGATTTAGAAAGAGAAGTCATAGAACCCATAGTATTTCATAGCGACGCAATTTCTGTGTTAATTCGTGAATGTGAGGGAGCGAGAGACGCAGTGAAGAAAGAATAATGCATCAGAAAGGATATACTCGTATCCCAAAAGAAAATCCTGTCCTTTCTATAGAACCGTTACTTGATTTAGAGGGAGAAGTCATAGAACCCATGGTATTTCGTAGCGACGCAATTTCCGCGTTAATTCGTCAATGTGAGAGAGCGAGGGATGCAGTAAAGAGGGAATAGTGCATCGGAAAGGAGATACTCGTATCACATAAGAAATTCCTGTGGTTTCAATAGAAACGTTTCTCGATTTTGATGGGGGAGTCATAGAACGCATTTTATTTCAAAGCGACGCAATATCTGTGTTAATTCGTCAATGTCAGGGAGCGAGGGATAAACTACAGAAGGAATAGTGCATCGGAAAGGAGATACTCGTGTACCAGTAGAGAATCCTGTCGTTACCATAGAAACGTTACTCGATTTAGAAGCAGAAGTTATAGAACCTATAGTATTTCATAGCGACGTAATTTCTATGCTTATTCGTCAATGTGAGGGAGCGAGGGATGCAGCAAAGAACTAATACTGCATCGGATAGGAGATATTCGTATCATAAAAGAAAATCCTATTGTTTCCATAGAACCGGTACTCGATTTAGAAAGAGAAGTCATGGAACCCATAGTATTTCATAGCGACGCATGTTCTGTGTTAATTCGTCAATGTGAGGGAGCGAGAGATGCAGTAAAGTGGGAATAGTGCATCGGAAAGGAGATACTCGTATCACAAAAGTAAATCCTGTCGTTTCCATAGAAACGTCACTGGATTTAGAAGGAGAAGTCATAGAACCCATAGCATTTCGTAACGACGCAATTTCTGTTTTAATTCGTCAATGTGAGGGAGCGAGGGATTCAGTAAAGACGGACTAGTGCATTGGAAAGGAAAGACTCTAATCACAAAAGAAAATCCTGTCGTTTCAATAGAAACGTTACTCGGTTTCGAAGGAGAGGTCATAGACCAGATAGTATTTCATAGCCACGCAATTTCTGTGATAATTCGTGAATGTGAGAGAGCCAGGGATGCAGGAAAGAAGGAATAGTGCATCGGAAAGGAGATACCCGTATACCAAAAGAAAATCCTGTCGTTCCCTTAGTAAAGTTACTCGATTCAGAAGGAGAACACATAGAACCCATAGTATTTCATAGCGACGCAATTTCTGTGTTAATTCGTCAATGTGAGGTAGCGAGGGATGCAGTAAAGAAGGAGTAGTGCATCGGAAAGGAGATACTCGTATTCAAAAGAAAATTCTGTCGTTTCCATAGAAACGTTACTCGAATTAGAAGGAGAAGTCATATTACCCATAGTATTTCATAGCGACGCAATTTCTGTGTTAATTCGTCAATGTGAGGGTGCGAGGGATGCAATAAAGAAGGAATAGTGCATCGGAAAGGAGATACTCGTATCCCAAAAGAAAATCATGTCGTTTCCATAGAAACATTACTTGATTTAGAAGGAGTAGTCATAGAACCCATAGAATTTCATAGGCACGCAATTTCTGTGTTAATTCGTCAATCTGAGGGAGCCAGGGACGCAGTAAAGAAGGAATAGTGCATCGGAAATGAGATAGTCGTATCCCAAAAGAAAAGCCAGTCGTTTCCAAAGAAACTTTACTCGATTTAGAAGGAGAAGTCATGGAACACATAGTACTCCATAGCGACGCAACATCTGTGATAAGTCGACAAAGTGAGGGAGCCTCGGATGCAGTAAAGAAGGAATAGTGCATCGGAAAGGAGATACTCGTATCCCAAAACAAAATCCTGTCGCTTCAATAGATACGTTACTCGATTTAGGAGGAGAAGTCATAGAACACGTAGTATTTCATAGCGACGCAATTTCTGCGTTAATTCGTCAATGTGAGGGATCGAGAGATGCAGTAAAGAAGGAATCGTGCATCGGAAATGAGATACTCGTATCCCAAAAGAAAATCCTGTCGATTCCATAGAAACGTTACTCGATTTAGAAGGAGAACTTATAGAACCCATACTATTTCATAGCGACGCAATTTCTGTGTTTATTCGTCAATGTGAGGGAGCGAGAGATGTAGTATGGAACTAAGAGTGCAGCGGAAAGGAGATACTCGTATCCCAGAAGATAATCTTATCGTTTCCATAGAAATATTACACGATTTAGAAGGAGAATTCATGGAACCCATAGTAGTTCGTAGAGACGCAATTTCTGTGTTAATTCGTCAATGTGAGGGAGCGAGGGATGCAGTAAAGACGGAATAGTGCATCGGAAAGGAGAGACTCCCATCCCAAAAGAAAATCCTGTCGTTTCAATAGAAATGTTAATCGGTTACAAGGAGAAGTCATAGAACCCATAGAATTTCATAGCGACGCAATTTCTGCGTTAATTCGTCAATGTGAGGGAGCGAGAGATGCAGTAAAGAAGGAATCGTGCATCGGAAATGAGTTACTCGTATCCCAAATAAAAATCCTGTCGTTTCCATTGAAACGTTACTCGATTTAGAAGGAGAAGTTATAGAACCCATACTATTTCATAGCGACGCAATTTCTGTGTCTATTCGACAATGTGAGGGAGCGAGGGATGCAGTAAAGAACTAATAGTGCAGGAGAAAGGAGATACTCGTATCCCAAAACATAATCTTGTCGTGTCCATAGAAGTATTACACGATTTAGAAGGAGAATTCATGGAATCCCAATTACTTCGTAGCGACGAAATTTCTGTGTTAATTCGTCAATGTGAGGGAGCGAGGGATGCAATAAAGACGGATTAGTAAATCGGAAAGGAGAGACTCCTATCCCAAAAGAAAATCCTGTCGTTTCCATAGAAACGTTACTCGATTTGATAGGGGAAGTTGTAGAAACCATAGTATTTCACAGTGACTCAATTTCTGTGCTTATTCTTCAATGTGAGGGAGCGAGGGATGCAGTAAAGAACTAATAGTGCATCGGTAAGGAGATACTCGAATCCCAAATGAAAATCCTGTCGTTTCCATAGAAACGTTACTCGATTTAGAAGCAGATGCCATAGTATTTCATAGCGACGCAATATCTGTGTTATTTGGTCAATGTGAGGGAGCGAGGGATGCAGTCAAGACGGAATAGTGCATCGGAAAGGAGATACTTGTATCCCAAAAGAAAATCCTGTCGTTTCAATAGAAACGTTACTCGATTTCGAAGGAGAAGTCGTAGAGTCCATAGTATTTCATAGCGACGCTATTTCTGTGTTATTTCGTTAATGTGAGGGAGCGAGGGTGGCAGTAAAGAAGGAATAGTGCATTGGAAAGGAGATACTCGTATCCCAAAAGAAAATCCTGTCGATTCCATTGAAACGTTACTCGATTTAGAAGGAGAAGGCATTGAACACACAGTTTTCCATTGCGATGCTATTTCTGTGATAATTCGACAATTTGCGGGAGCCAGGGATGCAGTAAAGAAGGAATCGTGCATCGGAAAGGAGATACTCGTATCCCATAACAAAATCCTGTCGTTTCCATAGAAACGTTACTCGATTTTGTAGGAGATGTAATAGAACCCATAGTATTTAATAGCCACGCAATCTCTGTGTTAATTCGACAATGTGAGGGAGCGAGGGATGCACTAAAGAAGGAATAGTGCAGGGGAAAGGGCATACTCGTATCCCAAAACAAAATCCTGTCGTTTCCATAGAAACGTTACTCGATTTGATAGGAGGAGTTATAGAACCCATCGTATTTCACAGCAACGCAAATTCAGTGCTTATTCTTCAATGCGAGGGAGCGAGGGATGCAGTAAAGAACTAATAGTGCATCGGAAAGGAGATACTCGAATCCCAAATGAAAATCCTGTCGTTTCCATAGAAACGTTACTCGATTTAGAAGGAGAAGTTATTGAACACACAGTTTTCCATAGCGATGATATTTCTGTGATAATTCGTCAATGTGAGGGAGCCAGGGATGCAGTAAAGAAGGAATAGTGAATCGGAAAGGAGTGACTCCTATCGCAACAGAAAGACCTGTCGTTTCAATAGATACGTTACTCGGTTTAGAAGGAGAAGTCATAGAACCCATAGTATTTCATAGCCACGCAATTTCTGTGTTAATTCGTGAATGTGAGGGAGCGAGGGATGCAGTAAAGAAGGAATAGTGCATCGGAAAAGAGATACTCGTACCCCAAAAGAAAATCCTGCCGTTTCAATAGAAACGTTACTCGATGTAGAAGGAACAGTCAGAGATCCCATAGTATATCATAGCGACGCTATTTCTGTGTTAATTCGTCAATGTGAGGGAGCGAGGGGTGCAGTAATGAACTAATAGTGCAGGGGAAAGGAGATACTCGTATCCCAAAAGATAATCCTGCCGTTTCAATAGAAACGTTACTCGATGTAGAAGGAACAGTCAGAGATCCCATAGTATATCATAGCGACGCTATTTCTGTGTTAATTCGTCAATGTGAGGGAGCGAGGGATGCAGTAAAGAAGGAATAGTGCATCGGAAACGAGATACTCGTATCCCAAAAGAAAATCCTGCCGTTTCAATAGAAACGTTACTCGATGTAGAAGCAGATGTCATAGATCCCACAGTATTTCATAGCGACGCAATTTCTGTGTTAATTCGTCAATGTGAGGGAGCGAGGGATGCAGTAAAGAAGGAATAGTACATCGGAAAGGAGATACTCGTATCCCAAAAGAATATCCTGTCGTTTCCATAGAAACGTTACGCGATTTGATAGGAGAAGTTATAGAACCCATAGTATTTCACAGGGACGCAATTTCTGTGCTTATTCTTCAATGCGAGGGAGCGAGGGATGCAGTTAAGAACTAATAGTGCATCGGAAAGGAGATACTCGAATCCCAAAAGAAAATCCTGTCGTTCCCATAGAAACGTTACTCGATTTAGAAGGAGAAGTCATAGAATCCATAGTATTTCATAGCGACGCAATTTCAGTGTTATTTCGTTAATGTGAGGGAGCGAGGGATGCAGTAAAGAAGGAATAGTGCATCGGAAAGGAGATACTCGTATCCCAAAACAAAATCCTGTCGTTTCCATTGAAACGTTCTTCGATTTAGATGGAGAAGTTATAGAAGCCATACTATTTCATAGCGACGCAATTTTTGTGTTTATTCGTCAATGTGAGGGAGCGTGGGATGCAGTAAGGAACTAATATTGCAGCGGAAAGGAGATACTCGTATCCCAAAAGATAATCTTATCTTTTCCATAGAAATATTACACGATTTAGAAGGAGAATTCATGGAATCCATAGTAGTTCGTAGCGACGCAATTTCTGTGTTAATTCGTCAATGTGAGGGAGCGAGGGATGCAGTAAAGAAGGAATAGTACATCGGAAAGGAGATACTCGAATCCCAAAAGAAAATCCTGTCGTTTCCATAGAAACGTTACTCGATTTAGAAGGAGAAGTCATGGTACCCACAGTATTTCATAGCGACGCAATATCTGTGTCATTTGGTCAATGTGAGGGAGCGAGGGATGCAGTCAAGACGGAATAGTGCATCCGAAAGGAGATAATCGTATCCCAAAAGTAAATCCTGTCGTTTCAATAGAAACGTTACTCGATTTCGAAGGAGAAGTCGTAGAACCCATAGTATTTCATAACGACGCAATTTCCGTGTTAATTCGCCAATGTGAGGAAGCGTGGGATGCAGTACAGAAGGCATAGTGCATCGGAAAGGAGATAGTCGAATCCCAAAAGAAAATCCTGTCGTTTCCATTGAAACGTTACTCGATTTAGAAGGAGAAGTCATTGAACACATAGTATTCCATAGCGATGCTATATCTGTGATAATTCGTCAGTGTGAGGGAGCCAGCGATGGAGTAAAGAAGGAATAGTGCATCGGAAAGGAGATACTCGTATCCGAAAACAAAATTTTGTCGTTTCAATAGAAACGTTACTCGATTTAGGAGGAGAAGTCATAGAACCCATAGTATTTCATAGCGACGCAATTTCTGCGTTAATTCGTCAATGTGAGGGAGCGAGAGATGCAGTAACGAAGGAATCGTGCATCGGAAATGAGTTACTCGTATCCCAAAAGAAAATCCTGTCGTTTCCATTGAAACGTTATCCGATTTAGAAGTTGAAATTAAAGAACCTATAGTATTTCATAGCGACGCAATTTCTGTGCTTATTCGTCAATGTGAGGGAGCGAGGGATGCAGCAAGGAACTAATAGCGCATGGGAAAGGAGATACTCGTATCAAAAAAGGAAATCCTGTTGTTTCCATAGAAACGTTACTCGATTTAGAAAGAGAAGTAATGGAACCCATAGTATTTCATAGCGACGCATCTTATGTGTTAATTCGTCAATGTGAGGGAGCGAGACATGCAGTAAAGAGGGAATAGTGCATCGGAAAGTAGATAGTCGAATCCCAAAAGAAAATCCTGTCGTTTCCATTGAAACGTTTCTCCATTTAGAAGGAGAAGTCATAGAACACATAGTAAATCATAGCATCGCTATTACTGTTTTAATTCGTCAATGTGAGGGAGCCAGGGAAGCAGTGAAGAAGGAAAAGTGCATCGGGAAGGAGATTCTCGTATCCGAAAAGAAAATCCTGTTGTTCAATAGAAACGTAACTCGAATTAGAAGGGGGAGTCATAGAACGCATTGTATTTCAAAGCGACGCAATATATGTGTTAATTCGTCAATGTGAGGGAGCGAGGAATGCAGTAAAGTCGGAATAGTGCTTCGGAAAGGAAATACTCGTATCCCAAATGAAAATCTAGTCGTGTCCATATAAACGTTACTCGGTTTAGAAGGAGAAGTCATAGAACCCATAGTATTTAATAGCCACGCAACTTCTGTGTTAATTCGACAATGTGAGGGAGCGAGGGATACAGAAAAGAAGGAATAGTGCAGCGGAAAGGGCATACTCGTATCCCAAAAGAAAATCCTGTCGTTCCCATAGAAACATTACTCGATTTAGAAGGAGAAGTCATAGAACCCATGGTATTTCATAGCGACGCAAGTTCTGCGTTAATTCGTCAATGTGAGGGAGCGAGGAATTCAGTAAAGTCGGAATAATGCTTCGGAAAGGAGATACTCGTATCCCAAAAGAAAATCTAGTCGTGTCCATATAAACGTTACTCGGTTTAGAAGGAGAAGTCATAGAACCCATAGTATTTCATAGCGACTCAATTTCTGCGTTAATTCGTCAATGTGAAGGAGCGAGGGATGCAGTAAAGAAGGAATAGTGAATCGGAAAGGAGATACTCGTATCCCAAAAGAAAATCCTGTCGTTTCCATAGAAACGTTACTCGATTTAGAAGGAGAAGTCATAGAACCCATAGTATTTAATAGCCACGCAATTTCTGTGTTAATTCGTCAATGTGAGGGAGCGAGGGATTCAGTAAAGAAGGAATTGTGCAGCGGAAAGGAGATGCTCGTATCCCAAAAGAAAATCTAGTCGTGTCCATAGAAACGTTACTCGGTTTAGAAGGAGAAGTCATAGAACCCATAGTATTTCATAGCGACGCAATTTCTGTGTTAATTCTTCAATGTGAGGGAGCGAGGAATGCAGTAAAGTCGGAATAGTGCTTCGGAAAGGAGATACTCGTATCCCAAAAGAAAATCTAGTCGTGTCCATAGAAACGTTACTCGGTTAAGAAGGAGAAGTCATAGAACCCATAGTATTTCATACCGACGCAATTTCAGCGTTAATTCGTCAATGTGAGGCAGCGAGGGTTGCAGTAAAGAAGTAATAGTGCATCGGAATGGAGATACTCGTATCCCAATAGAAAATCCTGTCGTTTCCATAGAAACGTCACTCGATTTAGAAGGATAAGTCATGGAACCCATAGTATTTCATAGCGACGCAATATCTGTGTTATTTCGTCAATGTGACTGAGCGAGTTATGCAGTAAAGACGGAATAGTGCATCGGAAAGGAGATACTCGTATCCCAAAACAAAATCCTGTCGTGTCCATAGAAACGTTAGTCGGTTAAGAAGGAGAAGTCATAGAACCCATAGTATTTCATAGCGACGCAATTTCTGCGTTAATTCGTCAATGTGAGGGAGCGAGAGATGCAGTAACGAAGGAATCGTGCATCGGAAATGAGTTACTCGTATCCCAAAAGAAAATCCTGTCGTTTCCATTGAAACGTTATCCGATTTAGAAGGTTAAATTATAGAACCTATAGTATTTCATAGCGACGCAATTTCTGTGCTTATTCGTCAATGTGAGGGAGCGAGGGATGCAGCAAAGAACTAATAGTGCATCGGAAAGGAGATACTCGTATCAAACAAGGAAATCCTGTTGTTTCCATAGAAACGTTACTCGATTTAGAAACAGAAGTCATGGAACCCATAGTATTTCATAGCGACGCATCTTATGTGTTAATTCGTCAATGTGAGGGAGCGAGGCATGCAGTAAAGAGGGAATAGTGCATCGGAAAGGAGATACTCGTATCGCAAAAGAAAATCCTGTCGTTTCCATAGAAACGTTACTCGATTTAGATAGAGAAGTCATAGAACCCATAGTATTTCATAGCGACGCAATTTCTGCGTTAATTCGTCAATGTGAGGGAGCGAGGGATGCAGTAAAGAACTAATAGTAAATCGGAAAGGAGATACTCGTATCCCAAAAGAAAATCAAGTCGTTTCAATAGATACGTTTCTCGATTTAGAAGGAGAAGTCATAGAACACATAGTAAATCATAGCATCGCTATTACTGTTATAATTCGTCAATGTGAGGGAGCCAGGGAAGCAGTGAAGAAGGAAAAGTGCATCGGGAAGGAGATTCTCGTATCCGAAAAGAAAATCTTGTTGCTCAATAGAAACGTTACTCGAATTAGAAGGGGGAGTCATAGAACGCATTGTATTTCAAAGCGACGCAATATCTGTGTTAATTCGTCAATGTGAGGGAGCGAGGAATGCAGTAAAGTCGGAATAGTGCTTCGGAAAGGAGATACTCGTGTCCCAAATGAAAATCTAGACGTGCCCATATAAACGTTACTCGGTTTAGAAGGAGAAGTCATAGAACCCATAGTATTTCATAGCGACGCCATTTCATTGTTAATTCGTCAATGTGAGGGAGCGAGTGATGCAGTACAGAAGGAATAGTGCATCGGAAAGGAGATACTCGTATACCAGAAGAAAATCCTCTCGTTTCCATAGAAACGTTACTCGATTTAAAAGGAGAAGACATAGAACACATAGTTTATCATAGCGACGCAATTTCTGTGTTTATTCGGCAATGTGAGGGAGCGAAGGATGCAGTAATGAACTAATAGTGCATCTGAAAGGAGATACTCGTATCCCAAAAGATAATCTTGTCGTTTCCATAGATATATTACTCGATTAAGAAGGAGAATTCATGGAACCCATAGTATTTCGTAGGGACGCAATTTCTATGTTAATTCGTCAATGTGTGGGAGCGAGGGATGCAGTTAAGACGGAATAGTGCATCGGAAAGGAGACACTCCTATCCCAAAAGAAAATCCTAGCGTTCCAATAGAAACGTTACTCGGTTTAGAAGAAGTCATAGAACCCATAGTATTTCATAGCCGCGCAATTTCTGTGTTAATTCGACAATGTGAGGGAGCGAGGGATGCAGTAAAGAAGGAATAGTGCATCGGAAAGGAGATATTCGTATCCCAAAGGAAAATCATGTCCTTTCCATAGAAACGTTACTCGATTTGAAAGGAGAAGTTATAGAACACATACTATTTCACAGCGACGCAATTTCTGTGCTTATTCTTCAATGCGAGGGAGCGAGGGATGCAGTAAAGAACTAATAGTGCATCAGAAAGGAGATACTCGTATCCCAAAAGAAAATCCTGTCGTTTCCATAGAAACGATATTCGATTTAGAAGGTGATGTCATGGAACCCATAGTATTTCATAGCGACGCAATTTCTGTGTTATTTCGTCAATGTGAGGGAGCGAGGGATGCAGTATAGACGGAATAGTGCATCGGAAAGGAGATAGTCGAATCCCAAAAGAAAATCCCATTGTTTCCTTAGAAACGTTACACGAATTAGAAGAAGAAATCATAGAACCGATAGTATATCATAGCGACGCAATTATTGTGTTAATTGGTCAATGTCATGGAGCGAGGGATGTAGTAAAGAAGGAATAGTGCATCGGATAGGAGATACTCGTATACCATAAGAAAATCCGCTCATTTCCATAGAAAGGTTACTCGATTTAGAAGGATGAGTCACAGAACACACAGTATTTCATGGCGACGCAATCTCTGTGTTATTCGTCAATGTGAGGGAGCGAGGGATGCAGTAAAGAAGGAATAGTGCATCGGATAAGAGATACTCATATCCCAAAACACAATACTGTCGTTTCCATTGAAACGTTACTTGATTTACAAGGAGAAGTCATTGAACACATAGTATTCCATAGCGATGCAATTTCTGTGATAAATCGTCAATGTGAGGGAGCCAGGGATGCAGTAAAGAAGGTATAGTGCATCGGAAAGGAGATACCCGTATCCCAAAACAAAATCCTGTCGTTTCAATAGAAACGTTACTCAATTTAGAAGGAGAAGTTATAGAACCCATACTACTTCATAGCGGCGCAATTTCTGTGTTTATTCGTCATTGTGAGGGAGCGAGGGATGCAGTAATGAACTAATAGTGCATCGGAAAGGAGATACTCGTATCCCAAAAGATAATCTTGTCGTTTCCATAGATATATTACTCGTTAAGAAGGAGAATTCATGGAACCCATAGGATTTCGTAGCGACGCAATTTCTGTGTTAATTCGTCAATGAGAGGGAGCGAGGGATGCAGTAAGGACGGAATAGTGCATCGGAAAGGGGATACTCGTATCCCAAAAGAAAATCCTCTCGTTTCCATAGAAACGTTACTCGATTTAGAAGGATGAGCCATAGAACCCACAGTATTTCTTAGTGACGCAATCTCTGTGTTAATTCGTCAATGTGAGGGAGCGAGGGATGCAGTAGAGAAGGAATTGTGCAACGGAAAGGAGATACTCGTATCCCATAAGAAAATCCTGTCGTTTCCATTGAAACCTTTCTCGATTTAGAAGGAGAAGTCATTGAACACATAGTATTCCATAGCGATGCAATTTCTGTGATAATTCGTCAATGTGAGGGAGACAGGGAGGCAGTAAAGAAGGAATAGTGCATCGGAGAGGAGATACTCGTATACCAAAACAAAATCCTTTCGTTTCAATAGAAGCGTTACTCGATTTAGAAGGAGAAGTCATAGAAACCATAGTATTTCATAGCGACGCAATTTCTGCGTTAATTCGTCAATGTGAGGGAGCGAGAGATGCAGTAAAGAAGGAGTCGTGCATCGGAAATGAGATACGCATATCCCAAAAGAAAATCCTGTCGTTTCCATAGAAACGTTACTCCATTTAGAAGGAGAAGTAATAGAACACATACTATTTCATAGCGACGAAATTTCTGTGATTCTTCGTCAATGTGAAAGAGCGAGGGATGCAGGTATGAACTAATAGGGCATCGGAAAGGAGATACTCGTATCCCAAAAGATAATCCTCTCGTTTCCATAGAACTATTACTCAATTTATAAGGAGAATTCATGGAACCCATAGTATTTCGTAGCGATGCAATTTCTGTGTTAATTCGTCAATGTGAGGGAGCGAGGGATGCAGTAATGACGGAATAGTGCATCGGAAAGCAGAGACTTCTATCCCAAAAGAAAATCCTGTCGTTTCCATAGAAACGTTACTCGATTTAGAAGGAGAAGCCATGGATCCCATAGTATTTCATAGCGACGCAATTTCTGTGTTATTTCGTCAATTTGAGGGAGCGAGGGATGCAGTAAAGAACTAATAGTGCATCAGAAAGGGGATACTCGTATCCCAAAAGAAAATCCCGTCGTTTCCATAGAAACGTTACCCGATTTAGAAGGAGAAGTCATAGAACACATAGTATTTCATAGCGTCGCAATTTCTGTGTTAATTCGTCAATGTGAGGGAGCGAGGGATGCAGTAAAGAAGGAATAGTGCGTCGGAAAGGAGATACACGTATACCAAAAGAAAATCTTCTCGATTCCATAGAAACGTTACTCGATTCAGAAGGATGAGCCATAGACCCCACAGTATTTCATAGCGACGCAATCTCTGTGTTAATTCGTCAATGTGAGGGAGCGAGGGATGCAGTAAAAATGAAATTGTGCAACGGAAAGGAGATACTCGTATCCCAAAAGAAAATCCTGTCGTTTCCATTGAAACGTTACTCGATTTAGAAGGACAGGTCGTTGAACACATAGTATTCCATAGGGATGCAATTTCTGTGATAATTCGTCAATGTGAGGGAGCCAGGGTGGAAGTAAAGAAGGAATAGTGCATCGGAAAGGAGATACTCGTATACCAAAACAAAATCGTTTCGTTTCAATAGAAACGTTACTCGATTTAGAAGGAGAAGTCATAGAACCCATAGTATTTCATAGCGACGCAATTTCTGCGTTAATTCGTCAATGTGAGGGAGCGAGAGATGCAGTAAAGAAGGAATCGTGCATCGGAAATGGGAAACTCATATCCCAAAAGAAAATCATGTCGTTTCCATAGAAACGTTACTCGATTTAGAAGGAGAAGTAATAGAATCCATACTATTTCATAGCGACGCAATTTCTGTGTTTATTCGTCAATGTGAGGGAGCGAGGGATGCAATAATGAACTAATAGTGCATCGGAAAGGAGATACTTCTATCCCAAAAGGAAATCCTGTCGTTTCAATAGAAACGTTACTCGGTTTAGAAGGAGAAGTCATAGAAACCATAGTATTTCACAGCCACGCAATTTCTGTTTTTATTCGTGAATGTGAGGGAGGGAGGGATGCAGTAAAGGAGGAATAGTGCATCGGAAAGGAGATACTCGTATCCCAAAAGAAAATCCTGTCGTTTCCATAGAAACGTTACTCGATTCAGAAGGGGATGTCATAGAACACATAGTATTTCATATCGACGGAATTTCTGTGTTAATTCGTCAATGTGAGGGAGCGAGGGGCGCAGTAAAGACGGAATAGTGCATCGGAAAGGAGTGACTCCTATCCCAAAAGAAAATCCTGTCGTTTCCATAGAAACGTTTCTCAATTTGAAAGGAGAAGTTAAAGAACCCATAGTACCTCACAGCGACGCGATATCTGTGCTTATTCTTCAATGGGAGGGAGCGAGGGGTGCAGCAAAGAACTAATAGTGCATCGGAATGGAGATACTCGTATCCCAAAAGAAATTCCTGTCGTTCCCATAGAAACGTTACTCGATTTAGAAGGAGAAGTCATGGAAACCATAGTATTTCATAGCGACGCAATTTCTGTGTTATTTCGTCAATGTGAGGGAGCGAGGGACGCAGTAAAGACGGAATAGTGCATCGGAAAAGAGATACTCGTATCCCAAAAGGAAATCCTGTCGTTTCCATTGAAACGTTACTCGATTGAGAACGAGGTCTCCTAGAACCAATAGTTAATAATAGCGACGCAATTTCTGTGTTAATTCGTCAATGTGAGGGTGCGAGGGATGCAGTAGAGAAGGAATAGTGCATCGGAAAGATGATAGTCGTACCCCAAAAGAAAATCCAGTCGTGTCCATAGACACGTTACTCGATTTAGAAGGACAAGGCAAGGAACCCATAGAATTTCATAGCGACGCAATTTCTGTGTTAATGCGTCAATGTGAGGGAGCGAGGGATGCACTAAAGAAGGCATAGTGCATCGGAAAGGAGATAGTCGTATCCCAAAAGAATATCCTGTCGTCTCCATAGAAACGTTACTCCATTTAGAAGGAGGCGTCATGGAACCCATAATATTTCATAGCGACGCAATTGCTGTGTTAATTCGCCAATTGAGGGAGCGAGGGATGCAGAAAAAAGACGGAATAGTGCTTCAGAAAGGAGATACTCGTATCCCAAAAGAAAATCCTGTCGTTTCCATAGAAACGTTACTCGATTTAGAAGGAGAATCATAGAACCCATAGTATTTAATAGCCACGCAATTCCTGTGTTAATTCGTCAACGTGAGTGAGCGAGGGATGCAGTAAAGAAGGAATAGTGCGTCGGAAAGGAGATACTCGTATACCAAAAGAAAATCCTCTCGTTTCCATAGAAACGTTACTCGATTTAGAAGGATGAGCCATAGACCCACAGTATTTCATAGCAACGCAATCTCTGTGTTAATTCGTCAATGTGAGGGAGCGAGGGATGCAGTAAAGAAGGAATTGTGCAACGGAAAGGAGATACTCGTATCCCATAAGAAAATCCTGTCGTTTGCATTGAAACGTTTCTCGATTTAGAAGGAGAAGTCATTGAACACATAGTATTCCATAGCGATGCAATTACTGTGATAATTCGTCAATGTGAGGGAGCCAGGGAGGCAGTAAAGAAGGACTAGTACATCGGAAAGGAGATACTCGTATACCAAAACAAAATCCTTTCGTTTCAATAGAAACGTTACTCGATTTAGAAGGAGAAGACATAGAACCCATAGTATTTCATAGCAACGCAATTTCTGCGTTAATTCGTCAATGTGAGGGAGCGAGAGATGCAGTAAAGAAGGAGTCGTGCATCGGAAATGGGACACTCATATCCCAAAAGAAAATCCTATCGTTTCCATAGAAACGTTACTCGATTTTGAAGGAGAAGTGTTTGAAACCATACTATTTCATAGCGACGCAATTTCAGTGTTTATTCGTCAATGTGAGGGAGCGAGGAATGCAGTAAAGATGGCATAGTGTATCGGAAATTAGAGACTCCTATCCCAAAAGAAAATCCTGTCGTTTCAATAGGAACGTTTCTCGGTTTAGAAGGAGAAGTCATAGAACCCATGGTATTTCATAGCCACGCAATTTCTGGGTTAATTCGTGAGTGTGAGGGAGCGAGGGATGCAGTAAAGGAGGAATAGTGCATCGGAAAGGAGATACTCGTATCATAAAAGAAAATCCTGTCGTTTCCATAGAAACGTTACTCGATATAGAAGGAGAAGTCATAGAACCAATAGTATTTCATCGCGACGCAATTTCTGTGTTAATTCGTCAACGTGAGGGAGCGAGGGATGCAGTAAAGAAGGAATAGTGCATCGGAAATGAGATATTCGAATCCAATATGAAAATCCTATTGTTTCCATACAAGTGTTCCTCGACTTGGAAGGGGATGTCATAGAACCAATAGTGTTTCATAGCGACGCAATTTCTGTGTTAATTTGTCAATTGGAGGGAGCGAGGGATGCAGTAAAGAAGGAATAGTGCATCGAAAAGGAGATACTCGTATCCCAAAGGAAAATCCTGACAATTCAATAGAAACGTTACTCGATTTAGAAGGAGAAGTCATAGAACCCATAGTATTTCATAACGACGCCATTTCTGTGTTAATTCGCCAATGTGAGGGAGCGAGGGATGCAGTAAAGAAGAAATAGTGCATCGGAAAGGAGATACTCCTATACCAAAAGAGAATCCTCTCGTTCCCATAGAGACGTTACTCGATTTAGAAGGAGAAGTCATAGATCACATAGTAATTCATAGCGACGCCAATTCTGTGTTAATTCGTCATTGTGAGGGAGCGAGGGATGCAGTAAGGAAGGAATAGTAAATCGGAAAGGAGATACTCGTATCCCAAAAGAAAATCCTTTCGTTTCAGTAGAAATGTTACTCGATATAGAGAGAGAAATCATTGAACACATAGTATTCCATAGCGACGTAAATTCTCTGATAAATCGTCAATGTGAGGGAGCGAGGGATGCAGTAAAGAAGGAATAGTGCATCGGAAAGGAGATACACGTATCCCAAAAGAAAATCTTGTCGTTTCAATAGAAACGTTACTCGATTTGGAAGGAGAAGTTATAGAACCCATAGTATTTCATAGCGGCGCAAGTTCTGTGTTAATTCGTCAATGTGAAGGAGCGAGGGATGC